>NC_090445.1:1655033180-1655336703 GCF_031143425.1 Pleurodeles waltl
TGCTCCAATTTTACATGATTTTACTTATTACTTTTGTATATCGTCAAGCATAGTTACTACAAGTAAAATACATGAACATGTCAACATGAATTGCACAAAACAGCAGTAAATATACTCCAGTTCAGACCTGGAGTTTGTCCAGGACCAAACATGACCAGCCATTGGTAGTATCATAGAAAATAATGGAGTCAGGAGCTTAATATAGAACCTTAAAGGAAGTAACAATAAGATAATGTATTTTTTTAGCTTTTTGAAAATATGTATAAACTTAATTTAATGCTAAAAATGTATAATAAATGAAATATGAATACTATTTTGTGATAAAATATTCTAATGGTGTTTTATATGTAAAAATACATGTATCTATTTAAATTAATTTCTAAACAACATTTCGCAGTTTTTAATATATAATAAATAAATATAAGCATTTTACTTTAAGTGGGATTTGTTTAATACATTGTTACAAATATTTTAATTTAATTCAATACCTCAATTATATTTTTAATTCAAGTTTAAGTTAATAGTTGTCTTTTTTAATTTTGTTCTACATTTATACTAAATATGTGAAGCTAATTTACATTAATATTTGACTTTATATATATATATATATATATATATATATATATATATATATATATATATATGTATAAATATATAGTTTGTTTCAGTTTAATAAACCTTTTTAACTTTTTTAATTCACATGATCCCTAAACTTTAAAATAGGGTGATCTCCATCACAGAGGCAATGAAATGTGTCTACATGTGAAGAATTACTAATAGTAAGTTCTTACTATGGAATTGAGCTCTGACCCCAGTTTCAAGAGGTAGAGATATATAAATTTATACTTTGTAGTACATTTACACTCTGAAATGATGAACAGCAGAAAGTAGTAAAGTTACTACAAAGTTTAAGACGGAATTCACTCATGTAGATGCATTCATCTGCAAGCTTAACTTTGTGAACTATCCCCATAATGTATTGCCTTTCAGCTTCATATTTCCTCAAATCAAAATCCAGCTCCAACATATTGTAATGTTTTTTCAAAGCTATAATTTTTTCAGAGCTACAATTTTGTATTAATTTGTTTGTTGTTTTATGATAAACTGCATCTCAGATTGGATTTTAGCCTTATCCTTCAAAAAGTATTTCTTGCTCACTTATTCTATTTTTTTTCCCATAGTTTCAGAAACTAAGCTTTTATTATATCCTTTCAGTAAAACCTATGAATCATTGCTTTTGGGCTCATCTTTTGACAATTCACTGTACAGTCTTCTAATTCTTATCAGTCCTCTATAAGGATAGTAGAGTGCTGTTTCTTTGTATTGCTGACAGGGCTAGTCATATATTGTTAGTGAATGTGATTTCACCATGCAATTTGCCTACCAAAGAAGTATCCCTCAGTCCATGGCTAATGCAAGTGGTGATTGAGATGGAGCCAACAACAGATTAATTGGTCAAATGCAATTATTTCACAAACCGGAATAACTACAAATGGAGGAGTTTTTCTAATTGGTTGGAAACTTTATCATTTTCATAAATTGCAGTTAAAGTCCCAAGGAAGTAAAAGATTTTTAATGAAGACTGTAATATTATTTTAGATGCATCCAAATATGTTGTTACTTAAAGACAGACCGCATGTGTTGCCTTCCTTTCTCAGTGCATTGTGACCTGTCTGTAGGGAGAGCAAGACTCCGTTCCTTTTTCAACATCTCTTTGTTTGAGATGGTGTTAGAAGATAGGCAGTTGGCCACAGTAAAACCAAGTAGAATTACATGTAAAAAGGGACAATGAGGTGTGAACCAAGGGGGTGTTCAGTCAGGAAAATGCAAATTGCAAAGTTTGACTCATACAGTATAAGAAACTCTAAAGAACAGACAAGGAATAGATAATCCTTCACGTATCCACAGCCTGAGAATTTCACATTTGTAGTATTTTCCAAACATGAAATAGGAAAATACAGTATAATGCCGGTGTCACAATTTTAAAACATAGACCTCTTCAGTCTGATGCAATACTTAAGTTCATAAGCACCTGCAATTATTTGGAATGCAAGAGGGGAACATTTCTCCTTCACTGTTGCATCATGTATTTGAAACTTTACGGCTGAGTGACAAACAAAATTGTCACACCAGGCAATATATAAGCAAAAACATTTATTATTGTTGTGAAGTACATATAGTGCATCAGTCTGTTCATCTAGCCAATGCCAGTGGCGTAGCAATAGCCCCCTTATCCACTACAGTGTGGAGGGGGGCTGAGCTCCAGGGGGCCTCCTCCAACACTGTGCAAACTGGCGGGCCCCTGGCCTGAGAACTCCTGACTATGTCCTTAGTGTCTGGGATCCCCATCTATGAATTTTGCAGCCCCCCCCCCTAAGATTTTGTTATGCCACTGGTCTGTGTGACTCCAGACAGACTAGAGGCCACTTTTAAAATGTTTTCATAAAATGCAGCAAGAAAACTTGCTACTCTGTGTTGCATGAAAGAGAGAGGGCAGGAATGCACCACATTTATCAAGATACAGTGCATTCCTGTCCTCTGTTAGCGCTGATGTACAATCTGCAACCTAGCACAAATGCAGGCACCCTTGCACCATGGAGCAAGTGTGCCTGCTTTATAGGCAGGATTGTTTTTGAGCAGGAAGGGAGGCTGTCCTGCACAAAAACAATCCTTAAAGACATTTCCCTCTTTATAAGAATGTGGCAGAACATGGCACATTAAGGGCCTAATTACGAGCTTGGCAGATGGGAACACCTGTCTGCCAAACTCCTGAAAGGGTGACTGCCACTGTAGTGGCAGCCTACCCGCTGGACCTATTATGACTTTCCCACTGGGCTGATGTGCGGGAAAGGGATGGGTGCATGGTCACTGGCTTGTAATTGAGCTGGTGTCAATGCTGCCTCCCGCAGGGTGCAACTGCACCCTCGCAATGCTCACTGTTTGCATAGCAGACAGTGAGCATTGCGAGGGTGCTGGGCTGGGAGACACCTGCACTGCCCATGCCACGTTCATGGGCTGTGCAGGTCCCCCCTGTGGCCCCTTGCACCTGTTCTCTGCCAGCCTTTTCATGACAGTAAAACAACCATGAAACGGCTGGCGAAGAACCAGGTCATAATAAGCAGGGCAGCGTTGCATGCAGTACTGCCCTGGCTGATTGCGACCCGCCGTCAACCCATCGGGATCACGATCCCAGCAGAGACAGTGGTTTTGTGTCACCCTACATCTGCTTGCTTGGTGCAAGAGCAAAACAAAACCTTAAGAAATTTGGGCCTCAATGTTCAGGGAATAACAATCAAAGTAAAATTCCTCTCATGTTTTTCTCCATAGCACACCTGGAGTTAGTCTGGTGACCATAGCGATAGTGGTAAGTATTTAAAATGTTTTGCATTTGTCGAGCTAATAGAAAAGCTCAAGGTAGTCTGCTTTTCTTTTTGAGAACTGGTACAGTGCATGATTCCAGGTTAGGTGGTAGCACTGAAAATGTGAGTAGATCAGGTAAGTGAGAAGATTTAGATCTTGAGGTTTTGTATGAATGTATCATAGATGAATATTCAGAAAGTCTGGCATGGATCCTAGAATGCAATAAGGTATTTTGAGGCAGCAGTAAATGTAGCTAATTGTTAGCTAAAGAGATGAGGATGGCTTTGATGTTATGGGTGGTCTCAATACTACAAGTTAGACAGTCTAAAATGTACTTTTAAAGGTGTTGTTGCTGTGTTGTATTGACAGGAGCTTGGATTTTGGTTGCAGTGGTCAGATTTTTGTTTTTATCAGGACATGAATTCTGATCAATTAGAGAACAGTAAATTGAGTATGTATATCCAGTTTTTGCAACCTCTGATCTCAAGTACAGTTTATTATCAATTGGCATTCATGAATTTATGACTCAGTAGTTATTGCTGTATTACACTTTAATTGACTTTAATGGAGACAATGAAGTGGAGATCCATGAAGACAGGTTTGATTTATTATTTAACAAAAAATGATATGCTCATGTAAGTTGTGGAATGAGCCCTGCCAACCCACCAAGTCAGTGATGGTCCTGATGTGCTAGTGCAGCGGTTCCTAACCTGTGGTCTACAGACCCCCCCAAGGGCCTGTGACTCATTCCCAGGGGATCCACAGGCCTGAGCCAGCACGATGTCATTTCTACAACTGGGGCCTCTATAGAAACATGTGATTGCATTTATATTTGTTACTTCATTTGTTCAGCTGCTTTAAAAGCACTGCAAAATTTCCAGGTACATCCAGCAGCTTTCCGGCAAAAATAAAAGCATCAAGATAACTCTGGTGATTAATGCACCTGCTGAAGAGAGATGGGATTTTGGTCTAGTGGCCTGTTGCAAAGAACGTGTATCATGCAAAGAAAAGTATTTTATGTGCATAGCACAGTGGGTTACTGCTTTTGTCACAGAGATTCTTTTGTTACTGTGCGGTTCATAATTTACAATCATAATCTAGCACAGTGAGCTATGAACTGCCATAAAAAAACTGCATGAAAACTGCATGGAACAAATAAAGTTATGTTTTTTTCCATCTTTCATTATCCTTATGCTGCTAAAAAATAGGTTTTGCTTGCGCTGAAATACATTATTATTAAAGTCAACGTTAGCCACTGTGTTATGTTCTGAATCCTGAGTTTGTGCTTCTCCAGACCAAGCACTCTTAGAAAATGCCTACCAATATGGATGACATGTGAATCCTACACCTTATAGTCCCCTGTAAAGGGCTCCGACACCCTACACTGGTATGAGAGGTGCTGTAAAACAAATGTAATAAAGGTGACAGAGATGCTATGGAGAGATGAGAGGTCTTATAATTTGACTTTCTTTTCCTACCACATATCACATGAAAGAGCTTTCTCAGATCTTATGTATCTAAAAAATAAGAACAGAGGTCGCTCAGGAAATGTAGAACCTGACCTGAGTATTCCCAAACTTTGAAAAGTTAGTTGCTGAGATGCAGCACCAACCTTCCCATTAAAATTGTTCAATTCTTGCACATTTTTTCAATATAAAATAATTATATTGTTAGTAATTTGAGTAATTGTTTGGAGTGTACTTGTTTGTGTATTTTTGTGAATTACTGTTTTAATGTTTGAAATTTAAATTGTACAAATTGCTTGGGGGTCCCCAGCTTCCAGTAGTGATTTAGTGGGGGTCCTCAAGAGTCAAAAGGTTAGGAACCACTGAGCTAGTACCCTATCTGCCATATTTGGAGCTTCTCACCTTTTTGGCAGGGATCTAGGTGAGTTCATTGCATCCACCAGTGCAGAAGATGTGCTGAAGCAGTGATACTCACAGTATGGCCCGGGAGCCACATCCGTTCCTCCTGGCCTTTACATGCGGACCCCAGTCGAGCAGTAAGACTTGTCTGTTGTCTACTTTACAAAGTACTAACATTTGGGAGGTTATTAAATACATGCCCACTAGCTGTACATGCGTTGCTTCCTTATGTCCACCTTACACTGCCCCTCTGCAACACTGCTGGCATCAATGCGGCCCTTGATCACCCACTGATTGAATTTTTTGGCCCCTCGGAAAATGCATGCGAGTGTCCATGTGCTAGAGGCACAGAAAAACGCAGAGCAGGTGCCACGTATTTTCTCGCCTGCTCTGCACTATTTTCTTTTTTTTACGAAGCAAACTCCAAAACTGGGAGGCTGTTTCTGTAAAACAGAAAATTAAGGGTCGGGTCATAATTTGATTTCCCTACCTGGGTCTGTCTAAATAAAACAGGGAGATTGTCCCCGATGCCTGGTTATCTGACGGCATAGAGCCCAATCCTAATTTACTCCCAATTAGCATTCCTTGGGGGTCAACTGTGGACCTGGGTGGTGATGGCATTATGCAAAGCATAACAGGGGCTGTTCTGAAAGTTCCGAGATCTTTTGGCCTAGGCTTAACATTTCTCTGTTTGTAAATGGTTATTTTCGTGACTTGTATAAGATTCATTGGTGAAAAGAAGTATCATCAATTCTGGAAGAGCCTGAAAGCTGCTCTGGGAGTTTTTTTATTGGTGGGGCCCATGAGCAGTGGTAAAGCTGGCAGCTGAATAGTTTGATGCATTTGATCATTTATGCTCTTATGGATAGTGATTTGTGTGAGTATTGAATGGTTCGGAGTGGTAGCATTAGGTAGATAGGGAAGGTTAGGGGCATATTTAAGAGCATTTTCCACCTCAGTGCTGCCATAACGTTATTTTGTTGTATGCTAAGCCTGCGCTAAAGTGACATTTTCTGTGCATCATATTTACAAAGTAGTACAATGCATGCATTGCTCCACTTTATAAACCCTTGCGTCACATTATAGATGCGCAAAATAATATATGCAAGGGGGACGTTCCCCCGTTAGGGGGACCGAAAAAATGGCACAAGGAAATCTAAGAGATTTCCTTGTGCCATTTTCTTTGGCGCTTTCAACACCTGCTCAGAGCAGGCTTTAAAAAGGGACAGGCTATCATTAATAATGAGCCCCTATGTACTCTGCAGGAGTAGCACCAGGATTTTGTCTCTATCCCTGCAGAGTACATCAATAGAGTAAAAAGAATGACTCTATTGCCCCCTACCCTGCACCATGGTGCGCCGTATTTTAAATATGACACACACATGGTGGTGGTAGGGGGAGTTAAGGGGTGCATGGGAAGTGGTGCTGCACTGAGTGCAGCGCCACTTTCCTTAAATCTGCCCCTTAGTTCTTTAGAATATTTATTATATGATTTTTGTATGCAGGTTTCATGTTGGGGTTTGTAGATTTCCACATTTGCCTTTGGGGGAAAAGGTATTGTGTTTGTTGCAAAGTTAGGTTTATTAGTTCCTTCTCAATTTGGAAATGTTTCCTGGCTTGTTCTCCGTTTCTGGATAACCTACTAGAGATGATGTGTGCTCTGTCCAAGTTAATTGTGCATCCAAATTCCCTGATTTTTATAATCAAAATTATCTTTTTTTTGTGGTTGATGTGCTTTGAACATTTGCCTTTCTGCATGTTTTTTTTGTGGTGTGCTTCTCTTAGGTCTTCGGAAAAGCTGGATGAGTATGTGCTTGATTGTAGGACTCAAAGAGTGAAGCTGTCTCCATCCACAGCTCCACCCTCTGTTCTTGCGTTTAGGGTTCCATAGGATAAATTTTTCCCCTTGCAGTTTAATCTACTCTCATACCCTCAGCAGATATTATATCATTTGGGTTCAGCTACTGTAAGCATTTCCATTCCAACCACGGTCTGCCATATAAGGGTGCAGACCAGAGCCCATGGGTTTTATATTGACATTCTCCTTGAGGTCCACTAACATATAGGTGAATACCAACTAGTTCAAGCTGAATACCTCACTGAGAGAATTTGTGATGTTAGAGAGTGTCACGTTTTATGGACTTCGATCAGGTGCCCACACGACGAGTAAGTCACCCAAAAGTGTGAGCAAAGTGAAAGGCATATTTTTTATTGTTGAAGGAAAGCTATCTTTGGTACCCAAAGTACAGTCAAAGTTATTCTTAGGGAATGTTCTTTGAATGTGTTAATTCCTGCTATGATGTGCAGCTATTTTAGCCATTTTTTAGATAAGTCATTTTGGCAGACTAGGCCTGCCGTTGTGCACTTTAGCCCAGTTACAGTTTATTCAGCATTGCTTTATTTTTCTAGCAATAGCCCATTTGCATTGTTGTTTTATTTTTCTCTATCTAATTGTTCTTTCACCTAGGAAAGCATTACATTCTCAGTAGGACATTAATGTCACTTTGTGCTTTCTTCAAGGCTACAGTTCGATAGGGTTGCCAGTGAAAGTGGTACGCTGTGCCTCCAACATTCACAGAAATACATACACTCATACGTGGGGACCATTTCTTAGAATGTCCACTGTTTTATTATAAAAACACTGCTTTGTCCTATACACGTTAGAGGGATATTCCATCCAGATGACCACGACTGCATGCTGATTGCTGATTGCCTTGCTACAGCCACTTGCTTAGACTGCCGAACCCCTGGCCTATATGGGGACGGTGTCTTTCTAGACTACAGGCTTCCTTACTCAGGAATGAGGGATGATGTTTTCCCAGGGGGAAACCTGAATGGCGGATTAGGCTTATTCTGCTGTGCTCGACTATAGCGTAGGTAAGAGAACTATATATCACTCCTAGTGACAGTATGGTGGGACTGTTTTTGTGTTTCACTCTCCTTGTCACACTCTTGTTTTATTGTGTTTTATCATCGTAGTTATTGCAATACATGCCATTTTATCTAAGATGCAGTTACTTCAATAAACCCTTATTGAACTATATTCTGCCTCTTTTGTTTATGCCTGTGTGAGACTTGTGTAACTGAGAGAAAGGGATGAGCTCTGGTCCACCACGATACCCCTGAGGAGTCTTTCTTGTCATGCGCCCGGTTGCAACAATTATCCCTGCTCGTGGGTGGAGACAAGGTGCTGCTAGTTAGCCAGAAAACCCGGATTAAGCCGACAGGCGTCGCATGGTGTTGAATTGTACCAAGTACCCCACAATCTATGTGATTCTGGCGCTCCAAATCCAGTAGCCTCATTAGAATAATGAGAACCTACGCAACAGCTACAGTCTTTTATATTTGTTACGACCAACAAAAGGGATTGGCACTTTACAGTGAATTTAGAAAGCTGCTGCTAAAGGGCTGATGCTGGCTCTTCTGATCAAAAACATTGTTCTAGCACTTACCTTTCTCCAGTGGTTCCCACTAGAAAAGTGGGGCAGACGTCAGGCTTCCTTTTGTCCGGTACATTGTTCTCTATCTGACACGAGTCCTCAATGCTCATCTTCAAACGTAAAGTATAAAAACACTTCATATTATTCTGCGGATGCTGTTAGTTATTCCCAAAACTTGGTGAAGAGCTTTCTCCTCATGTTCTGGATTCTATGTGCAATTCTTTCAGCAATAGCTAATTAGGATCCTTTTCATCCTCGTATATTTTAGTTTCTTGTAAAGTGCTTGATCTCCGGTGTGCATCTAGGTGCTAGTACATGCACACCAAGAATTTTAAGATATTGTAGAGGGCCAATAGACAGCTCTCAATTGCTGCCCCAAACCTAATATACCCTTCTAGGGAACGTATTTTGACAGGAGTGTTTCTCATGTGCTGGACAGCAGGGAGAATGGTCTACCAACAACTCATTTACCCTGAAGCACGACATTGCTAGACTGTTGCTAGATTAAAGATGTCACATAAGATCTATCTTTGTTGACAATGAATAAGCCGCAAACAATAATCTGCAGGATGGGCAAGAAAAAGCACTATTAAGTAAAGACCACCACACTGGATAGCAAATACTTCCTTTCACTTGAGTGCTATGTAGAGATTGAAGCAAGTGTCTCTCCAGAGCTATAGGTCCCCATGCAAGTACTGCTGTGGATGTCTCCCATGAATTCCTCATGTGACAGCTGCAATGAATGTCTACGATGAGTTATTCTTCTTCATGTGAGAGTTGTGGTGAATGTCTCTGATCAGTTATCCTTCTTCGTGTGAGAGCTATATCTCTGATGAGTTATCCTTCACCATGAGCATGTCTCTGACAAGGTATGCTTCTGCACCTGGGAGCTGCAATGCATTTCTCTGACGAGGTATGCTTCTGCACCTGGGAGCTGCAGTGGATGTCTCTGCAGAGATTTCCTTGTGCAGTGCTAGTTGCTTCAGATGTCTCTGGTGAGTTATGCTTTTGCATGTGTGTGTTCCTGTAGATGTTGCTGATGATTTATCCTTTGCCACATGAGAGCTGCAGTTGTTGTCTCTAACAAGATCTTTCTCTACATGGGAGCTGCAGTGGATATTTGTGAAGCTTTGTCATGCATCTGAGAGCTGGTATTTAGGTCGCTGATGAGTTATTTTTCACCATGCCAGACCTGCAGTGAATAGCACCAGGAAGATGCAGCAATGTCTCTTATGAGTTATCCTTTTGCATGTGCGAGCTGCAGTGATGTATCTGATGAGTTATCCTTTTGCATGTGGGAGCTGCAATGATGTCTCTGCGGAGTTACTGCTCATCATGTGAAAGTTGCAATTTAGCGTCTGTTGAGTTATCGTTCACCATGTAAATGCAGCAGTTAATATCTGTGATGAGTTATCCATCTGCAACAGGAAGATGCAGTGAATATCTCTGATGAGCTATCTCTCTGCATCAGGAAGATGCAGTTATACCTCTGATGAGTTATCCTTTTGCATGTGGGAGCTGAAGTGATGCCTCTGATGAGTTAGCCTTCACCATGTGAGAGCTGCAATGAATATCTCTGATGAGTTATCCTTCTGCACCAGGAAGTTGAAGTGGGTGCCCATGAAGAAGTATCCTCCTGCATTTTAGAGCTGCTGTGTATGCCTCTGGTGAGTTGTATTCTGCCAAATGAGAAGTGCAGTGGATGTCTCTGATGAGTTATACTTCACCATGCAGGAGCTCCACTCGATGTCTCACTTGAGTTATCCTGTGCTTTTGAGAGCTGGAGTGTGGATCTCTGATAACTTATGGCTGTTTGTGTGCATGAGCTGC
Organism: Pleurodeles waltl; assembly: GCF_031143425.1. Classification (NCBI taxonomy): domain Eukaryota; kingdom Metazoa; phylum Chordata; class Amphibia; order Caudata; family Salamandridae; genus Pleurodeles; species Pleurodeles waltl. Next base: position 1,655,043,676 of record NC_090445.1, read on the forward strand.
AATGGAGATTTCTGGTGAGGTATCCTTTGCCATGTGAGAGCTGCAGTGAATGACTAAGATGAGATTTCCCTCTTGTGTCAGTACCTTTAATTAGTTATCATTCTGCATCTGGCAGCTACCACCGAGGTCTCATGTAAGTTATCCTGTGCTCGTGATAGCGGGAATGTCGGTCATTGAAATTCGTCAAGGAGCGTGTGTGAGCTACGTTAGAGATATCTGGTAAGATATCCTTCTGCAGTGAGAGCTGGGATAGGTGTCTGTGCTGAGTTATCCTTTTGCACGTGAGAGGAACCGTGGATGTTTTGTCTTCTAATGTGGTCCTTCCGGTTATGAGAACTAGAGCTGGTGGTTGTCAATGACTTTTCTGCATGTGAGTGCCTGAATGAATGTCATCGTCGAATGATACTCATGCATTTGAATAAAATTGTCTCTCTGTGAGTGTGTGGGATGAAAGGTCTTCCCTAGAGAGTGGTGTAGCATTTTTCGCCCAGAGAGAGATGCAGTGATTGTGTAGTGATCGTTGTATACAATATTATTCTAAATGTGTGGTCTGGGAAGTTGCCTTCCATAACAAATGTAGCGCTCTCTTCTGTGAGCAGAGATTTGTGTTTTTCTCTTCTAAATGATGTCCCATCACAAAAGAGGTGAGAGGCCGAGAGGTTGTTTCCTTCAAGAGGCGTCCAGTAACATCCAATGACAGCTGAGTGGGTCCTGTGAGTGATGCATCAGAATTGTAGAAGTGGGGCCTGAGTGTAATGCCTCCGTCTACAAACGAGAATCAGTTGTTGCGCATCCATTGGCCTACAGCATCTTTGTACGTAGAATGGCCTGAAACTCCTAGAACAAAAGGGGTTAACACAGTCTGTTTCAGGGCTACAACAACAAATAGATGCAACTATATTGTATTGTAGTTGCATTTGTGTACTCCATTATACCTCGTCATTCCTTGATCCCACTTTAATACCGTTGATCATTCTAGGTTGTTATTATTCCCAATTATCATGTTTCTGTCACAAGGCACCCACGACCTCATTGGTTTTGCTTCATTTTAAATAAATAAAAGCCTACAGCTTTTAGTGTACTATACAATACTGTCTACAACACAATGCACAGTTTAGGTGAGCCCATGGTGTTATCAAATCTCTCCTTCTTATTTATTATCTTTCCTCACTATTATTGTACTTGTCACACCCCGGAGTACTGCTGCTTGACATTGCTTCTGAGTGTATGAGTTATATCCATCCAGTGGTACCTTGAGGGGACTCTTGTTTTCTTTTTCTTTCAGTACCGCATCCACAGGTTCTATTTAGTCATCCTCCACTTGGTCATCGCTCGTGAGAGCATTCCACCCTGCCCCATTGAGCTCCTGGTTTTTATTTACGTTTCGAGGGTTGCGAACTCTCTTGCTTTTGCAATCCAGTGCATTTTATATTTTATTTTGATTTTACCATTCTAAAAGTGTTGTTAGCCATGCTAAAACTATAAAGTAAAAAAGTCAAAATGGCCAATCAATCAATCAGGGCTCTTCTAAAGCACGGCTAATCACCTGTTCGAGTCTCAAGACTTTTGGGGGGGTGGAGGGTGGTAGGAGGAATTCTGTGGCTCAGTTGAATTGCTGGATGGCCGGTTCAATCAAAGAGCTAGGTCTTGAGGTCCTTCCTCAGAAGGAGATTGCCTGAGGTGAAGAGGAAGAGAGTTCTTTGCAGCAAGGTAGGAGAAGGATCTTCCTCCATCTGTGGTCTTGCAGATCTGTGGGATGGTGGCCAGGCCCAGGTGAGTGGAACGGAGTTGTGCAGTGGGCATGTGGAAGGCGAGACGTGGTTAAGGTATGCAGGTCTGATGTTGAGGAGGGACTTGTAGGCATGTTTGAGGAGCTTGACAGTGATTATTTGGTTGATCGGGAGCCAGTGGAGGTCTCTCAGGTGCCCGGCGTTGTGGCTGTGGCAAGGCATGTCCAGGATGAGTCTGGTGGTGGTGGTCTGGACTCTTGGCATCTTCCTTTGAAGCTTTTGGGTGGCGCCTGCATAGAGTGTGTTGCCATAGTCGAGCTTATTGCTGACAAGCGCCTGGGTAACTGTTGTACTGGATTCAATGGGGATCCACTTGAAGAACTTTCGGAAGAGGTGGAGCATGTGGCAGCAGAACGAGGAGACAGCATTGACTTGGTGGTTCATAGAGAGCAAGGAGTCGAGGATGATGCTGAAGTTACGTGCGTGGTTGGTCGGTGTGCGGCGGGGGTGGGGGGCTCCGAGCGTTGTGAGCCACCGGAAGGCGGATGGGATGGTACCCAGAATGAGGGCTTCTGTCCTGTCAAAGTTGAGCTTGAGGCCACTGTGGATCACTTGCATGCATATGCATGCACATGTACGGCGGCATTCATGGAATGCTTTTCTTATAAGAAAAAACATTCCAGGATGGCTGCTGTCTGGCTGTTTATACTTTACTGTTCCAAAACAGCTGAAGGTCATTTTAGAAGTGCAAAATATGGTAGTGCGCAAAAGTGCCAATGCAACCAATCACTGACAAATCCAATCGTTCAGCACAGGCCCTTTAAAGGCGAAACTTATTGTATTTGCCTTGTCCTTGTTTTCTGACAGCAGCAGAAACGGAAACATTTAATTTTACTGACTAGAATGAGGCATGAGCCCCCAGCATTGTCACCTTTACTGCAATAGTTTTAGAGCGCTTTTAAGAACCATTCATGTTTTCTGTTCTGTTGTTCGTCACTTCAGCAACCATCAGTACTACTCCCGCCAGTACCTAATTCTATCAAACAACGTGACATCATAGAAGAATAAATACCTTCACCGCAGAGTATAACCAGATAAAAGCACTTAAAACTATCGATTTACAAAGAATACACGTGCCTCAAAATAGCCTACCGAAGGCACCTACGACTCTTTTCTGTCCTACCGGTTTATCAAAAAGGGAAAACTCCACAACAGAGGAGGAAAGATGAACACAGCAGCAAAACTAGCAGAACACTGCAAATGGCGCCAAAAACTCAAGACTGTGAACCAAGCCTTCTCTTGCCTACCTCCAGAGGCTGGAAATGTATCCCAATAGCACATCAGACTAATCTTGAATGTTATCCTTCATAAAGGACTCGAAAACCCACCCGTTCAGAGAGATTAACTGCTTCATTTCCTTTCTCACCCACCTATGTAAGAGGGCTCCCATGCCCAAATGCTAGAAAGGTGCGACTAATAAACCAATAGGTGAACGCATAACAATACATTCAGTTTCAGTTCCTGTGCCGCCTAAGCCTCCCTACCAGGGGTACCCAGACTGCCAGCAGCTGCCTGTCTGTCACTTTCGAAGTCATTGCACTGATCTGGCGAAGGCATAATCAAATGGCAAGAGAGACAGCAGCTGAGGCTCGGAAGATAATAAAACGAATCTCAAAGGAAAAGATTTGAAAAGAAGTGCTGAACTTTCCCGTGGGGGGCAGGGGGTGTTAAAGATCAGAAGGCAAATGGTACAGAGGGAAAAATGCTTCCTGAGCTGCAGGAAGGATCAGTGAGAGCTTGTGAAGGAAGGAAGGGACATGTACATCAACCGAGGATGCTGACTGTAAATGAGTCGGGCTCAAGGGCAGCTGCGCCTGCTTCAGTCGATGCCTTCGGGATGCTCTCTGACCTGCCTTAGATCAGAATCTGTCCCTCCGCTTCAGAGGTACGCTGGAAGCCTGCTGTGTTTGTAATTCAGGTTTACCGAGAGGGACCTGGCTGTGTAATTGGTAAAACATAAATATTAGTGCGAATTGTCGGCCAAAATGGTGTTTTGGAAAGTAATTTAGGGTTAGTAATATTTGACTGACAGGCGGATAGATAGATAGATAGATACTCTGCCACTGTGTAATTATAGTTAGGTCAAAGTTTCAATGGAAAGGGAAGTTTTTTTGTTTTTCAAATAACTTTGGTGCAGCTTGACGAATCAGTGCAAAACTTTATTTAAAAAAAAAGTGCATCCACACTGCCCCTTCTTGGAAATGTTTGGGGTGCTCCTTCAAGAGGGGTTCAAGAATTAGGTTGCCAAGTCCCCCTAAGCACAGACGTTGTCCTGTGCGCAACTCTTACTGAACACTCACTCCCTCCAGACACTCAATGTCTATTAAGAGGCCAAGCTGCTACCATTCACAGCCTTCACCCTCATAGTTGATGCTGTCAATGATGTCATTTAAGACGTCCTCAATAGTGCTATCAAAGATGTAGTAATGAATGATGTAATATATGAGATCATAAGCAGTGCATAGTGGAGACACAAATTATAGTTAGCTCACTGAACTATAACTGGCGAATATCCTTGTTTTTCAAGTTTAAAATGTAACACTATGACGAATATTGTCACGTAAGTATAAAATCCATCATCCGTTTAGCCTTTCTTTTTTGCAGTGAGTCGCTAAGTTTTTTTTAATGTAAGTTGATGTCTTCTTTCTATACTATAACATTACTTTAACCTTTGTTTTTCATATATATATATATACTGTATAAAACCTACTGATGATCGCCAGTAGATATAGTCAGGACCTAGTTTCCATGGGGAAACCATTTTCCGTTTTGCCAATAACTTTGCGGCCATTTGAATTATCTTCACAAAATGTTCAAAACTAGTTCGCACCTGAGTTCAACTGATGTGTTGAAATTTTCAGGATGATTCGTTAAGCATGGGCTGAGAAAAAGGGGGGGGTTCCAAAAACACATTTTGTCATGCAATTTCAATGGGGATTTCAGACACGACTACAGCCCGAACCACAGGACGGAATTACATCAAAGTGAATGTATGATGCGAGAACCATGCATGCATGAACAATGTGGTCGGAAAAACGACTGCGTTGTTACCACAAATGCCTTTACCACGCATTGTGAAAGCATGCCTAGTAAAGGCATGTGTGAGAATGGAATGCGTGGTTCTAGCATGCTACCCCACCCTCCCTAAGGCCCAAACGTACCCCACTCCAACACTAAAACTACCTGGCCCCCCGCCCCTAAAAACAAAACTACCCCAACCCCACCCCTAAAAACAATACTACCCTGATCCCCCACCCCGCCCCTAAAAACAGAACTACCCCGATCCCCCACCCCTGCCCCTAAGAAAAAACTACCCCTGCCCCCCTACCTCGCCCCTAAATACAAAACTACAGTGACCTCACCACCCCATCCCTAAAAACAAAACTACCCCGTCCCCCTCATCCACCCTGAGCCCTAAAACCTTCCCTGACCTCCCACCCACCCTAAAAACAACCGACCCCTCACACCCACCCCTAAAAACCAAACTACCTCACCCCAACCAAACTACCCCAACCCTAAAAACTAAACTAACCCATCGCCCACCCCTAAAAACCAAACTACCCTGACCCCCTACCCTCGACCTCTAAAAACCAAACTACCCGGATACTCTCCACCCACCCTGAGCGCTGGAAACTTCCTCGACCCCCAGCCCGCCCTAAAAACAACCGACCCCCCCACCCTGCCCCTAAAAACCAAACTACCTTGAACCCCCACCCAACCCTAAAAAAACTACCCCACCCGTCTCAAGCCCCTAATCTACTCCACCCCTAAAAACTACGCCCAACCCTGCCCCAACCCCACTTACCTGACCAAATTACCACAATCCCCCACCCCACCACTAAAAACCAAACTACCCTGATCCCCCCACCATTGCCCCTAAAAACCAAACTATCCCGATTCCCCCACCCCCACCCCTTCCCCTAAAACCCAAACTACCCAGACCCCTCCACCTCCACCCCAAGCCCTTAATCCACCCCACCCCTAAAAACTAACCCCAACCCCACTTACCTGACCAAACTATCCTTATTCCCAGCGACCCTAAAAAACAAACTTCTCCGATCCTCCCACCCTGGCCCCTAAAAATCAAACAACCCCAACCTCCCGCCCCCACCCCAAGCCCTTAATCCACCCCAACCTTGCCCCAACCCCACTTACCACACCGCTCCCTCTCCTGATCCACTCTGCATTAACCACACATATGCGTAGTTCGGCCCATGCGTGGTTAAGGCAGAGAAAAAGGCAGTTGATGTTCCAGCAAGCATAGTTACGCTTGTGTGGTAGGCTTTGTCGTTGTTTCTGAGTCGTGGTTCAGGACATTTCCCAATCAAAGTTGGCAGAAAGCTAGCTCTTGGTCCAGAAAGACCCTTTTTTTGTCATTTGGTGAACATCCATTCAGTAGTTTTCGAGTAATTCAAGAAAAAACAAAGTTGTATATCTAGGGATGCAGATCCTCCGTGGATCCAACAGATCTCATGCTGAGATCTAATTGGCTGCCAACCAGGAAGTGTTGGTAGCCATTTTGGGACTTGGACTCAGCCAAAAAAAATAGAAAATGGGGCCTGACCTCATAGGCCTGGAGGTGGGATTCCCAGGGACCCTGCCTGGGACAAAAATTATTTTCTTTTAATTTTGCCACAAAAATCACAGATAATCCGTGGATCCCAGCAGTCTTCCATCCTTATTTAAACATTGGTCCACAGACGGGCCAGTTCCCAGGGGCAATTCTTTATGATTAAGTGGTGGAAGGGGGCGCATGCAGCTTCCCATGGCCTATTTCAGCCCCAGGGATCGCCACCTCCCTGGAGCAGGCCACAGTATATAAATGTGGAGGGGGCTGCATGCCCCCCCCTAAGGCTGTTTGGGGACCGCCACCTCTCCAGTGTAAGGCCAATCTGTAAAATGGGAGGGGCCACATGGACCTCCTCTTTGCCTATCATGGTCATGGGTACCACTACCTCCCCAGTGCTAGGTCATCTTAGGAAAAAGGAGAGAGGGGCACATCTCCCCCCCCCCGGGCCATTTATGCCTGGAGACCACCACTTCCCCTGGACTCCACCTAATTTTTAGGCTGGAGGGTGGTGGCGAGGCCCCCCTTCTGGGCCTTATTCAGCACCGGATGAACACCACCTTCCTGGGGCACACCTTGCAAATAGAAGGGAGACGGGCCACCCTCCTGGAGCAATTAATGGCCCTGGGGGCCACCATCCCCCAGGCCTGCTCCCTGTGTCCGCAGGGCTTACACTAGTTGTTCACTATCGCTTGCTGGGAGATTTGACAGCTCCCGCCCAGTGAGAGCAAACAGTAAGTCCGTTCCCAGAAGGCAGGAGCAGGAAAATTGCTCCTGCTTGCTGGAAACAAACTTTTCATCTGTTCCTGTCCGCTGTCACATAGACGCAAAAATAAATGAAAGAATTGCTTCCGCCCGCAGGAGGTTGGGAGCCAGCAGGGACCGCAGGGGCTTTAATGCTCCCCCAAAAGTACTAGGTGCTCTGGGTTGGGTCAGGGCAGCTAGCAACAAGTGACTGGCCCTGGGAGAACCGGGGCCATGTGGTCAAAATCAGCCTGGGTAGGGGGGGCCTCATGGCCCTCCCAGTTTTCAGCAATTGTCTGGGACCTGGGGGATGGGGACCCAGGTGCCAATATTGACCCTGGGGGGGCACATAGCCCCGCTCCCCTTCAACTAATTTGCTGGGTTTTGAGGGATGGGGTACCCAGGCCAAAATAAGTTTGGGGAGGGGGGGCACATGGCACTCCTCTTCTTCTACTAATTGACTGGGCCAGGGGGATGGAGTCTCTGGTCCAAAATCATCCCAGGGAGGGGGGGGTCAGGCAGCCCACCTCCCATTTTACTAATTGGCCAGGCCCCAGGAGATTGGGACCCCGTGGCCAAAATCAGCTCAGGGAGAGGGGCTGCTTGGCCCCTCTCCCCTTTTAGTAATTGTGTGGCCCCTGTGGATGGGGTCCCTGGGGCTGTGATTGGCCCAGGGACCAGGCTGCTTGCACCTCTCCCAGGTTGCCTACCTATGAGGGTAGGCCCTGCACCCTGTCCCCCTTGCATTGAGCACAGCTTGGTTCCAGGGCCTGGCCATGCGTGGCCTGAGATTGGGTGCCTACGGGTGTTTGACTGCAGGCCGTGCAGCCAACATTCGCCACGCACAGACAAAGGCAACGCATGGCGGAGTTGGATTAAAGTTAGGTAATTAAATATTATTTAATGTTAAAAAACCTTAGAAATTCACTGAAAAAAACAAAGGTTACAGGGGCCTTCTAGTTAGGAAATAGAACTAAAAAATAGAAATTCACTTAGAAAACAATGGTTAGAGAACGATATAGTTAGGCTCAGATTTTACATGCACAAAACTGTAGAAATTCAACAGTTATAGTCATTCTTGTCTCAAGTAACAATAACCCATGCTCTAAGGTAACTATAACTCATGCCCTCACTATGCACTGCTACTTACCCCACATATTAAATCAGTCCTTACATTTATAATATAACTCCAATATTTGCAATAAATTCATTGATGAGAAAACTGTGCATGGTCATGGCGCGAGTTATAGTTACTTATAGATATATGACACCTTGAAATTGACCCTGCACCGCGAGACACACCTTTGAATATTGTGACAGCTGATACTTGTAGAGGCAGCTTCAACATAGTTCAGCGGTGCCGAAGCGCTTTAACAACGAGTTCAGTACATCTGACCAGATGTTTTTTTTAAGCCTGAAAACCTTCACTAAGCTAAACGTTCACAAGAAGTTGTACATTCATTGGCAAAACCATGGGAGACCTCCCTCTAAACTAAAGGGCGTGGGAGAAGTTAGGAAAAGCTCTATGTTTATGCTTGTGTGTGTAATTGTTTTATTCAATGATTTTCCTTGGAAATTGATGCCTGAACTGCATCTATTGATTCTGAGCAGGAGCTCATTAAGTATCTAAATGGAGACGAATGGGGCTCCTTCGCTTTCAGTCCGCCGCCCTCGTCTTTGTAACTGGACTAAAAGTCGTGGGCGCAGGCAGTCAGTCATTGATGAAAACAGACGTCCATGGCAGCATTATTCCTGTTCACAGGAATTACTCACTGCATTCTTCCATAGTCTCTGCCTTGTCTTGTTCTATGTTCTCTTCCCTTGACCCCAAAGACACGTGCAATAACACCCCTAGAGGACGAAGAGATATAGCACGAGCCTACATTTATTTATTTATTTAAACATTTCAATCTAGTGCTAATTTTAATAATATGTTTCGGTGTATTCACACGAAATTTTGGAAAAAAATGGCAATATTACCATGCAAAATGCAAATCCGTCATTTTTCACTGCACTTAATGCAAAATCTATCCTCACATTCATTTTGGCAAGAGGATGCAGTTAAAGAAAGTACCGCAAACAACAGACACTCACTCACGTTTTGTTGCTTGCATGCATTAGTGTTAAACTTTTACGGGAGTGGCAGTATCTACGCGAATCGGCGTAATGGTATCATTTTGGGAATTTCGCTCAACAAGCAACACACGAAATTCACAAAATTCCATGTATTACGCTGGACTAATTTATATTCCACCCGAGTCTACAATCCATCCAGAGGAATGTCAATATCTATGTCTCATATTTTGGATGTGTTTTTGTCTTATAAAGGACCGAACAATAGCCTACCCCCAATAGGGGTATCTTGAGGCTAACTACTGCAAAATCACTGACGATATAAACAAACATCACTTTAAAGAGTGCAGACAGAATGGCGTAATTGTGAGATGAAAAAATCAAATTTTTTAAGTTTTCCAAAATGTTTACTGCATCCACTGAGAAAGCACGCCCCACAAAAGTTTTTAAATGAATTTAGGGACCGAAAAAAATATCTTGGGTTCTTACCAATTGTAGTAGCTGAAACAATATAAAACAGCAACTAAATGAAATATAGTGGCTGGAAAAGATCGACTTACCTGCTAAGAATAAAGATTTGAAAGAAATCTATTTTTACCGCAATCCACTGTAGCTTCAGTAATGCAGAAGGAATATGACCTCATGGCTTCAGTTTTAATGCCAACCTAGCTGCAAAATGTTGGTTCAGTTGTAATTTATTAGTGAGGTTTGTCAGTCAATCCATGAGAAATTTAATGCAAATGCCCAACCCCAATTAAGCAAACACTTTTAAGATCTGAATCCTGTGTAACAAGGCAAACAAATAAAAAACTAATGTTGGAATACTGGGCTGGAATACACAAGACGTGAGTGCAGAATGAATTTGATGACCAAGGCTAGTATGGAATCAAGTTTCCTGCTCAAGTTTCTTACACAATGGGATAAGGGAGATTCAGGGCCCAAAGACGCTGGCCAATAATACATGTACCAAAAATGAAGTGGCCATGTTCAATGAGTTTCAGTTTTGTCACCACTGAACTTCGACTGAGCATTGCGCATCCAGCCTTTTATGTTCATGACACAGTTGTACAATCACGCAGTGGCAGAAGTAACATTTCCTGTGATCTTCAGAATAGTCTGTGTATCGTTTACAAAGAGAATTCGGTCAAAACTGTGAGATTAAATTAGGTATGCTATTAGGCGCATACATAGATTAAACACTCCACTGTTCAAAATTGTGACGGAGGAAGAAGAAGATAAAATAAAAAAATGCGAAGTGCAAGCGTGGGGGGGCGGTGGGGAGGGGATGGTAGACGAGGTAGAATAAAAACGGACAATAGGGAAGTAAAGCCTGATTTTAAATTTAAATTGAAATTGATAACAGGGCTCTAGGCAGAAGTTTCATCTGAGTAGAATTATTCCGAATGACAGTTCCCAACCAGTTAAACTCTGAACAGTATGTTACTTATTATGAACCACTATAGAAGAAATTGTCAATTGTCAATTGTATACACTTTCATGCCATTAGACCGGTCAAGATTAGGGGCATGTCTCATTACGCCCGCAGATTTGGCAAGATTTTGGTCACTCTGCATTACTCTTTAACGCAGAGTGCTGGCCAAATTCCACCAATCGCCATCTGGCAAAAAAAATTCCAGCAAGGCTCCGGAAAAGGTGAGATGCTAAACTCAGTAGAGATTTGGAGTCCCCAAGCAAGATTTTCAAATACAGGCAGTCCCGAGAGGTCACACCTGGAGGGCTGCCCTTTGAGTAGACTTGCTGCCACTCAGTTAGATCTTCTACTCAAGTAGCAGCAAAATCAACGTGAATAGCTGCACACTCTTGCTTAATGCATGGTGTTGTTAGCACTGATTTTAAGTGCTGCTCGTGCTACTGGCTCTAAATTTCAGTGCAAGCAGTGCCAACTGCATATTTCCCTTCTGTTAGCTATTCTGTCAGTAAGTCAGTGCTGTTTATTGTTTTCCTCTCCTTTAGCACCCTGCTCCCCCTCCACTCATATTGTTACATTGGTGGGGATACTTTAGGTCAGATAGTTTAATTAAGAATTGCCATACCTCTCCATAAGTCCAGGATGGATTCTTGCCCTTATTTATTTATCTATTTGTAATGCATGAGTGCATCAGATGGTCATTGTGTTACGTTCTCTGTGGAAGGTGGTATCAGATGGTCATGCACACAAAAAGGGATGAGAGGAATGCTTGTAAATAGTCTAACCACTGCCAGTCACTCAGGATAGCATTCCAACCCATTGTGTTTTTTGTCCACAATGCCACAGAAGACCTGGTTTAGCAGTTCCGACTGGGCTGTTCTTAATAGAGAAGGACCAAGTCTGATTTGCCTATGACTGGGTCTTGATGATGGTTTAGAATGCTACCTGAGCAATTGCAAGTGGTTAGATGATTTGAAAGCATTCCTCCCATCACCTTTTGTGTGTTTGATGTAACACCCTAAGAGGAGCCCCAAGCACTTTAGAACCACAACCGCTACTCCCACTAGGACATCCTGTGCCTGCTTGTAATCCTCATAATCTAGCACCTGCCCTTTGAAGCTGTTAGCCCCCACAGGTCTTCTGAGCCCTATCTGGGAAACGTATGACTGCTTAGCAAACTCCCACCAAGGTCGCGGCTGTGGAGACCACAAGCAGGTGATCCACTCACAGAAGATCCCATACCTACTGAAGATCCCTCCGCTGGATGAGCGCATCACTCACCTGGGCTTCAAAGGCTTGCTGCAGTGAGTTGGAATTATATTTCAAGTCAATGTACAAGTAGATCTGGTGAAGAAATCCAAAGGAGTGGCTTCTGGAAGTGCAGGAACAGGGTCCATCCGAAGGCCTGGAGGGGGTTCAGAAATCAAGGGGGGATCACAGCATAGGCATATATCAGATTAAAATAAGCCTGTGAGGCAAGATAGAGACTGTAGAAGGGAAAGCCGGGGAGAGGGTGTGCAAGTGGAACATTTAGACATTTGGAGGTGGCTACTTCGTCATGCATTTCTCATACTTGGTACAATCTTCGTACCCACCTCTGTTGTCTGCTCTTTCTCTCCACACACTCAATAAATGTTACAGACCTCCCCCACTGCCATCATTCTCATTGCTATCCTCACCCATTTTCCTATTGCATCTCATTCTGTCTATCATCTGTCTGTCCTCGGTGCACCCCTTGTCTGCCTCTTCTGCTTCTCCTGACCCCTCCAAAAAGCTCAGCTCAATTGCCCTCAGTCTGCTTTCTGGAGCTGTGCCAGCCTCAAATACCGCCTCCTCCCAGTGACCACCACAACCATCTGTCATATCCCAGAGCTCACTCACTTCAGTCACATCTCTGTCCACAGAGACTCTCGGACAGTCCCTATCTCATCCTCTGCCCATCTTTTATTAGCATTTATAGCTCTGTCTGCCTTCGTGTACTTTGCTGTCTACCATCTGCTAGCCTCAGCCCCTGTGTTTCCCGTCTCCTTCTGCCATTCTTCTGGCCATTTGGTACACACTGCACATTCCATGCCTCTTCCTTTTGCTCTCTGTCAGACCGACATCTTTCTCTGAGCCATGAGTGGTTTCATACCACAAACCCCCTCAAGGAGCAGCTGCTGTCACTTCCAGAATCCAACAGTGCACAGTGAAGGGGCAGTGTATGATTATGACTTTATTGTGAAGTACGCCTGTGTGAATGCAGGGTGTTGAGTGTGTGTGTGAGTGCAGGGTCAGCAGGCCGTCTGTTTGAGAGTACGATAACTGCTGTGCTTGTGGAGTGAAGAGAGGTGTTTCTGATGAGGGTAATGTGAGTTTTGCCTGCATGTGTAAAGTGAGCAGTGTGACTGAGTGCCGGCAGAATGTTGAGCCTGTAAGAGTGCAGATTGAGCGATGTGGTTGTGTAATTTCAGGGTGTGCCAATTCAAGTACAACCTGAGGCTTATTCCTGTGCAAGGTGAGGAGTGGGGGTGCACCTGTAGGAGAGCATGGTGAGTGATGTGAGACTGTTAGTATTGTGTGAGTGTTGTATCAGTGCGTCAGGGTGTAAGTAAGGATGAGCAGTGTGAGTAATGTTGGGGAGTGTCTCGTATGAGTGCGTGGTGTGAAGGGAATGTATAAATGCATGATGAGGCAGTGTGAGGTCATGGTGAGGGAGTTCCAGGGCAGAGTGACAGCAGTTTCTGTGACAGTGCATGCTGAGCTGTATACTTCTGGGAGTCCAGGATGGGGAGAGTGCTTTAGTGAATGGAATGATCAAGGACTGGCTGTGTTAGTGCAGGATGAGGGTATGCCTGTATGAGTGAAGTGTAAGAGGATTTGCCTTTGTGGGTTGACAATGTGCAGTTTGCCTGTGTGCGAGCATGCAATGTGCCTCAGCGTAAGCTGAGTGGTGTATATTGTGAGTGCAGAGGGAAATGAGCGGCTACATGTGTACAGGATGTGAGGGAGTGTCTGTATGAGTGAATGATGTGAGGGGAGTGTCTGTATCAGTGCACAGTGAGAGGAATGTCAGTGGAGGCTAATAGAAGTTTCTGGGTGAGTGCATAACATGGGAAGGGCCTGGGTGGTTGTTGGAGAAATGGGGAGCCTGTGTGAGAGCAGGGTGAGCGCTGTTGCTGGGTCTATGCATGGTGAGGGTTACTACACTGTGAGTACAGGGTGAAGGGAGTGCCTGTGTGACCACATTTGTGTCTGTGTGAGTGTATGGTGATCAGTGTGCCTGTGTGAGAGTAGGGTATGCTTGTGTGAGTAGGGATGAGCAGTGTGGCGGTGTGAGTGTAGGGTATGCTTGTCTGAGTAGGGATGAGCAGTGTGGCGGTGTGAGTGTAGGGTATGCTTGTCTGAGTAGGGATGAGCAGTGTGGCGGTGTGAGAGTAGGGTATGCTTGTGTGAGTAGGGATGAGCAGTGTGGCGGTGTGAGAGTAGGGTATGCTTGTGTGAGTAGGGATGAGCAGTGTGGCGGTGTGAGAGTAGGGTATGCTTGTCTGAGTAGGGATGAGCCGTGTGCCTGTGTGAGTGTAGGGTATGCTTGTGTGAGTAGGGATGAGCAGTGTGCCTGTGTGAGTGTAGGGTATGCTTGTGTGAGTAGGGATGAGCAGTGTGGCGGTGTGAGAGTAGGGTATGCTTGTCTGAGTAGGGATGAGCAGTGTGGCAGTGTGAGTGTAGGGTATGCTTGTCTGAGTAGGGATGAGCAGTGTGGCGGTGTGAGAGTAGGGTATGCTTGTCTGAGTAGGGATGAGCAGTGTGGCGGTGTGAGAGTAGGGTATGCTTGTCTGAGTAGGGATGAGCAGTGTGGCGGTGTGAGTGTAGGGTATGCTTGTCTGAGTAGGGATGAGCAGTGTGGCGGTGTGAGAGTAGGGTATGCTTGTGTGAGTAGGGATGAGCAGTGTGGCGGTGTGAGAGTAGGGTATGCTTGTCTGAGTAGGGATGAGCAGTGTGGCGGTGTGAGAGTAGGGTATGCTTGTGTGAGTAGGGATGAGCAGTGTGGCGGTGTGAGAGTAGGGTATGCTTGTCTTAGTAGGAATGAGCAGTGTGCCTGTGTGAGTGTAGGGTATGCTTGTGTGAGTAGGGATGAGCAGTGTGAGTGTAGGGTATGCTTGTGTGAGTAGGGATGAGCAGTGTGGCGGTGTGAGTGTAGGGTATGCTTGTGTGAGTAGGGATGAGCAGTGTGGCGGTGTGAGTGTAGGGTATGCTTGTGTGGGTAGGGATGATCAGTGTGGCGGTGTGAGTGTAGGGTATTCTTGTGTGAGTAGGGATGAGCAGTGTGCCTGTGTGAGAGTAGGGTATGCTTGTCTGAGTAGGGATGAGCAGTGTGGCGGTGTGAGTCTAGGGTATGCTTGTGTGAGTAGGGATGAGCAGTGGGCCTGTGTGAGTGTAGGGTATGCTTGTCTGAGTAGGGATGAGCAGTGTGGCGGTGTGAGAGTAGGGTATGCTTGTCTGAGTAGGGATGAGCAGTGTGGCGGTGTGAGTGTAGGGTATGCTTGTGTGAGTAAGGATGAGCAGTGTGCCTGTATGAGTGTAGGGTATGCTTGTGTGAGTAGGGATGAGTAGTGTGCCTGTGTGAGAGTAGGGTATGCTTGTGTGAGTAGGGATGAGCAGTGTGGCGGTGTGAGTGTAGGGTATTCTTGTGTGAGTAGGGATGAGCAGTGTGCCTGTGTGAGTGTAGGGTATGCTTGTGTGAGTAGGGATGAGCAGTGTGGCGGTGTGAGTGGGAATAAACTGTGTGCCTTTGTGAGTGCAGGGTGAGAAACCTGTCTGACTGTATGGCTTCAATGCTGTAGGTACAGGTTAAGGGAAGTGTCTACATGAGTGGAGGATGCAGGAGTATCTAGATGTGCATGGGGTGAGGGAAGTGTCTGTATGAGTACAGATTGTAAACTGAACGCCTCTGTGAGTGTAAGGTCAGGGCAGTGTCTGCATGAGTGCAGGATGTGTGCATTTCTGTATTAGTGCAGGGCCATGAAGTGTCTGTCTGGGTGCAGAGTGAGGTGAGTGCCTTTGGAAGTGCAGGGTGAGCAGTATTCCTGTCTGAGTGCAAGGTGAGTGGTTTGCCTATGTGAGTGTAGGAAGTCGTGTAGTGTCTGTATGTTGGCAGGGTGAGGGGAGTGTCTGTGGGAGTGCAGGATGAGCTATTTCTGTGAGTGGTGAATATGGGAGTACTTGTTTGACAGCACATTAAGGATACTGCTTGTGAGAATGCAGGGGGAAGCAAGTGCCTGTACGTGAGCGCATCTGTTTGGTGAGGTGTGTGTGCAGGGTGATGGATGTGCCTGTATGAGTTTGGGAAGATGGGTGTCCCTCACTGGATGCAGGATGAAAGGTGTACGTGGGGGAGGGAAGGGAAAGCAGTCCAAATGTGTGAATGTAGGTTGTGCAAGGGAGTGGAGCATGATGAGGTGTGCCTTGGTGAGTGCAGAATGAGGGTGTATTCTGAGGGTGAAATTATTGTGTCTCTGTGAATGCAGGTTTAGCAACATGCTTGTGTGCCTGAGTGCATAGTGAGTGGTATGTTTAAATGGCAGTCATAGGTGTGAGTGCAGGGCATGCCTGTAGGAGATTCAGAGTGTGCCCCTGAGAGTGCAGAGTGTGCCTAAATGAGTGCAAATTGCAACACATTAAATCAGACCTGTTGGCATTGCTAGTGCTTATTTACAATGTTAGCTAGTTTGGGAGAAGCTCCTAAAGCTTGTAAGAAGAAGTTGGATTTTCTAGAAAGTAAATTTAGGAGGGCTCAGAATTCATTAAGGGTCTCATGTACAAAACAATTTTACAATTGCAAAGGTCAAATCAGAAACTCTGCAACGAAAATGGCATTTTTAAATGTGCAAGTCCCGTATTATGATAGGGAACACATTACCAAAACGCAATTTGAAGTTAAAAGTAAATTTCAAATCACTGTTTGGTAGGGCCGTGAAAGGGGCATTCCTTCAAAATACTGATTCCTTAGGTTATATATTTATGTTTTGGCACCAGCATGCGGTCGCAAAAAATATATATATACATTTTTGACCACCAAATCAAAGAGCGCTGTAGCCATTCGCTCAAGTGAAAGGATCACGTGCCCTTTTGTGAATGTGGGCAAAATCATTTTTAGGAGCAGACAGTGGTCCTACTCTGAAAAAATGGTGGTAACATTTATTATTATTATTTTTAATGCATTGTGTTTTCCTTTTAGGAAAACGGGCTGCATCATAATTGGTAACCTAACTTATGGATATTCCTGAGGTAGGTTGAATAGCAACTCACTACAATTCGGTATTTTGTGAACCAACCCATTAATACATAGGTCAGTTCACAAAATATAAATGCAAGCGGTAGAAGTCGGTACACAAATTGCAGCCACTTCTACTGAATACATTTTAGTACATTCCAAATAAGAAATTGCAAATTGTGAATCATTATCGGCAACTTATTTTCTGTATTAGTAGTAATCGTACTAAGGCGTTAGAGTTGGCGTTATTAAGTTTAAACAAATGGTACCGTCCTGTCACGATTGATTCTCGTGGATTTTAGTCAGATGTGCTGTGATAGCGCATTCTCAAGGTAAGGCTAGAGGTCTCGTATACAGATTCAATTATAAAGGTGAAAGGGCAAAATCCTAGGGTAGCCCCAAGAGACCACTGAGGTGTCTGACTGGAAGGAGGGAGGGAGACATATTGTGACAGAAAAGAAGATCAGAAAATACTTTGACTACTCTTTACAACAATTTGCCAGAGAGAGAAAGCTGCAAAATAGGTTGTGATGTTGTGGGCCGGCTACCTGCAAATGCTTCTTCAATAAAGGCATCCGTACTGGTTTTTGAGAAGGGCGTAGCTTCAAGGGGTGTTTTATTTTGTAATAAATGGCTAGGTACAGGCGCTTTCAGTCGGGCATGAAGCAGTGTCTGTCCGATTTCACCAGGTCATTGTACACGTGCTCACAAAAATGCGCGTGCACACCAACACCCACACCCACACACACACACACTCTCTCTCTCTCTCTCATTGTTTCAAAGACTTAAAAAGTTAGTTATTTTCACAAAATGATGTTCTTTGTTTCACTCAGTACCCTTACAAATCCCATTCATCTCCCTTACCTCTTAAGCCCCTCTCGTGCGCCCTGCTTGTCGTATTATGTATTTTGACATTATGTGCAAGCCTGATTATTGGGAAATCTGTATATCAACCCCACCCCTCCCATTCATACTGACTGAGCTACGCCCCTGATTTTTAGGGTCGAGCCTGCGTTGCATGTGCTCGCGCATGCGTATCGCAGCGAGACGCTTTAGTATTTAGAAAAGGGCTCGGAGCCCTGTCAACTGCACGTCAGTGTTTTTTATTGGTTAATGGGCTTGCCTAATAAGATCTGCTTGCTTTCATTAGTCGAAGGCACGCATTCGTCATGCCTTTTCCGGTGGCTAGCTCTCCTCGAGCGCAGCGACCAAGTACAGAAAACATGTGAGGCTCGCTGTTTTCCATCGGGCTCGTGGACTTCTTTTTCTCTTATTTACGAGCCCGATCTCGCTTGGCAGAAGTCGAGCGCTTTACATAGTTAATTTCACTTTTTCGGGTTATGTACACAAATGCACTTTTGCCCGATAGGTGAAAAGTCGGGTTAGGAGTTTACAACGCGATCAGCTCTAACATGAGGAAACGCGAGACCCGTTGCATTGTAAATGCTTGTTGATCCATGCATCCAGTGCCACCGCCAAGGGATGGGTTATTAGACTGCACAGTCTCTGGGTCAAATTGCACTTTGAGTAGTCTAGTAAGGGAGGGATGGTGTGTGGGCCCAGGTGCTTTACCAGAATATATCAGCTTGCTGATGTTCTAGGGAAAGGAGACAGCAGTCTTCAAAGATAGAATTTTGTTGAATTTGGTTGTTTATGAGGCTGCCGAGACTACTATCAGTCCGTCTAAAGATGCTTTGAAAACATCATCATCTGAAAGCCCATGACTTGACCGATGGTGAATGAAGATGAAACAGAAATGTGACTCTTGGGCCAAAGTTATCAATGTGGTGCAAAGGAAAAACTAATCAATTTGTGGGCCAAATACAGCAAAACTCAGAGGCAAGTTGATAACATCTCCAAAGAAAGCAGAAACTGGTGTGATTTTTTTTTCAAGATGGTATTGACTTGCTGGACATCTAGTTTCCTCCATTCTCTGCACAAAAGTTTGCATTGTTTAATTGCATTCCTTCTTTGAAAATTAATTTTATTCTATTTCCTGTTCTTTGAATTAACGAAATTATGACTCAATAAAAATGTTGAAGGTTTATTCTGATCTCCCATTTTTATGTTATTTTGTTGATATACTCTATTTTTAATGTATTGCATTATATTTACAACTATTATAAATTTAATGACATTTATGCAAATTAAACACAAAAAAACATTAAGTATACATTAGGAGATGAAAACATTATTGAACTTATAAAGCACAAATAATACAGTTGCCAACATTAGTAAAAATTTAAACAACACCATAGAAAAAAATGTATACTGTTTTGTTATTTATAACATAACATGCATTAATTTATAGTTTAAATATTTTAAAATGTCAAACATATTTACAAAATATTTAATATTAATAGCTATTGTAGAATCAAATTATATATTTAAAAAACTCAAATATTTGGTACAGTTTTATTATTTTGCACAAAATTACCACTGGTTACAACTCAATAGTAAATTGTGAGTGCAAAAGGCAGTTTTAGCAACTTTTCCCTAATTGCGGATCTGTAATACACTATAGGCCATATGTACGAACACTTTTTCCCATAGACACAGAATGGGTAAAAACCTTTGCTACATCTGGCCCATAGTTACCAATTTTCTAATAGTTAATGTCGCAAAATAAAGATTCAGTAAAAAAAAAAAAAATTTCTCTTAACTATTCCTAAAAAACACTTTGATACATGAGAAATACATGTTTTTGTGGTTTCAAACCAGTTACCAACTATTTTGCGAGTCGCAAAACACCCGTATATCTCGCCCTAAGACTTCAATTTCATGTGAAGTCTACATCTATCTATCTTCCTTTATGAAAACAATGAAAATAAATGCTTTCTTATAGTGCTTTACATATTCCTAACTTCGATTACTACCAATCTAAGTATTCATTTTGTGTATTGTTGCTGCCCCAACAATTCAAATGTAATGAAAATGGAAAAAGTGTCTTGCAAGAAACAAAAGTGGCATTGTTTTGTAGCACTAGCATTAGCAATTTAGAGGTTGTTGGGCCACAAGATGAAGAGATTAATTTTAAAGGAAGACTATGAAAGGTTGAACATCTGCTAAATTGGCTGCCTCAGGTTTATTGAATATCCAAATTAGAATATTTATTCTATTCAAGAGAGCGCTAAGCACTATCAGGACCACCCTTCACATGCTGACTCAGGCCCCTATTACGCGTCTGGTGGACCCAGGACCGCCATACTCTTAGTGGCGGTCGGACCGCCGTACAAGGTTGGCCTTCGTCCCCACCAGAATACTAAATCCTGACGGCCTGATGGCGTGGCTGATTGTAATCAGCCAGAGCGTAGGTGAACTCAGGTCTGGTCTGCTGATTACAACCTTGTTCTCCTCCACCATTTTCATGGAAAGGCTGGCGGAGAACAAGTGCAGGGGGCCACAGGGGGGCTCCTGCACGGCCCATGGCATGGGCATGGTCCCCCTGCCCAGCACCCTTGAAACCTGCCCAGTCTGCTGTGTAGACAGTGTGCATTGCAAGGGCACAGGTGCACGCTACGTGCGGCAGCGTTGCAACCAGCTCTATTATGAGCCGGCAGCATTGCTGCTGCACCTTTCCCGCTGGGCTGACCTGCGGAAACCTTCACCCTTATTCTTACATGCAGTGTCTTGCTTGAGGGGTGCAGTATTTTATTTATTTATAAATCTTCACATCACGCTTTTGAATGTTCACAAAAAAGAAATAGAACGAAGAAGGCAAAATATAAAACCACACTGAGCGGTTTAACTTTGAAATCAAGCAATAATTAAAATAAAAAAAAAGCACAAAACATAAT
The DNA here is from genome assembly GCF_031143425.1 of Pleurodeles waltl. NCBI lineage: Eukaryota > Metazoa > Chordata > Amphibia > Caudata > Salamandridae > Pleurodeles > Pleurodeles waltl. The sequence continues at coordinate 1,655,064,329 of NC_090445.1, forward strand.
ATTTTATAAGTATTTCTGAGCAAACCATTAAGGAAGTGTGGGACATTGGGTTACTGGTTGAGAGGAATGAAGGCCTACTCAAGCAATAACCTAAATTTCTGTCAGAGTGAAACCCAAGCAAAACCACATATTACCTTGTGCTCAACTCACTGGAAGATTGGCACAAAAGCAGCCAGGCTTAACATAGAGGCAATGTGTAAAGTATTAATGCAGCACATCAAACAGTAATAAAGTGAACACACAGCACAAGAAACATCACACACCAATGTAGGAAAAGAGAGTACAATTTTATAAATTATTTGAAACCAAAGCAACACTATCCAATGAATAGAACTGGAGACATGCTATTTTAAAAATGTAAGTGAAAATAGTGCCTACAAGCACAACACACCAGTTGTGGTGTCTGGTCATGCTGAACTGGGAAAAAGTTACAGGTTGAGGCTGACCCCAATGGAGTGTGGGCCAGATACAAGGATTAAGTTAGGTCCACTGAACAAGGGGCCATATGTACGAACACTTTTTCCCCTTGACACAGAAAGGGTAAAACCCTTCGCTACATCTGGCCCAAAGTTCCTTAAATCCTGGTGGTGGAGCATTGAGAGTTCCTGCGTCAAGGATATTCTGCAGCGGGAAGCTGGGATTCCTGCAGTGTTGTCATGCATGCCGTTGATGATGGTGCATGTGATGCAAAGTTCTGCACCAGGAACGCATCAACAGCAGCAGGCTGAGAGAACACTGTGGGCTTGATGTGAGGTCCTGTATTGGAGATGCATCATGAATCGGCAGTTCTGATGTGGCTGCAAGGAGATATGTCCTCTACATCGGTCCTACTTACAGGACTGCAACAGGGCTGGCAAAGCACCTTCAGACTCCAAAGGTCAGAGAGTGGGGTGGCACCACATGGGAATATGACTCACAGCAGACAGAGCCCAGGTGCTGGATTCAAGGTAGTTGGAGCCTTTTCTGTCGCTGAGGCTCTCATTAGGAGGCAAGCCAACTAGCCATTGGAGTCACACTGGTGGACCTGGGTTAACAATGCAGGCCCAGTCCTTTTCACTCAGGCAGCAGGACTACAGAGCAGGGGTCCATGTTACAGAGCAGCACAGCAGTCCTTCTCATTCTTTTACAGGTACGCCAGTGTACTGAAAAGTTGGGTCTGAGAGTTCATTATTTATGCCTAGTGCCCAATTTGCAGTAGGAGAAGTTTTAGTGGCTTCCATCCGCAGAGGTGCTTGGAATTTCCTGCCTCCCTTCCCTGGTCCCAGCTTGTCTGGGTTCACAAAAGACTGGTATCAAACACTTTGTGAATGTGCTCAAGGAGAGCATTGGTGATGCACAAGCGTGGCAGGTGACAGTTCCTGCCCCTATGAAGTCAGAGATGACCCATCCTACCAACACCTATTTCCTCTTTGTCTCACCATCTGACAGCAATACACAATGACCAACTGCCAGCTACAACTAGTCATGTGGACCAAGATACAGGCTTCAGACACCAAAAGGTTAGGCCAAGAGAATGCCAACTTTCAAAAGGTAGCATTTTCAGAATTGTGATTTAAAATCCAATTTACCACTAAAGAGGGTTTAAATTATAATTCTGTGGAAACCAACCAAAAGCTTTCCACCTGCTCCCAATTGAAAGTTACCTATTAAATGTAATAAGGTAACCTAATGTGATCCTAAGGGAGAGGTAGGCCTTGCACTAGTGACAAGTGAATTTAAGGGTTTTTCACTACCCGGACATGTAAAACTTAAAAGTACACGCCCAACTTTTTAGGTACACTGCATGGGTCATCTGTTACTTCATCAGAGAGGAGTCTGGGATAACAGAAGCATCAGCCTACCTTCTTCTCCAACATTTTAAATTGACTGTTCCCGGCTGGCTGGGCTATTTAGCTCCTACCCTAGGTCTGACATATGTTTTAAACAGGAAGATTTAGGGCCTTCTTATGCATATTAAAAATAAAGATTTAGGTCTGGCAAAAGGTTTATTTTTGACTAATAAAAATATCAGTTTAAACCTGCACTTTCAGCCTGCAATGGCAGGCCTGAGATATGTTTCAAAGGCTCCTTAAGTGGGTGGCACAATCCAATGGCGTAACAAAACTTAAACGCCCCTCTTGCAAAGTACCTCTAGGGGCCCCATTCCCCCCGAACCCACTCAGGGGCCTGCCGCCCATGCACAGTGTATTGTGCTGAAAGGCCCCCTAGAACTCGTTCCCCCCACCCTCGCACAGCAGGGTCTGCAGGGGCTTTTGTTACACCCCTGCCACAATCAGTGCTGCAGACGCTCTAGTTGCATTTAATTTACAGGCCCTGGGTACATATAGTAAGACTTTACCATGGATTTACAAGTAAATGTGGCAATTAGGTATTAGACAATGTTACAATGTATAAAGCAGAGCCCTCAGGCAATTTGGCACTGGTTGGGAGTAGTACATTGTACAAAAGCCTGCAAAAATGAAGTCAGCAAACACAGGAGGTGGGAAGGCAAAAAGTTAGGGGAAAACCACACCAACAAAGAGATATGCATGAATTGTAATAATGACAGAGGTATTGTTCTGTAGGAGTAGTTACCCATATAACAATTTCAATAGCACTTTCCATTTGTGTATTTAATTCTTTAACAGTGCTACTCACCCCAATGTATGGTGTTGAATCGATTTAATGTACTAGGGACTTGCAAGTAAACTAAATGTGGCAATTAGGTGTGAGCCAAGGTTACCATGTTAAATTGTGAGAGTACAGGCACTTTAGCACTGGTTAGCAGTGGTGAAGTGCTCAGAGTTCTAAAAGACAACAAAAATAGATTCAGAAGACAGGAGGGTGAAGGCAAAAGTATGGGGATGAACCTGCAGAGAGGGCAGGGAGGGCTAACAATAAGTAAATAAAAACATCCATAAAGAGCGAGGCAGTAGGCAAAGATCTGGGTTGGGTTTGTGTAAACATAAATATGTCCATTATTCCATGTAGCTACTTTAGCTGTCATATAACATGTATTCAAATTTGTGTGTACTGTTGGAACGTTAAATAGGTCTGTGTCTCTTGTATATATGTTGAAATGATTTACTGGGCATAACAACCCCCATTTCCACACTAAATTTGCATTTCCTGCTGCTAAATTTGCATCATTTTATGTCAATGTTCTATTTAACTCAGTGACAGTACAGATCTTTTATGAAAATCTTTACTTATCAAGGGTGTTGCAATGTATATAACTTAATTCCCCATCACTCTGCCAAAAGTATTTTTTATTAGGATTTTAATTTGAATTTTAGTGGAAATTGAATTTTGTTTTAAAGGCAGTGAGATTACCCCAATTTTTATACTGACATATTCCCAGTATTCCTCAGATGTTGATTAACACTACTTAATTATTTAATTCAAGAAATCTCTAGTAAACATGGGTTGTGGTATATAGGAGTATTTGTTAACTAAAGAGCTCTACAGATTTTTATTTCATGACTGACATGTACTCAGGTATGGAGGGCCTTAACTCATATCTACTTAAAATATTTGCCATGCTAACATTTCAATGTGTATTCTTGATGATCATGAACTGGAAATACTTGATCAAAAAGTACGAAGTCATAAATATAATCTGATAGAAGCCTATTAGACGTGGCATCCTTGTCATGGTTTCACATTATGTTTTGTCTTTTTTTTGCTGACTTAATTTTTGTTGTCCTTAGGATTCTGCACACTGAACCCTTGTTAACCAGTGCTAAAGTGATTGTGTTCTTTCCCTCAAACATAATGACATTGGCTTATCCCCTAATTGGTACACTTAATGTACTTATAAGTCCCTAATAAAACAAACTACATGTGCCCAGCTACTGTAAATTAAATGCTACCAGTGGGCCTGCAGCACTGATTGTGCAACCCACTGCAATAGCTTTCTAAACATATGTCAGGCCTGCCACTGCAGATCCTGTGTCTGCAGTTTTAAACTGTCAATTCGTCCTGGTAAATTAAACCTTTTGCCAGGCCTAAGCCTTCCTTTTTAATACATATAAGTCACACCTAAAGTAGGCCCCAGGCAACCCTAAAGGCAGGGTACAGTGTATTTAAAAAAATGGACATGTACTGTTAAGTTTTACAAGTCCCAGTTTTGAAAAACTCTTCAATTCACTTTTCACTACTGCAAGGCCTATCCCTCCCATAGGATAACATTGGGATTACTTTATTACATTTTATATGAATAATTGGCAATTGTAAAGCGATAGACTTTTCAAGTGTGGGGTCTCTAGAATCACAAATTTAAAATCCAAATTTATGGTAAACTCGGATTTTAAATTGCAATTCTGAAAATGCCATGTTTAGAAAGTTGGCATTTTCTTAATTTAGCCATTTGATGTTTGCTGCCTGTCTCTGATCCCATATCTGGGGTGGGTGACAGCTGGATTTTGTGTATTCACCTTGGACAGCCACACACAATGGGAGTTTAGGTGTAACTTGATGGGCCATCCTAGCTGGATGGGAGGGAGGGGGTGGACCCAGCCACACTTACACCTGAATAGGCTGTGTTCTATCCCCACACAAAGTGCTGCATACCCCCTATGGTGAGTCTGAAGCCAGGGCAGGAAGGGCAGGGTTGCTATGCCATTCAAAGACCAACTGTCCCTAGTAAAGTTCACTATATGTGCCCATGGTCTGTAACTCAAATGCTACTACTGGGTTTACAGCACTGATTGTACAGCAGCCTTTCAAACATGCTCAGGCCTGCCATTGCTAAGCCTGTGTGTGCAGTTTTAAGCTGCCATTTCGACCTGGCAAGTGCACCCACTTGCCAGGCCCAAACCTTCCTTTTTATTACATAAGTCACCCCTAAGGTAGGCCCGAGTTAGCCCCATGGACAGGGTGCAGTGTATTTGAAAAGTTGGACATGTACTTTTAAGTTTAACTTGTACTGGTTGCGTAAAACTGTGGAACTGCTCTACTGCAAGGCATATCTCTTTCATGGGTTAACATTGGGGTTACCTCGAAGCATCCTTTAAGTGTGACCTTCAATTAGTAAAAGATAACAATATTGTATTGTATTGTATTGTAATCGTATTTATATAGCGCTTACTACCCCTGACGAGGCGTCAAAGCGCTTTTCGATGAGTAGCACGCTACTCCGGAACCCAACAAGAATTAGTGATGGATTAGTATAGTTTAATAATGAGTACATTTTTAGTATTATTATGAGTTAATTTGAGCCGCGGATATGAGAGTTTGTTAGTTAGATTGACTGGAGTAATGGAGGGGTGGAGGAAGAAAGAAATCCAGAAGTGTTAATTGGGAGTATATCCTTCATTTACTCAACCCAAAGGCTTGGGATGAATAAAAGGGAAGGAGGGGGAAGAGTATGTGGAAGGGTTAGGGAGAGCATAGTAGCAGGGTGAGATGAATGCAGGAGAATTTAGTAGGGTTGTGTGGGAGGTCACAGAGGTAGAGTGAGGTTTGGAGAGTTAGATGTGGAGGTGGAGGGAAGAGCTTAGGCAGAGATATTTAGGAGATGAAAGTGGTAGAAGGGATGAGTCAGAGTGAGAATGGAGGATAGTTTGATAGAGACATGATATAAGAGTGATGAGTAGATAAGTGTGATAAGATGAGAGCAGGAATTCATAGATATCTAGTATAACAACCCAAAAAACCAGGAGCCATGCAATGATCCACGAACATGCCAAGCACAGAAACAACATATACACATACATACACATATATATATATATATATATATATATATATATATATATATATATATATATATATATATATACACACACACACACACACACACATGAATACACACACATATGCACATACAATGCATAATTAGAATCATGGGTAAAAAATACTTAGTCAGACAGGTTTAAACAGTGTGTGTGTATTTTATTGTTATGACAGTAGCAATACATATTTTCCAAAGAAACTATAAATAAATAGAAATATACAAATAATCTGAAAAAATATTTATCCACATAGACATATGCAGTTCATAGTTGTTTGAAAAAGGTGGTTATGAAGGAAAGAGCCAACTCTTGAGTAGTTTTCTGAAGACAAGAAAATTATCTGTGGCTCTTATAGTTGGGGGTAATGAATTCCATAGTTTGGCTGCTTGGACGGAGAAGGATGTACCACCTATAGTCTTTTTCTTGTATGGTGGTGTTCTAAGGCGGGGTGCCAGTCTTGAGCGGAGGGTTCTTTGTTGGATGTATTTGGTAATTTTCTTTCTGATAAAAAGCGGTCCTGTTCCATGTATAGCTTTGTGGGTGATACAAAGCAGTTTGAAAGTGCATCGTCTGGCAACGGGTAACCAGTGTAGTGCTCTCAAGACAGGGGAGATGTGGGCTTGCGGCTTTATATGTAGTAGTAGTCTGGCTGCGGAATTCTGGATACGTTGTAGTTTTTTCATAACAGATAGAGATGATGCATGGTAGAGGCTATTGGCATAATCCAGTTTGGATAGTACAAGCGAGATAGTAGCTTGCACCTTGTGTGGAAATCCGAGGTGGGGGAAGATGCGTCGTAAAGTCTTTAAGGTGATGAAGCTTGTGCGTGCTAATTTGTCTACTTGGGCATTCATTGTTAGCTTGGAATCCATGGTGATTCCTAGGTTTTTCACTTCCATGGATAATTGAGGAGGTGGTCCGAGATCGTCAGGCCAGACGCACAGAAGGTCATAATGTTTCCAGTCACCACATATGAGTATTTCTGTTTTGGAGGTATTTAGTTTGAGATGGCTCCAGGTCATCCACTGATCAACGGCTCTGAGGCAACTGAAGATTTGTGAGTTTTCAATGTTTTTGGGGTCTTCTAATTTAAGTAGTATTTGTGTGTCATCTGCATAGTTGTAGCATGTGAGATGGAAATCATTGATCAGTTCTGGTAAAGATATAATGTAGATGTTGAAAAGCAAAGGTGAGATGATTGACCCTTGGGGGACCCCTGCTTTTGTGAGGTAGGGTACGGACGAGAAGGGGGGCGAGTGGATGATATTTGCTCTTTTTTGGAGATAGGAAGTAATCCAGTCGAGAGCAATCCCTTGTATGCTGGCTTTGTGGAGTCTTTGAGTTAGGGTGTCATGGTCAACTGTATCAAAGGCAGCTGAGAGGTCCAAGAGAAGTAGTGCAGCAACTCCATTTCGGTCGACTGTGTTTTTAAGATCGTCCCAGATGGCCATGAGTGCTGATTCAGTGCTTCTTCCTGGGCGGAATCCAGTTTGGAAGTCTGAAAGTATAGAATTGTCTTCAATGAATTGTGACATCTGGGCGAATGCTGCTCTTTCTATCAATTTGCCCAGGAAAGGTCCATTTGTGATTGGTCTGTAGTTGTTGGGGTCTTGCGGGTCTAGGTTTGTTTTCTTTAATAATGGTCGTATGTATGCCTTTTTCAGGTCTGCAGGAAAAGTTCCTGAAGTTAAAGAGTTGTTGATGATTCTTCTTACAGGTGTGGCAGCAGAAGTAGATAGCAGGATGTTCTTGAAGATTTGTGGTGGGCAAGGGTCAGAAGGGCAACCAGAAGGTCTGCTTGCTTTGACCAAATCCATAAATTCATCCTGGGATATTTGTTTGAAGGACTGTAGAGGTTGGGATGGTTTATTCTTAGAGGGTATTTTAGTAAAGGGGTTGGTGCTGATGGTTTTCTTCTGTTTTAAATAGGAGTCCAGTGTGTCTGCCTTGGTTGTGTAGTGAGTTGCCAATTTGTTTGTGAAATCTTGAGTGGTGGGATGACTTCCTTCCATGCATGTAGGTTTTCGAAATTCATTGAGAATTTTATAAAATATGGAGTTGGGTGTCTCTGAACTCACAAGTTAAAATCACAATTGATGGTGAAGCTAAATTTTAAATTGTAGGTCTGAAAATGCCAGTTTTAGAAAGTTGGAATTTTCTTACTTTAACCATTCTGTGCTTCTGCCTGACTCTGAATACATGTCTTGTGTAAATGACAGCTGGGCTTTGTGTATTCCCTCTAGACAGTCACACACAATTGGATATTAGGTGTGAGTAAATGGGCATTAATGAGCCATTAAATGGCTGGATGGTAGGTGGAACTTAGCAGTGTTTTACTTACACCTGAATAGGGCTGTGCCTCTCCCCACACAAAGGGCTGCATTAACCCCTGTAGAGTGTCTAGAGCCAGGGAAGGAAGGACAGGGACCTTGTGATCTTCAAACGTCTCTTTGAAGCCTCCCCCACTTCAAAGGCACATTTGGGTATAAGTACTGGACCCCAACCCTACTAAATCAGAACTCTACTGGAACCAATGGCACTCTGACAAGAAGAAGGACTGTTGTGCTGCCAGGAGGGACTGCCACTCTGTAAATGTATTGCTATGTTGGCCTACTGCTTGCTGTGTGCTGTGCTGCAGGAGGGACAACTACTTTGCAACTTGCTTTGCTGTATTGGCCTGGAATGAGGAGGACTGGCCTTTTCTCTACATTCTTGAACCAAAGATTCTCCAAGTGCTTGTTGGCTTTCCCCCTGTGCTCCACAGTATCAAAGAAATCAAAGATTGTCTGCAACTTTCCTGGTGCTGCTAGATTCTGCCATCTGTGAGTCCTACCCTTGATTTAGGTGCCTCCTCCAGTCATGGGCATCAATGGTGGGGTCTGCCTGCAGCTGATTTCTGTAAAAAACAATGCATTGTGCCCTCATCATTGCCGCTTTACTTTATCAAAGGTGCTGTTTCAGAGGACCCTGCGTGAGTTCTGTAGTTGGCATATCCTCCAATGCAGTGTGCCTTAACTTTGGATTTGCACCGGTCCCTCACGACCTCAAGTAACCTCTTGACAGCTATTGACGTCTAAGCACTGGTTTCACATGTAATTTTGAAAAATGTATATCTCTGCTTCTACTTTTGGGATTTTTGTTATTTTGGACTTGTTTTACTCAGATAAATATTCTCTAACTTTCTCAACTGGTGTGGATGCTGTTTGTCTTGTCTTTCACTATGTTACTGTACTTAAGTGTTACACCAATACTTTACACATTGCCTCTTAAGTTAAGCCTGACTGCTCTGTGCCAAGCTACAGAGGGTGAGCGCAGGGTAATTTAGGGAGCGCAACTCACATACCCTGAGTAGGACTGTGTCCGTACTTGGACATATGCATACCTCTGCCAACTACAAGCCAAATTTCCAACATCACTCCTGAGACACCTACAGGTCAGGATGAGGATGACTCTGAGGGGGACACCCCAGAGTCTATGGGGAGGTTGTTGCAGATCTGGGTAATCTATCTGAGCTGTCTGACTGGCAGAAGGAAGTAGGTCCCCCAAGGGAAGGGTTCTGCATCATCCTCGACTCCTTGCTCTCTGTGAACCACCAAGTCAATGCTGTCTCATCCTCCTGCTGCCACAAGCTCTACCTTCTCCTAAAGTTCTTCAAGTGGATCCCCGTCGAATCCAGTACAACAGTTACCCAGGCGCTTGTCAGCAGTAACCTCGACTATGGCAACACACTCTACACAGGCGCCACCCAAAAGCTTCAAAGGAAGAGTCCAAGAACCCAGAACACCGCCACCATGCTCATCCTGGACATCCCTGGCCGCAGCCACACCTATGAGAACTCCACTGGCTCCCGATCAACCAAGCCAAGCTCCTCACTCATGCCTACAGGTCCCTCCACAACATCAGACCTGCATACCTCAACCACCGTCTCGCCTTCCACATGGCCACAGGACAACTCCGTTCCGTGAATGTATGATGGAACCAAGCATGCGGCAACCATGCATGCATGAATAATGCAGTCGTTGAAAGGCATGCATAGTAAAGGCATGTGTGGAAACGGCATGTGTGGTTGTCGCATGCCACCCACCCACCCTAAAAACAGAAGTACCCCGACCACCCTTAAAAACCCTTAAACCCTTAAAAACTATCCCAATACCCCCACCCACCCCGAGCCCTAAAATCAACCCCACCACCAAAAATAAACCAACCCAACCCCTAAAAATACCCCAACCCCCCACCCCTAATACTACCACAACCTCCCACACCCCTAAAATCTAAACTACCCCAACCTCCCACCCCTGCTCCTAAAAACTAAAAATACCCCAACCCCCCACTCCCGCCCCTAAACCTAAACTACCTGAGCCCCACCCCCAAAAACTAAAAATACCACGACCCCCCACCCCACCCCTAAAACTACCACGACCCCCCACCCCAAAACCTAAACTACCCGACCCCCTCTCCCCACCCCTAAAACTACTCCAATCCCCCACCACCCTAAAACCTAAACTACCCGACCCCCTGCCCCTAAAACTACCCCGACCCCCAACCCCGCCCCTAAAAACTAAAAATACCCGACGCCCACCCCAACCCGCCCATAAAACTACTGCGACCCCCCCAAAACCTATACTACCCTGACCCCCCTCCCGCCCCTAAAACCTAAAAATACCCGACCCCCCTACCCCGCCCCTAAACTACCCCGATCCGCCACCCCCAAAAACTAAAAATACCCCAACCTCCCAACCCCCGCCCTAAAATTACAGTGACCCCCACCCCATCCCTAAAACCCACCCCCTGCCCTGAATAGAAAATTACCTCAACCCCCACCCCGCCCCTAAAATCCCAACCCCCCAAACCCCTAAATAGAAAATTACCCCGACCCCCCACCCCTAAAAACAAAATAACCCCGACCCCCCACCCCTGCCCCTAAAAACTACCCCAACCCTGCCCCAGCCCCACTTACCTGACCGCGTCCTGTCCAGATGGATCTTCCGTTTTCTCTGCCTTAACCACACATGTGCGTAGTTGGGCACATGCGTGGTTAAGGCAGAAAAAAAAGCCTGCGTTGTTCAGGCAAACGTCGTTCCACCTGCATGAACAACACAGGCATGGTTCCGGACGGATCTCTCCCGTCTCCGATCACCATCAAAGGTTTCTTCCATTCAGGGTTTTTCCTCCTGAGGGCTCCTTATGCACATATAGATATGTATATATATATATATATATATATATATATATATATATATATATAAAACTTACTGAGCTTCAGTCCTACCAAAAAGAGCTCCAGTGTGCTATGGGTTTTGTACTGGTAGGACTGAAGCTCAGTAAGTTCCTCACCCACAATTGATGTTACAGATACTGCCTGCAAATAATCACATATAGGATATAAATGCAAAGCCAGGCTCTGTGGTACTGATACCCATGATGATGTTATGAAAGTTACAAAGACAATACACACAGTGAAAAAGGAACATCACCTAGGTTCCCAGCTGCGCCCCATGATTGCTGTGCTGGAAATCTAACAGGAAGACACAAGGCGGTTACATCAAAGGTGTAGAGCTAAAATACACAGCCACAGCGTTTAACAGGAAAGAAGAGAAAACAGAAGGGCACACATGGCAGAAATCAAGCAACACACCACACAAGGGAACTGGAAGCTAAGACAGCAGGAAAAGGAAGGCAGCAAACTAGAAAGTGGAACTACGGAAAATGGCACTGGAAAAAAAGTAAATTCAGAAGGAGTTCAAAGATGCACTAAGTAGTGCTGGCTCAGTAATCAAAGAAGCACTGCAAGCAGTGCTAGTTCAAAGAACAAGGAAACAGTAAGGCTAAGGAATGAAAGAAGCACTGTGGGCAGTGCAAGTGCAAGAAGCAAGGATTAACGAAAGTTAAGGCACTCGGGAAACGAGTGGTCAGTCAAATAGGAACACAGCTACAATGACAAACGCTGCACTGATGGAAACTGGGGTTTAAAAGAGCACACTGTGATCACATGCTTCAGCTGTGAAGAAGCTATCACGTGCCAGCCTCAGGTGTGCTGAATTCTTCCACACACCCTTGGCCTACATGTGTGGAAACATAGCAGTGAGCAGGAAATTCTAGATATTGACATTTTTGAAAAGAGCAAACTGGTTTCTTCTACACCCAGAATGGGTCTCGAATGAATGGTAATTTCAGAGTGAAGTCCAAAAGGTGAAGAGTAATAGTGAAGTCAGTATATGCATACTGTGGAAGTTCCAGAAACTTATCTGAAGACTGGAAAGTCCCATAGGAAGGTCCCCTGCGGGTGGGCATCAGAGTATAGAGAGTGAGACCTGGCACCAAGTGTGAGGTCTACAACAGATTCATGAAAGCATCAGATGAATTTGATCAGGGAATGGCCTGGAAAAGGATTCCACATGTGGAATTTGGTTGCTGATGTATTAGGAACAAAGAAAAAGTCTAGTGTTGAGTTGAGGTCATATATTGGAGACTAAAATGTGTATTCACAAGCCGTCTGTAAACTGGCCTTCATATGTTCTTCTAGTTCCAGCCCCAGCCTTGGTGTGCGAGAAATTAATGTAATTTGCTTCATTTTTTTGCATAAAATTATCCAAAATTGTGTGTAATTATGCAAAATGCAAAACTATTATTGAGTGCAAAAAGCTACCTTAAGTACATTTTTGATGCAAAACATAAGCACCATGAAAAACAGCCACCAGTGTTCTGTTTTGCCGTGCGTTCGTGGTGAATTTTAACCCCGAGTGGTGCATTTCATGCAAATTTCTACAGTGAATGGCATGTAATTACGCAAAGTGACATAATGCTGTAATTTCGGGAATTTCGAGTCACAAATATAATGCAAAATTCCCTAAATTTGCTGTCATAATTTAAATCTCGTCCTGGTCTCCCTTGTACCCATTCCCTTACATTTGTAAAAAGGCTGCTCACTTGCGTCCTACACAGAGGTGGGTGGAATCTGTCAATGCTGATGTCCACCACACAACTGAAATCTCCTTCTTTGTACCTGTGGTGGAACAAACCAAAGGGATACGAATCTATTTTTTTTAAATAGCTGTGTAATGGAAGCACACAAACCTATGAGGAGCATGGACTTCTACAGTTCTATGGTCCCTACACAATCTATCTGCATTCATTGCATTTCAGAAGGAATACCTGGCATCATCAATAACCTTTCTGGCATCGGATCCAGCCACATCAACACTTCTCTGACAGCTTTCTTTTCCAGGCTTGTCAGTGGCAATGGTACATCGGATTGTCACCATTCTGCCACTGCGGTTTACTACTGAGATTCGCTGCATCTCACACCCCTCTGCAACTCAAGGCAGGTACCCTATTGTCAGCACTGTGTTCTTTGTGCACTCACTGACTAATTATTCTTGGCTGTCAACGCTAACTTATCATAAAAAAGTGGACAGGACCCACGCTAAGCCAAGTGCGTACTCATGCTGCGTGGTCCATTGTCTACAAGTCCAGATATGTTGACAATAGACAAATTAAGGGGCTGAATTAAGAGCCCCTTGCGTCACATTGCCCTAATTTTTTATGAGGCTAATATGGCCCAACAAGGCCAAAATCGAAGCGCCAAATTTACAAAGAGGCGCAATGCATGCATTACGCCACTTTGTAACTGTTTGCGCTACATTATGCCTGCACCAGGCATAATGTATGCAAAGGGGCCGTTACCCCACTAAGGGGGCTGAAAAAATGGTGCGAAGAAGCCTCATAGATTATTGGCATCATTTTTTCCAGCAGTTTTAACACCTGCTCAGAGCAGAAGTTAAAAGGAGGTACACCATTATTTATAATGGGCCTCAATGGGCTTTGCAGGACTAGCGTCAAAATTGTTGATGCTAATCTTGCAAAGCTCAGAACTTGCGTCAAAAATTGTGACACTAGTTCCCCTCACTACCGCCATGATGTGACGTATCTTAGACTTGGTGCACCATGGTGACATTACAAGGGCACTAAGTGGCGCAAGAAAGGTAGTGCTGCACTGTGTGCAGTGCCAAGTTTCTTGAATCAGGCCCTAAATGTTATGAATCCTTCGTGTGTGTACTTTGCAGAAGAGTCAGGTACACATGTCTACTCAGTGGACCTACCCGTCTTGAATACTTTTCAATGACAACGGCTTACACCTTCTCACCACCCCAATGCCACTAATGGGTGGAAGAGAATGTATGTGTGGTGGTGTGGCTGAAGATCTCCTAGTAGGAGAATGTGAAAGGCTCATACACTGCCATGCTGTGGACCTTGGCATCAGTAAATGACAAAATAGGTAATGTGAGAAATTTAATTAAGCCACTAGCAACGATTCCTACTCCAGCACCAGTATATTTGAACATTACCTGTTTCGAGGGATTCACTGAGCTAAAGCACTAGTATTCTGACTAGATGTGCTTAACCCGTGAAACTGTGGTGTTTTGTGGTAGACTGCTGTGACATGATTGAAGATAAGGCCAGCCATGGCCACAGCCCAGTCATGTCTTTGAATGGCAGTCAATCATCTCCCATATAAGAACATCCTGTTGATGTGCAAGATGCTCATGGTGTTTAAGTGTCCCCTGACCTTATCCATGGTGTTTGTACATATTGCCAGCAAAGACTACATCAACCTCAAAACATGAAGTCAGTCCTTTTTCACGATAGGCATATACACATATTTGCTGTCCTGATGAGAACTTCACACTTAAGAGAAATACAATTTGTGCAGTCATTTGGGATATGAGGAAGGGAAGGAGCTAGATGGGGAGGGGATAGGAGAAGAGAGGAGTGGTGAGGAGAGGAGCACATTTTAGCCTCTGTTATTCAGACAAATAGCCATGTCGATTATTAGTTGTGGGGATTTCAAAGGTGTTTTCTTTTGCTTCTAATAGCCCTGGCCCCATTTCCTTTTATTTCCTATTATTGCTGCTGTGGCATTTCAACTGGATGCAGAACATGTTAGCGAAGGAGGGGGATTCCAACCTTAAAGAAGTATGAGCGTCCCTTTAAGATCATTCCTCATCGGTGTCAGTAATCACGAGGGGCTTGCCGGTTCTGGAAGAGAGAGGGTTAAGCTGTGGCGGCTCTGCCACCCTGTGATTCTTATTGCTATCTAATTACCTTTCTTTGCCTTCAGTGGGGAGCTGAGCAGTGATATATTTGCTGCCCTGTTCACTGACAGCTCTACTTATGAAAAAGAGTAGGTTGGCTTCCTGTTCCCCAGAGGGTAAGCTGACTCTGAGCGAACTTAAATCCCCCAAGGACAATAATCTTGGGTCAGAAAATCATCATTTAAGGGAAAAGCAGGGGCTAAGTATTTAGCCAAACCTGGGCTCTTTTTTCAATGAAGCACAAACCAAGCAGGGTCTTATATTCGTGTCTGATATGAAATTACTGAATTGTTTTAATTTACAAATTCCGAGAGAGCTCACTAGCTACGGAGGTCAGTGATGATCATGTACATTCTGGATATGGATGTCTTGCAAACGCGGGAACAAATTTCACACCTGCAAATGACTGTATGTGCTGTATTTAGCAGGAGGACAGTTTGTACCCATATCAAAAACTTACACCTCGGAATGGGGAATTACACATAAACTGCACTTAATGAGCCCATCCCATAGTGCGCTAACCATCGTTTTCCACAATGTGCTCAGAATTACAAAGGGCAACAGATACCTTCATATGTCTGCAGCATGGGATGAGCATGGTCAGTGCAACAGCAGCATGGGGCATGAAGACATCATTTGTCACAGTTTTCAGTCCACTGCAGAGGGTAATCGATAAACACTGCCTAACAATCAATATCAAAATTGCTTACATGACCCTTTTTACCCATTGTTGTTTATAAGAAGCATGCTACTGATATTTCAGATATCTACCATTAAAGGAAAAACCTTAGATTTTGAATTTGTAATTGTAACTGGATTTATTTAGCACTTACTAGCCCTCACGAGGCACTAAAGCACTTTACGTGAGTAGCATGTTACTCCGGAACCAAAGGTAAGTGGTTAATGAAGTGTTTAATGTCATTGTGATTAGTCATGTGCTCTCAAGAAATAATGCATGCATTTAACCCAATTACTTTGTGATATATTAATACCAGGTAGGTGTGATCATTTATGAGGGTTATGTGGTTTCAATTGAATGGTTGGGGAGATTGATAGGCTAGCGGAGATTAGTTAATGTTAGATTACAGGGATAAGGTTTTAAAGAGGAGAGGTTGAGAGCTATGAAATGACATTTCAGCCAACTGCAGAAGTAGAATGAGAAGGTAGACAGGCATGAGACTGAGAGGAGGCTATTCTCAGAAATAGAAGGTATGTGCAGTAGATAGTATCTTTCAGAAAAAATAGGGAATATTTCTGAAGCTACATAACAGATAAAGATACTGGCAGGAAGAAGGATATAAGGAGGCTCAAGGTCAAATTCAACATCCAAAATTGGTCTGCAGAATTTAATTTGATGATGATTGCAACAACAGGCCAATATCCAGAACAATCTAGCACCTAGAACCTGGGAAATTGAAGGGTTGTGTGGTTACAAGGCTTGTGGTTCACAGATTTAGAGGCTTTGTACCTGCAAAAGTTGCAATGTACAAACCGCACATTTTGAGATGCAAATGTGTTTGTAAGTTGCAAACTACACATTCTGACTGATGATGATTTGTGAAAGAGACAGGGGCAAAAAGTGGATGACCTTCCTCCTCAAGAATAGCAAGGTAATGAATCAAAGCTTTAAAACTGCGTGTTCTGTCACAATCAATTGATGGTATTCCGAACACTCAAGGGTCTGTAAAGAAATTTGCAAAGTGTCTGTGAGGGCCAGCTTCAACTTGGTGAATGTGGGTTCCAGCATTAGAGGGAACATACTGTGTGTGCAATTCCTAATTCGGATCATACAAGTTTTTTTGAGGGATGATGGGCTGCTTTTAAAGCTAGAATTCTGCAAATATGAATACAAGGAGGGAGACCTGAAGTCTCTTGTCGCTTTCCATCCTTGCTTTTGTAGCCCTCTGGGCAGGAATAAGCAGAATCCTGCCACATCATTAAGTTTGGTACAGGACTCTGAGAAACCTAAAGAATTGTCCGTTTTATGCTGTGGCAGATTAGTATATAAGGAATGATGGACCTGGCACATGGGTTGCTTATAAACAAATCCCTTATGACACCTATCAATCCCCGGTAGACACTGGTGGTTAAAGGGCCATAATGAATTAAGGATACCGGTAAAACGTGAAGTTCATGTCAGAATGAACATTTGAGGATGTAAGACGTTGGCTTTAATGACTTGGCACTCTGAAGGAGCAATCTTTTAGAACAGGATATCAGGATTGTGGGGCCATTACTAAAAGTAAGAAAGAGAAGTACAAAATGTACAACTTTTTTGGATTCCTCAAGAAACTTATGAAAGTAAACCTAAAGTCCAATTCTGACTTTGTCTTGCATGTGTTAACTATACCCTTAAATCTTGGATTTAGAATATATTTAAGATCAGTGGGGTCGGTTTCATGTATTAAACAACCTGTGTAACTCAGCACTTTCCTGCTTTATTGTGTGCTGTGGGTATAGCCATGTTTCTCAATGATATTCAAGTATACCTGGAAAAGGGAGGTTGCAAATAAGACGGACATGATGTCCTCTCTCCTGATTGATCCTACTATTTAGGCCTGTGATTAATGGAGAGTCAAACTCAGGAAGGAGAGTCTCACAGAAAAGCCAAAAGCAGAGACCAAAGGCAAACATATATTGTGTGTGGAACACATTCATAAACTGCAACAATAGTAAAGTACCCAAAATATCACAAATATGAGAATGAAAGCCTTAATTAATACTGTATTCTCAAACAGAGCTAACACTTAAGCTTGATGACATTGACAAAGCATTACGCTTGCCTTAAATATTAATGTGGCGATCTTTGATAAAGTCAATAAGCCTGCTTTGTATAAAGTGATATCCCCTATAATGTGTTGTTCTGTCTTGTGTAGGTGGGGTGTTCAGTGATTTTGGGGGTTGTGACCAATCAGGGGTCAAAAATGATTTCAGAATGTCACCAAAGTCGTTTTTATCTGTCTGATGTATATATTTGGGAGTTAATGCATAGTAGAGAGTGTGTAATAAATATACTTTTCCTTTGTCAAAGAAAAAGCACTGATTCATCAATCATTTATTGAGTGCTAATATTCCGTGCCAGTGTATAGTGATTATTAGCCCACACCACCTCCCCTGAGTAGGCGTTAGACTGCTCTGCTTTGTTACAAGTAGGTGCCTAGTTGCCGGTTAAGGAGAGATTGTGGATCTACTACTTGCACAGGCCACGCAGCCTGCACATCTAATAACTCAATGTATTAGAATGGAATGTTATTGAAAGTCCTGTGAAACAGAAAACGTGACTGCATTTCATACTGCCTAAGCTTACCCAACACACCCTCTTTTGGGTTAAGACTTATACTTGACTTTCCGACGTCTACTCAGTCAAGACAACTTAAGTGACCATCTACTTTCTGATGAACACTGGCTGATCTCAGTGCTGATGGCTGGGGAGGGGCTCTCAGCAGGATTCTAAACATTCTGTGGAGAGCCCATTGACCCCTGTAATGCACCGCTGTGGGGACTACAGCCTGACACTGGGTACATTACTTTTGCAGAAGAGGCGAAGTACCAGTGTGCAGAGGTCTCCCTTGTTTTTTTTTTCCTTTCTCTACCCAGTACACACAATAAGCAGGTTAATTCTGTCGGGATTTTTTTCGTAGGGAAATTTGTTGTATTTTATATTTTGTGACATAGTTATTCGGCACATATTTGTGGTTAATATTTTGTTTCACTTCTAGGCTCTCGTTCCTGGTTACATTTAATTTGGTTGATATATAAATGTATTTTTTTTTTTTTTTCATTACTTTTGTTTAATGTCTCAGAGTTGGTCTGTTTGCCTATTCATTTTCAGGGGTTGAATTGCAATTTGATAGTTGAATAAATATATAATATATCTTCATTACAGGACTACGTACTGTTTTGTTTTGTACAGTGTCCCATCTGCCTATTTTGGAAATGTTTGTGCTTAGCTGGTACATCCTCTGATGTTATTTGAAGCCACTTTTAAGCATCCTTTGTATTCAAGCTAGGCGACATTAGGTTCTGAAGCAAAATGCCACTGCATAAAAAAGATAAAAATAGATGCATAAAAACACAGGGATGCTTTCATCATGTTTCTGCTCGTCGCAGACTTCTTTTAAAGAGGAGCAGAGAGAGAGGGAAAGCAATCTGCAGAACACAGCACTGATCTGGTTTCTTCTGTGCATCCGGGGCACCAGGGAGATGCCTCCTTTTGTAGACTGACATCTCTCTGAACTGCTTTAATGAATCCATAATGTTAACACAAGGCATAACTCAGATTGGCTTAGATCTGTTTTTATGCCTCGTTGTGTTCTGGGAAGTCACCACTGGCCATGAATAATGCATTGCGGGCGGTGTTTGATAGATTACCCTGAAAATCAAATCATTTCCATGTACAACGCTGGGATATTACCTGTACAGCACTTTACCTGCAGATTCCATACTCGCTTGAAGCGTAAGCATCCGTGTACACTGATCCCAATGTATTCTTGTTTTCTTTCTTTAACTTTCTATTCCAAATTATATTTTTCCTTCGGGTTCGTCTTAACACTGAGGCCCTCATTACGACCCTGGCGGTATAGAACCGCCAGGGCCGCGGCACGAGGGAGAACCGCCGACAGGCCGGCGGTGCTCCGCGGGGCATTCTGACCGCGGCGGCTTAGCCGCGGTCAGAGAAGGGAAACCGGCGGTCTCCCGCCGGTTTCCCGCTGCCCCCAAGGAATCCTCCAAGCCGGCGCAGCTTGCTGCGCCGGCTTGGGGATTCCGACTCCCCCTCCTGCCATCCAGTTCCTGGCGGGAGGGGGAGTTGCGGGGCCCCTGGGGGCCCCTGCAGTGCCCATGCCAACGGCATGGGCACTGCAGGGGCCCCCGTAAGAGGGCCCCAAAATGTATTTCACTGTCTGCATAGCAGACAGTGAAATACGCGACGGGTGCAGTAGCACCCGTCGCACCTTCCCACTCCGCCGGCTCGATTACGAGCCGGCTTCATGGTGGGAAGGTCGTTTTCCCCTGGGCTGGCGGGCGGCCTTTCGGCGGCCGCCCGCCAGCCCAGGGGAAAACTCTGAATACCCGCCGCGGTCTTCCGACCGCGGTGCGGTATTCACGACGCGCAACTTTGGCGGGCGGCCTCCGCCGCCCGCCAAAGTTGTAATGAGGGCCTGAATCTGTTATTTCTTCTTACATTCTAGTCTCTCTCCACGCTTCCTTCATTCTGTACCTTAACATGCCTTCCTTTCTTCTCCCTTTCCCCCTCTTTCATTCTTTACTCGTCCCATGATTCTTTTTTTCTATCATTTTTTACTTTTTCTTGTTTCCTTTCTTGTAGCTTTCTTCCCCATTCCTTTCTTTGATCCTTTGTTCATTTCATTTCCACATCACCCTTCCCACACTAACGTCTTCCTTCAATTTGCCTTTCACCGCCACTTCCTTTCCTCATTTCCTACTTTACATTTCTCCTTTTCACTTGCTGTATTTTGTTCTGTTATGCCTGCCATCTTTGCGTTTCATCCCTGTTGTTCCTGTTTTCCTCACCTGATCCCTCTCTTCCAGTCGTATATTCTCTTTCCTCCTTTTCGCTCTTGCCCTTGTTACGTCCCCACTACACTTTTCTGTCTCATCATTCCACCTCTGCCAACATGTTACTTTCCCTTCTCCTTTTTCAGCGTCATTTCCACTCACTTTCCTCTCAGTTTGTTTTCAATCTCTTATTTTGCAAGTGTCTTAATGAAGTTATGAAGATTAAATACATACTGGCCAGCTCTGCACTATATGCAATATATCATGATTAACCTGCATCCATTGGCTAGCATGCTGTACTTCCAAAGTAATTAATGGGATTAGCAATAACTCCAAACCTAATTTATCATTATTCAGTCTTCTTCCTCAATCCTCTGCCTGTAGCCCTTGAACAACATTATTCTCTCCTATGCAGGATCACTGGAATGTGTCCCTTACAGCACAAAAACAATCCTGCATGCAACACAGGCACCTTTGTCACCATGGTGCGAGGGAACCTGCATTGGTGCTAGTCAGCACATAGGGCCAGATGTAGCAAAGGGTTTTACCCATTCTGTGTCTGTGGGAAAATGTGTTCGTACATATAGCCCATAGTGAGCCATTTTTGCATGCTATTTCCTATTTACACCTAAATGTATGGGTCTTCCACTAAAACAGAGTGAGGTACCATAAAATATTATTTGTGTGACTCCTTTGATATATACGACCTGAGGTTATCACTGCGTGCCTAGCTCTCAGATTGCCAAGATCTCATATAAATCTCCTATATACCCGATTCTTTCTCCCTCTGCCTTCCCTGTGTGTCCGCCACCACTTGTCCTTTACAAACTAAGGTCCGTGGAGGAGCTCTGTAAAAAAAGTTAAAAAAATGTCTGTTGAAATGCTTTCAAAAGTGAGTGTCTGGCACAGTGACCAATGACTGTGTCGAAACTATTGCATAATTAATTCAACTGCTTTCCAGGAACAACAGTAAAGAGGCAACACATGGAGTCTCGCTCTGCACTTTGCCAAATTGCTCTGTATTTGCATGTGAAGCTGGTGGGTAAATGGGCTAATCTGGAGAGCAGCCACTCGCACTTATGCTCGTTAAGGACATTTCATCAAAGAATCTGTCGCCCTGAATAACAACACTTGGATGGCGCTGGACTGCAACGAGACTATAGCCAGTGTTTCTGTGTGGGTTTGGACAGCAAGGCTGGAGGGCAGTAAAGTAGCTCTTGGGTGAGAATAATATCACTCATAACTTGGCACAATCAGTTGTCATGAAAAAAAGGTTGGCATTTGGCAATAGTTGCATCTATGCCAAGATCAGCGTCTTGCGTTCACCGAAGAGCAGACACATTCATAGTGTGAAGAAGCGCTCCTCAAGATGGTGGCTTGCGTCGCTCCTCAGTATGGTGGCTTGCTTCTGCCTGATCGTTGTGCCCAATGCTTGACTGAGAATCTGTGCCACCTGTTCCACTCTGGAGTCTCCATACTTGTGGTCCCATAGACAAGTGTTCCATGACTTACTTGGGATGTGGGTCTTAAAGGATGGTGGCAAAAGTGTGGAATGCAGAATGGAACGAAAGATCACAAACCTGAGCTGTCTGCTTATTTACCAATTGGAAGCCATGAACCTTTTAAAAAGGGGCATGGCGGATAATTGTAACTAGCACTTTACAAGATGGTAATCTGTACATAGGATGCTATTTGAAGTTCCGAGTCTTCTAAGATGAGGTAGAGTTATTTTCTGTGATGTCAGTTCCCTTGAGGACCTTATAGAATGGAGGCAATCGTGAGAGGAAACTTTATTGAATGCATTTGTTTCCTTACTTTTGTCATGTTTGTCAATCACCCCTCCTATTTTTACTCCATATTTTGGATTCAGGCAGTTTTGGTCAACCTCTGGATTCATTATTTTCCTCCTAATTGGGATACTCCTAAAATGACACATCGCCTATTTCTTATACTAATCTGCACAATCTGCGGTATTGTGGCTCGTGGGAGAAATCCCTCTTTCATTAGGCAATCAAGACAGAGTCTCAAAATATCTTCTCAGCATCCAGTCTTCAACAGAGAGTGATATGGAGGTTTGGAAAGACATTTAAATGGATTTAGACAGGCCAGTGCAATTACTGCAACACCTAGATCAAAAAAGAAACTACATAGCCTTCTTTCAAACTTTCTGAAAATATCTCCCTTAATGCAAACCACTTCTGGATTTCACTGAGTTAGGCTTTAGAATGTAGCATCCAGGAATGAATGTTGCTCCCGGTGCATCAGTAAAGCTTTTTCAAATGTTCTAAAAGTCCAGAAAAATCCTGCATACTCAAAAAAATTGCCATTGCTGGACTTGGCCCTCTCTGCAGCATCTCTCCAGACTTTTTGCCTTAACCTCTCTGTTTTCTGAATTGCGTTTTTGTTGGCATTAGGACTCTGCACACTTTACCACAGATAACCAGTGATACAGTGCTTGTGCCCTTGCCTTTAAACATGGTAAAACTTACTTACACTCAATTGACACAGTTAATTTACTTACAAATCCCTCGTAAAGTGGCACTACATGTACCCAGGCTTGTAACTTAAATTCTGTTGGTGAGCCTGCAGCACTTATTGTGCCACTCACTAAAGTAGGCCTCTAAAAATGTAGAAGGCATGCCATTGTAGCCTATGTGCAGTTTCAAATTGCAAATTTGACCTGGAAATAATAACCCTTTTGCCTGGCATAAACCTTACTTTTATAATACATATGTCACCCCTAAGGTTGGCCCTAAACAGCCACCAGGGTAAGGTTCATTGTATTCAAAATGTAGGGCATGTGTTTGTAAGTTTTACGTGTCCTGATAGTGAAAAACGACTAAATGTGTTTTTCACTACTCTAAGGCCTACCTCTTGCATAACATATCATTGAGGTACCTTAGTACATTAAATAATTGCTAGCTTTAGACTGGGAACATGTAGAGATCTCATTTCTGGGCTCCAATTAATTGTAATTGTAAATCCTCTTTAATGGTAAAGTCATTTAATTTGTAGTTTTTCATTTACTTTTTTATTTTTTATTTATAGTTTTTCATTGTTATTCACATAAAGAAACAACACCAGTAATCAAGTCACCATCATTACATACACCAATATCCATCTTGCATTTAGTAACTACATCCACATTCACATGTCACAGGGATTAAAAAAGTATAAAATCATGACATGAGCATTGGAGCCAATTTCCTTTCTATACTATACATATCACTCATCAGGAGTGAACAGCAGAAATGTTTTTAAGGGTCCTCTAATGTCTATAGGCCTCAAGGGCTCCGGTATCTCTTCTGCGTAAAGTTCCAGTTGAGACAGTCAGTGTGTCAAGTCCAGTAGCCATTGCTTCTCGGTGGGGATTCATACTCCCTAGTGGAGTTCTACTCTTTGTTCAGCCATCAGCAGGGCACTGATGCAAATTTAAGGTTAGTTGGCTGTCAGTCCTTAACTCTTCCAAGTAGGTAAACTGTAGGTTCATATTCTACTTGTTTGAAAATCATAGCTATAAGCATCTCTGTGATTTGAGCCCAATAGCGTCAAACAGGTTCACATCGCCATGCTAAGTGCAGGAAGTCAGCATCCAGCACCCCACAACGTCGAAAATTTGCATCTGTCCTCAACCCAAATTTGTGAAGCTTAGTAGGTGTACAGTACACCTGATGTAGATTTTTGAAATCTATAAATGGCAAATTGCAATTGGACATGAGGGTGTGCAATTGTGTACAGCAAAATGGTAATTTTGCTGGCTCCAGAGGTCTATATCTCTAATATCCTACTAGTTTTCTGCAGCTTATATAATAACGCAGCATTATACAGTTTTGAATTCAATTGTCTGTGCATGCCACGTGTTTGTAGCACCTGCAATGCATCTAGGGTTGGCAGTTCGCTCGGAAAGTGCAAGTAGTAGTCACGCAGGGCAGATCTGAGCCTGTAGTACGTAAACGTCAACAGTAAAGTGTGTCACTGTGTATGTACTATAGCTTCCAGAACCACAAAAAAAACCTTTGTGAATGCCTCCCCTATAGTCGTGATGCCTGCGCTTGTGAGTATTCTCAGCACGGTATCTTCCCTAGAAACTGAAATTGCAGGGTGATGGCGCAAAAGCAATGCTGGGGCATTAAGAGGCTTTCCTCCTCCCCTACGTCCCAGTTCACTCCAGGCTGTTGTTGTAGTGTGTACTGTATTAAACTCAGTACATGCCACTCCCTCCCTCTTGTGTGGTAATAATGACTTGAGAGGAATAGGATGGGCATCATCATATTCTGCTGCAACATGGGGGGGTGTCCTGAGGTGCATACCAGTAGTGCCCAAACTGGGCCTGAGTGCATTAAGTAGTGGAGACGAAAATCAGGGGCACTAAAGCCACCACTTGCATATGGTGGTGTGAGTGTATACCATCTAATTCTAGGTTGTTTTTAAGGCCCAAACCACTGTTAACAGATGCGTCTGAAGCTTTTAGAAGGATTACTTTGGCAAGATAATTGTAATATTTAGAAAAATATATAAGAATTTGGGTAAAATAACAATTTTTATGATTGCTATTCTGTACACCAATGACATAGGTAGTCTCAAACACTGGCCAACTTGGTCTTCCAATGTTGCGATCACTCTTCCATAGTTAGATCTAAGTACCAGGTCGGGTTTCCTGTGGACCCATATCACCAAATATTTAACCGGGTCTGTGTTCCACATTAGATGACATTCAAAGAGGTACTCCTGAGGGCTAGGCGTTAGGAGGACTATAGCTTATTTTGACCACTTTATACTCAATCCTGACAAGCCTTCAAAACTGATATACTCCATAATTACCGGTTTCATGTGATTCTGCGGATCTCTAATGTACAGTACCATATCATCCACGTATAGTGATATGCTCAGTGGATGCATTCAGGAATCATTGCACTGATGTGGTATATTTCTGCCTTATAGCACAGGCCAGTAGTTCAAGTACCAATGCAAATAGTAAAGGTGACAGACATCACCCCTGTTTTGTACCGCTGCCTATAGGGAAGTTGTCTGATGTGTGCCCGTTAATGCGTATTCAGGCTTCTGGGTTCTTTACAGGAATCGTATCCGGCAGAAGAATGCATCTGGTATTCCTTTCCATGCAAGAACCATCAAATGATATCCTCATTCAATAGAATTAAATGCTTTGGTGGCATCTAATATGACTGCTGCTGCCAGAAAGGAGGGGTCCAGATAATGAAGCAGTGCAGTCAATCTGGATGGTATGAACCTTGACTGGTCAGGTAATACCGAAATGGGCATCAGTGGGTGAAGTCTGGCCACTATAATTTTGGCTAGAATTTTGGCATCTATATTGATGAGGGAGGGCGGTCTGTACAACTCGCAATTTGCAGCTCCTTTTCCTGGTTTTACCAGGGTCTCTATTAGGGCTTCACGTAAAGAAGGTGGCAGCTGCTATTTGATACATGGCATGTAGGTGTGGGGCTAAACGCTCTGCAAACTCCTTATAGAACTTCCCAGCTAGCTCATCTGAGACTGGTGTCTTGCCACTCAGGAGCTTACATATTGTGTCTTTGATCTTGTCAATCGTTATGGGCCGTATCCATTAGACAGCCACGCCAATGTCACATCATCTAAATAGGCATTGATCTCGGCTGTTGTGGGTGACGTGTGGGTAGTTTATAACCTCACATAGTATTGTGTAAAGCTGTGAGTATAGAAGGTGTGTTGTAGTGTTCTCTCTGATCAGGAGTGATTATCTTCATTATATGGTCTCGGTCTGCCAGCATCCTCTGCTTTTTTGCCAAACTTCGACCAGGGGGACCTCCCTCCCCATGTGTCCTTGCTATATGGCATTTAGATAAGAACTGTAACTCTTGTTTGGCTAGATCATTATAGTTGGTGAAATGTTCTCTAATTGCAGCCAGTGTGGCTGGTTTCAGGTTATTAGCACATTCTCACTCAAGTGTATGCAATGTGGCTTCAGTTTTTTCTAATTGATTACAGATTGATTTTTCAAACTCCTATTGCGTGCTAACACATAGGCATCCTGATCGTTAATTTGAAGGCCTCCCATATAACAACCTTTCCTTCTTCTGATCCTACATTGGTTGCAAAAAATTCAATGCTAGCTCATTTTATCCCTTCCCAAAACACAGAATCTAATAGAGATGTTGCTTGATATCTCCATGTATACGGGATAGTCTCAGCTTTACCAGCACATGATCTGAAAGTGTCTTGGGCATACGTAGGACCTCGTCTACCCCATGTGCACAGTTCTCAGGTGATCAATAAAAAATCGAGCCTGGACTATGATCTATGTTCTGTATATGTGAAGGTGTCCTTGCAAAATGACGGGTGTCGCCGCCTTCGGATATCTATTAGTCCACAACCCTCTAATCCCGCTCTTTTGACCCCTGCAATCTGTTTCACATGCCAGACCAGTGTAGCTGATCTATCTAGTGCTGGGTCTAAGTATGTATTGAGGTCCAGACCAATGTTGATGATCCAGAGTTCTATACGACCATCTGGTTGCAGAGCATGGATGTGGCACCAGATGGTCGTATAGAACTCTAGATCATCAAAATTGGGGATGTGGGTGGTGATCAATGTTACTGGTTTACCCAATACACTACCCTGTGCAATTGCCAAATGTCCTTGTTCATCAACCATGGTACGGATCAGTGTAAATTGCATCCCCCGTTTTACCAGTATCATTACTCCCCTTGAATACAAGTATGATGACATCAGTCTCTAAACAGCCCATCTATTGCCAATAGCCTGCTCTGTGCTATGCATCAGTTTTGTCTAATGCAAGAGGGCAATTTGCACTTTGTGCCTCTTCTGGTATGCGAGGACCAATTGAGTTTTTTGTGGGTTATTGAGCCCTCTCACATTCCATGTCAACAGTGTTACATTCCCCCTTTGCTGAGCTATAGTATCGGCATTGAGAAGTGTGTCATGCAATGTGACTGTACAGATGTTGTGTATAGTACAGCATCAGTCATGTGGTAGGCTATATGCTGCACCCACCCACTTGAGCATCCAAACTTGGCAAAGATAGTCCATGAATACCAAGTCGGAGCATCATAACTATCGATGGCAAAACTAGCCCGACACAGCTGCACCTAGACCGAGAGAATACACCATTAAGAGAACCGCAGCTGGTTACCATTCTCAGGATAGAAAATGAAGCAGTTAAGATGGACAAGAAAGAAATCTGTCTCAGCTACCATCATAGGCCATTCAGGTCTTGAATGCCACATTTCATTTCAGCTGCCACTAAAGCAAACTGAAAGGGTGACTGAAACCAATACAGGTCTGCATCTTGAAAAGCTTTGTGTTTACCTGCACAGCAGGACCCCTCCCCAGCACCATTGCAGCACTTAAGGTAATATCAAGGATACTTTGGCATCAAAGCTCAAAGGAGAGCACCATTCACAAATAAAGGGGGGGTTGAGGCAACACACGGTTCAGAGAAGCACATCCTTGCGACAGCAAGGTGGAGCATCGGGGGAGAACCACACCGTGAACAAGTGCAACATAAAGAGGGAGCTCAGAACCACACAGGTGAGAGAGCAACATGTAGGATAGCAGTGGGGTTACAGAAACCCACAGATACATGAAAGCACCATGGAAGAGAGTGGGGTATGGGGGCACAGAAGGAGAAAAGAACATGAGGAATAAAGGTGAAAAACACATGTACTCTCGCAGAGAGCTTAGTCACTCCAAACGTGAGCAGTGGAAGGGCACCAGTAATTTGGTAATGCTTCTGAGAACAGGCAACTCAAGAAGATGAAGTAACCCCTACAGAAGCTGACAAATAAGAAGCAAGCAAATGAGAGTGGCAATAAATTAAACCAATTAAGATCAATGGGCAATCTCTGAGCCCACTATACGTTTACAGTAAGCATTGCAAGAGAGAACAGAAGCGCTGTCTAGTAGGTATGATCTAAAAACGAGGAGGCGGCTTACACAGTAAACCAAAATGTCAGGCAAGATGAATACAGCACTCAGAACTGTAATTTTTTTAAATAATAGCGCACTTTATTTTACGTTGCTGGAAAGTTACTGGAATGTGTGTAGCATTTGATAGCATTGCCACTAGTATGGACTTAAAAGAACTATTGATCTGATTACAGGAGTGGAGGCTATCATTATGCATTATTCTTTTAATGATACTCCCTGCAGCGCTTTAAAGTACATATCACATCACAAAACTCTAAGGACCTGACTTATGAACAGTTAGCTCCGCCTTTGCATCATTTTTTGACTCAAAAGCGGCGCAAACTTACAAAATATAATTATATACTGTAAGTTTGTGCCGCTTTTGCATCAAAAAATTACGCAAAGGCAGCACTAACTTTTCATAAATCAGGCCCAAGCAATCTAGAAATAGAATCCTTAATCCACTGTAAATAGTCCCTTCATAGAACCATTTTCCTCTTATAAATGCTGCAAGGCATTGAAACTCAAGATCATAAGTTTATGGATGAGGAATATATGATTAAGTATAATGAATATTTGGACAGATATGTCTTGGATATGCAACAAGATGGTGATGGGGCGATGAAAGTTTTAGTGAGGAAATGTCTCAAATTCTAAGGATTGTATAAAGAACTCTTTTGGGGAAGAGTTGTTTTCTCCATATAACATAAGACATACTAGAAGTGCAAAATAGTTGCCTTTAGAGCACTTTGAAAAGTTTATAAAGAAATTGATCTGAAATCCTTTAGAGAATGGTGTATGAAACATTTTAAAGCTAGAATGCTCAAGACCTATAATGATGACAAGGTCTACCTCACTCCAAATCTGGACCTAGAATTAATAGCTTTTTTGTTTAAAATGGGTAGAGATCTCATAGAGGGCTTGACTGACCTCTAAAACAGTGCCAGGACAAGCTCCTGGATGTAGTAGGTCCATTGGCATGGATAGTAAATATGGTGGAAGAGGCATATGTATACTATTAGTCCTTGATCTTCTAAGAGGTTGGGGCTAGAGTGCTCTTGTTTCTTTGGGCAACATGAATGCTGGACTTAATACAGAGAGAGAAGAAAGGCAGTGTTAATGAAAATGAATCCTAAATTAGGAGATCTACCGGGCAGGGCGCTGACAAAAAAAAATGCAATGGGTTCGTTATTTTAGGAGACATGGTTAAAAAGTTAAGCAAGTTAAGCAAATATGTTTCTACTTTCACCTGCCTTGGCTAAGGCACAACATATCATGAGAAGAGTGTTCAATGAGAGTGCTTTGGCAGAAGGGCTGACAGAAGGGCACAGGGCTGACAGAAGGGGACTCTCTTCTGACCTAGTGTTCCAAAAGTCTCATTATATTCAAAGACAGGGAGACTGAAGCAGTTATGAAGAGGGAGCAGGAACTTCCTTCTATTCTCAGAAAGGAATATTTCAGCGAGGAAGCGAAAATAAACGCTCAGGACAGGCATCTTCAGGATATCAAGGAAGAGTATAGAGGTTATTTCTGGTTCTTTCCAATGCAAAGTAGGTGGTCAGCTAAAGTTTTTCAGCAACGAATGAGAGAAAAGAACGCAAGATCTTTGGATATTGTAAACAAGTCAGGCTTCAAGATAGAATTTACAGAAATTCTCATTCAGTATAAGCAGCCAAGAGAGTTCGTTTTGAACAAGGAACGGTGGTGCATAGTGGGGGAATAGATAAAAAGCATGTTGGGAAAAATGCAATTCTAAAGGTGAACATGAAGGACAGTGTTTATGTAGAAAAGAAGGAGAAGGGATGGAGACCGGTTACAAATTTAAGAGAACTAAACACATTTTTAGTATGTAGGCATTTCTAGATGGCTGGTATCCATCTGATGAGAGATATGTTGTTGAAGAACGATTGGTTGATAAAGGTGGATCAGAAGGATGCTTACTTTATATTTCCCATGGCAGACAGCAGTGAACCATATCTTCAGCCTCTCCTCTGGTCTGCCTTCGGCTCCATGGTGTTTCATCAAGAGTATGAGAGCAGTGGTTTCTTTCCTAAGGAGGCAAGGAGTTTAATGATCATTTACTTGGATGATATTTTGATAATGTCCCAGTATCTGAAACAACTTCTCAAAGATTTGCAAATGATGCACAGTTTGCTGGAAAAACTAGGATTTTTGATGAACAACGAGAAGTCAATCTTGACTCTAATTCAGTCTTGGAGTTCGTAGGTCTTACAATAGACACAGTCAATGTGGTTTTACTATTGCCAGTGAAGAATGTGAAGAAGAAGGAATTTGTTATGTGTTAAAACAGGACTGTGGAATGTTAAAGGAATTGGCAAGATTTATAGGTTTGCTATCCTCATCAACTCAAGTAGTTTTCCCAGGTCCTTTACATTATCAAGCTCTTCAAGGAGTGAAAGTGAAAACTCTTCGAACAAGGTTAAGTTATGGAGACAAAATAAGGCTAAATCAAGAGGCAATGATAGAGTTGAGTTGGTGGTTGGAAAATCTGGATGCCTGGAATGTGTTAGCAAGTCAGTCAGGCTGGGGTGCACATTTGGGTGCACAGGAGACTGCTTGATTGTAGTCAGGTGTGAAAAGAGGGCAACACATCAATTGTTTGAAGCTGACAGCAGGACTTTATGTGCTCATGAGTTTCAGGCAGGGTTTGAAAGGTAGTGCAGTGCTTTTGAGGATGGACAATCTTTCTGCAGTGGCCTATTCAAATTAGTTAGAGGGCACTTGGTCCTGTGGCCTGTTGGATTGGCAAAAGAACTTTGGATATTCTATGTGGAACATAGGATCAGTTTGAAGGCAGAATATTTCCCTGGGAAGGAGAATGTTACTGCAGATTGGAAGTCAAGATTTCAGTGTTCGGAAGCTTTGTCGAGAAAGTTTAGAGATGGATATGGGGCCCTTTAGAAATAGATCTCTTTGCGAGCAGATTAACATATCAGATAGAGAGATATTTCAGTTGTATGACGGCTCCAGGGTCATTAGCAGTGGATGCTTTCATTCAGAAGTGGAGAGGAGTAAGGGCCTATGTGTTTCCACTATTCTATTTTATCTGCCAGCATGGGAAGGTCTGTTGAAGGACGTGGATGGAGAGAAACATCCGATGTTGTTGTCTGGGTTTCTGAACCTTCTTGTTTGGAAAGATCTTCAGGTGTCTCAGGCCTTTCGGGAAAATGCAGAGAGCTGTTAGAGAAATTCAGGTACTCAATGTAGAGACAAAGGAATCTGGCATCAATGAGTTATTGGGGCTTAGAAATGGGTTTTGACCGTGTGGAGGGTCCTAAAGTGGAAGTAGTGAACTTTCTGGCAGAACAATTTGAAAGAGGTGAACCATAAATTGTTATAGTTCAGCTGTATCTGCAGGATACAGTCAGGTTGATGGAAGAAGTGTGGGGAAAAAACCTCTCGGTTTATAGAGTGATGAAAAGCAGGAGGAGGCCGCCCGTGGCAAAATATAAGGCAAAAATAAGGTGTTATCCATGATGATTTCATGGCCAAGTAATAAATATTTGGATCTAAAAAGATTGACTATGAAGTTAGCATCCCTGTTTTGTTTAATTTCATGCCAGAGAGTATGGACTGTGAAGGATTTAGAGGTAAGCAACAGGATTTATGACCCTTTGGGGGTGACATTCGATTTTACTAAAAGAACTATGAGGGTTATTACAACTTTGGAGGAGATGTTAATCCGTCCCAAAAGTGACGGATATACCACCAGCCGTATTACGAGTTCCATAGGACATAATGGACTCGTAATACGGCTGGTGGTATATCCGTCACTTTACCGTCACTTTTGGGACGGATTAACACCTCCTCCAAAGTTGTAATAACCCCCTAAAACTATGTCTGAAACAATTTTTTATCCAAAATTTGAAACATGCAGAAATGTATGTGTAGTAGACTGCATGAAGGAATATTATTCTAGAACTGACGAGTTTAGGTCAGATGGAGAAAAGTAATTACTGATTTCATTTGTAAAACCTTACAAAGCTGTAACTTCAGCTACTATTGCAAAATGGATTAAGTGGACAATACAGCAAGTAGGTATTGATTTACAGAGATTTACAGCTCACTCTATGAGAGGAGTGATGGTTCATAAAGTATTTTGGAAAGGTGCGAGGTTAGAAGAAATTATGAAGACAGCTGATTGGTCGAATGCTTTGACCTTTGCTAAACATTACCGTTAAGCAACTGAAAATATGGCTAATGTGGTGTTAGAGGGCTACCAACATGCATACTGATAGATTCTGATATTGTAATGACATAGCGATTCTTCAAATGAAAAGCATAGAAAATCTGGATTTCATTAAAGAGAGGTTAGCATTATCCCGCCATCCATTTCCTTTGAGTGTGTATATGTAAATATTTAGTGAGCACAAAAAATAATAATTCATGGAGTGGGTTTATAGTAACAGGTTTCCTGTATGTATTTTGAAGAGTTATTGTTTGTAGATAATAGTGAAAAAACATTGTTTCAGAGAACAGTTAATACTATTTTGTTGTACAGAGGATGAAGATGCACATTATAAGGAATGGAAGATGTACAAGGATTCACACTCAAAAGAGGAATATAATCCAGGGAAGGGACTATTTATAGTGGATTAAAGACTCTAGTTCTCGATTGTTAGAGTTTTGCGATGTTATATGTACTTTAAAGTGCTGCATGGAGTGACATTAAAAGAATAATGCATAATTCTAGCCTCATGTCTTTAAAGAAATCCAGATTCTCTATGCACTTCATTTGGAGGATCGCTATTTTCAACGAACTTCTTATCATAGTCCCAAGGATTCTGTTACTGACCCGACTGTTCGAGTTGGGAAATCATTACAATCTCCCAATCTAGGGAATATAAATGTACTAAAAGTCGAAAATATATGGACAGTTTTCACAGAAGAACACACATATCTTTTGTTACACAAGTGACAGAAGACTTACACTTGTATGAAGCAACACTACAAGTGTGCCACACTTAAATTCAAATACAGAACCTGCAGTTTGAAAGTTAAAACATGCCTCAGCAAACTGAATATTTCAAGTCTACAACAATAAGGGGCATAGTTATAAATAGTGTAGCAAATGCATTAGCTCTGGGGTCTGTGAGGTATACTACATTCCAATTATGGCTGTCTTTTAAAAAGCATTGGGCGGCTACGTGGGCATCTTCCCTGCTCTTCCTTGCATTGGGCCTATTGCACATATCTGTACCAAGGAGGTGGTAGGCAATCTTATGCAAGACATATGCTGTGAATTGAATGGGAGATTTGTAAGCAGGAAGTATTATTGAAGGCTATATGTATATTCATATACTCCTTTTTGTATCTATTTTATTGATTAGTAAAGTGCTGGCTAGTGACATATTGCCACTTTGTAGCTTTAGCTCCTTTAGAGTTAAGAGATTCTTCTGGGGTCTGCTTTGGAAGTTTATAGGTTCCTGGGAAATGGACCCCAACGACAGCACCCATGAAAATAATTCCAAATTAATATAAACTTATGTGGTCATGGACAGTACATGTTCATGAAATATACATGATCTACAAAGAAACAAAATAAATATCCACAGCTCTGGTTACTATCCTATTGCATGAACTTGCTTCTAGGTACAACACAAGCCAGTGAAAAGCAGTGCTCTGATGCCTACGGGTAAAGGCTGAGATGCCTTGATAGAACAGTGCAAAGTGCATTAAAACCTGTGTATGTGTTTCTGCCCTGGAACAGTAGGAAGTTCTCTGAGTCAGGAATAAATTAAGTGGCAAACTTTGTGTGGGTCCCAGGCCTGGAATAGAAGTGTCTGGTGTAGGTTAGGGTTGGGGTGCTGGAACTGGAACTGGAGCAAATTTACTTGGGGAACCTTATAAATTGGGGGTCAAGGTGTCCCAAAAGAGAGTGGGTGGAGTCACAAGAGGCGTTGTCATGAAAAGCAGAGTCTGTAAACTTATACATTTATGGGTTTTTAAAACTCTGCTGCAAAGAAATTGCAACAAAGAGACATGTGACAGTAGATCTGTTCTGGCTTGGTCACAATTTGGATGTATTTTAAAGTATCTTACAGGGTTAGGGTATTTGCTGCCGAGATCTTCGTTTGCCCAGCAATTTTCAGGGAATAACAACAATAATACGATACGTCTGGTGGTTAGTGCACTTGCTGGAGAAATATTTGTTTTGTGTAGAAGCAGAGACTCAAAGTAGCATCGATGGTTAATGCACTTGCTGCAAAGCACACTGTGTAACATGCAGGTCACAGATAGATACTAAGGTTCCTGAAAGTTCATAAACTTTAATCCATATAAAAGAGCACAGTCAGCTATGAACTGGCATCAAGAAGCTGCATGCAAACTACTATGCATCATTTTAGAACATTTTTGCTTTTTTCTCCGCTTTTTGTTATTTTATGATTGCTAAAAAAGTGTTTTTTTTGGTAGTAATAACATCTTATTAAAACAGACAACCCCAACCACTCCATTACGTTTAAAATTCTGATTACGTTCTCCGGAATTCAATCCTAACATTTAATGCTTTCAAATAAGGATGCCTTGTAAACCTTACTGCCTTATCTTGCATTTCCTGTACATTGGTTTACACACTTGTAAAATGTATTGTCTCAATATAATTTGTGCATCTGATGTAAACCTCTTTGACACTCTACATTTGGATGAGCAGCACTTAAAAAAAATAACATGAATCAAAAAATTACTAAGTGCTATTTTAAATCATTAGTAGTGTAAGGCCAGTCCTATCTTTTTATGTGTGGAGACTTCAGTCATAAAGATACTACTAGTAAAATACATCTGTGAAAAACACACAATCGTAAGCTTATACAAGAGTGTAAGTTTACTTTTGTGAATCAGACCATTAATGTTTTACATACCCCGGCAGTTAAATATCTTCAAAATAGTTTTTTTACAGTGCCAAGGCTGGCTCTCCCATAGGTTCACACTGGCTTTCACTATTAAATAAGTGCTAAATTCAGTTTGGCAGTAGCTGGACAGATAGTTGAAGACTCATTTAAATAGTAATTAAATCCCCAACTTAATGGTAAAGTCAGCTTTTATATTATTGTTTTAGAAATTACACTTTTAGAAAGTTGTCATTTTGCCGCTTCAAAAGAAAGGTTTTCCTGCCTTTGTCTAGTTTTCAACTGATCTCTGGTGGCTTCCATCTGGTGAGATACGTATGCTCCCAGACAGTGGACAAAAGGGCTGTTTGTGGGAAGAAGGACTCCTCGCTTGACATGATGGACTATAAGCTGTGCCCAGCCACTTCCTGAGCTTAAAAAGATGCTTAACTTGTTACTAGCCCATGACGCTCTCACCTATACCTGCCTCTGGTTTGTCTCACTGGTCAGTCTGGTACCAAACCTAGTGGGAGTGGAGGAAGTGACCAGAACTGGTTTAAACGGTGGACAAAGTTTTGCCCACTACCCACAAGCTGGCACTGGGCATAACAGGGGACCCCACAGACCTCTCCTCAGAACACTCCTGGACCTATGGAGAATCAGAAGAAGGACTACTCTGCTGTCTAAAGGACCTGAAGGAAGACTGGACAAGCATGACTTCAGACCCCAGAAGTGACTCCGAAGGTCAGTTGACTGATGTTCTGTTTAAACCACATGGACACAACAAGCTGACAGAAGTGTTTCTTCCTGCAACTGTCCAACTGATAAATACCAAATGGACCTGCCCTCGACCATGCTGCTGGCCTCTACTGGAATGAGTCCTAACTCCTTAGTGGTGCTGCCAGGTCCTTGACCCTAGGTTGGTGTTAAATTGTACTCTTCCTGTCCACACAGCAAAAGCTGTGACTTGACACTTTTTGCCAACTTTCTGCCTAAAGAACCAACAGACAGCGGGATTGCCACTGAAGCCACAGGCACTGATGTTGAATCGTCCATCTACCTCAGCTTGCTGGTTTGCTCTACTGAAGGAGATCTGACCTTCAGAAAAGTCTGAACATGGAGGGCTTCATCAGGAAGGATGCCGAGCAGCAATCCTTGATGTTGAGGCCTTCCTTATCACAGACGTCAGTCTTTGCCCACTTGGAAATTTCTCACTTTCACTGATGACCGCACCGGGATCCCACTCTTTGGCAACCTGTTGTCATTTACCTCTGCTTCGGGTCCAGCTTGCTTCTTGTTCTGCCGATGATTCATCAATGACCATTTTCTCTATAAAAATTTCGAAGTCATAAGTAAACTTTCCTCTGGGACGAACCTGGTCCCCTTAGCTGACCTATGCTCCAGCACAGTCAGTCTTAACTTTTGACTTTGACCCAGTATAGGGAGACCAAGTAACTGCAGTTGGCCTTTTGGGATTTTTGGTACTCTTTTTTAACTCAAATTTTATAAATGTATATCTTATAGTATGGTTCTACTCATTGGATTTTTGCCATTTCTATGTCTTTTTATTGATTAAAAGTATATTCTATTTGTCTAAATTTGTTTACATTTTTCTTGCTTGTGTTTTCATTTTATTACTGTTTGGGTACTGCATAAGTATTTTACACATTGCCTCCAAGTTTAGCAAAACTGCTTTCTGCTTAGCTTCTGCAGGGTTAAGCACATGTTTAGTTTCTGACTTAGTGTTCCACCTTGACAAAGATTGTGATTATTGTTTGAGATGGCTTTCCACCCCCTCAACTAATGCACCACTTTCTTACACCTTCAATTAGTCAAAGGGCCTGATTTAGATACTGGCGGACAGGTAACGGTGATGGAAAATCCCATCTGCTAGAAAGTAAATCACATTACAAACTATGGAATTTAAATTTCGGAAGACAGGATATCAGTCACTGTTGTGACGGAGTAGCCCCTCCACCAATATCTAAATCAGGCCCAGAATTTGTACAGTAACTCCTGTATGGCACACAGGATGTCAGACGCACAACAAAACTCCTAATCTCTGCAGTGTTTTTGATGATGGATTCCTGTTAGACTGTAAATTATTGTAGTACAACCCACTGGTACACAATGGGTCTCTTCCAGTTGCTCAGACACAAATATAGGTGTTTCACTTATTAATCTCGGTGGATGAAAGAGGATATCAAAACTGAAAGGAAAGCCAAAACGAATTTACATACTTTTTTCTAATTAATCATTTTAGATGTGGTTTTAATTTCTTCTGCTGGACTACTTTAGGGACTCGTCCGAAAAAATCATAATAACAGTGATGATGGGTTATATGTGTGAGTTTTATTACACAATCATCTCAACAATATTAATTTTAGTCCAAGCAGCTCCTACGAAATGGATTATAGCACTTGACTGCCAGATGTATGATTACAGCTTGCACGATTAACATGCAGTTCTGGGTAATATTATGGAATTAAATCAGATCTGCTATTGGGCAGATGCCCCTTTGCTCCTTTCATTTAAAAGACTGCCACCATTAGTGAGATAATTGTTAATTTGAGTGTCCAAGATCATTACACTGGAGAGTACTACTTCTGGAATGTTGATAAGTCCTCCTTTATTGAGCAACTCATTCTCAATGCAATTCACATTTTTACAATTGAGATCTAAGAACCTCACCTTCAGCGTTGAGCAGCAAACGAGTTTGGTTTCAGGCCACATTTTCACTTGAGGGTACAACCTTGATTTCTCGTGGTATAGAGAACCTGCCACGCCCAGATGTCTGGCCTGACTTTGGCAGCATGGCCTAAAAACAGTATTAGTCAGTCCTTGGTTTTGGGCAAGATGAGCACTCCTCATACAGTAAAACCTAGATGCCCTACCAAACAGTTGTGCTTGCATATCAAAGATTTACAAAGGGGTTCACTCTGTCTTCATCCTGCTGACAGCATCTATCCTCTCGATTATGTAGACAAACATAATAGTGCTTGGGTAGGCATATAGATCAATCATAATACAAAGAGCACAACTATAAAAAAAATCTGCATCTGATCTCAGGTGTGAAACCTGAAGGGAGAACTCACCTTTTTGGCGGGACATACTTTATGTTTTTAAATTACTCTGGCCCAAATTTAAGAGGGTCGAGCTTCTCCTTGTGCCACATTAGCATCATTTTTTATAACGCTAATGTGGCTCAACGGGCCCAAATTCGCTGTGCCAGATTTGCAAAGTGGAGCAATGAATGCATTGCACTACTTTGTAACCCTTGCACCACATTATGCCTGAGCCAGGCATAGTGTATGCAGGGGGACTTCAAAAATGACACAGTGGATTCTTTGATATTCTACTGTGCCATTTGTTGCGGCATTTTTTATAGTCTGCACAGACCAGGCATTAAACAGAGGCACACCATTATTTATAATGGGTCTCCATGTACTTTGCAGGGTTAGCGGCAACATTTTTGGCGATAATCCTGGAAAGTACAACAATAGCGTCAAAAATGTTGATGCTATTGCCCCTAATCTACACCATGGTGCACCGTATGTTTAATACAGCACACACAAGGTGGAATTAGGGGGGCTACGTGGGGTGGGGGCACGAAAATTGGCCTGCATATAATGCAGCGCCACTTTTCTTAAATGTGGGCCTCTGTGTCAATAGGAGATTCAGTTCAAGGCTTAATCAGATGACATTCTGCTGTAATAAGGACCAATGTCTGCTTCTTTCCACACCCTAAGATTCTCTCCTGAGATGCTTCAATCTACATTGCATTTTTGTAGAAGGCTTTGAAACTCAAATCGTCTATTTCTTGAGCAATAGAAACTCTTCTTGTATTCTGCCAGCAGCTGTAGACATGGCTATTCATGGAGCTGTCACAACAATATCCTTTTATGAAGTTATAAAATGTCACGGGCCACCTCCAGCTCAAATCCTTTATAGACTTCACCCCTCCTTGCTTAATTAGGATTTTTATCCCTCTAGGCAAAGTGAAAATGTATTGCCCCATTTCATTTAACAATACAGCGTAATTCAGTGAAATTAGGGTCAAATTGTACCCCCCTTACTTTTGCTACTGCTGGTGGTACTATAGCCTCAGCCTACTACTGGCTTAAAGAGAAACCAAAACGTGGTTTTACAGGGAAATCACAGCAACAACCTTCTGTTGCACCTAAGTAATCCCAATTTAGACCTAAAATTAGTATCATTAATATTCCTGCTTTGTGGTATTGCTCTTTGCTTCCAGTGCAGTTCATTGAACCTGTTACGTATTCCGAAAATATGCTAGAAAAATAGAAGAAGAAAATATATTAGTGAAAAATTTACCCACTGGCAGTTAATTCAAACAATATTAACCTTGTATTTATTATACCACCTCATTGCTCGTATTTCTATTTTTTTCATTTCAGCTTTATTTCGGCAAAACAATACCATAAAAGCATACTGACAAAATTCTTACATTTCTAAAAGGGAACGAAAGCACTTTTGAGAAAGACGATAAAGTCAGATCAAGACCAGAACTCCCTCAGGGCCATACAATACAAATAGGCAAGTTGTGGATATGAGTGTTAAACAAGTAAACAATTAATCAATAAAAACACCATAAAAATATAGAATACACATCATCATACAAATCACCATATAAATATTATAAAATACCTATAAATATAAATCTTTATACAAAAACAGTTAAGATTGCTGTCTCACTAATAGTGGCAATGACTATGTACTAGCACAAATAGTGACCATTATAAAAATAGGATGCATGTTTTTTGGAAAAATATTTGCGTCTGGCATATCATAATGCCTCTAAAAATCCTGGCAATGTGCATACCGTCATCAGATGAGGGGTTGTTTAGCTAATTTTTGAAAGGTGATTGACAGTCCCTAGGACCCAACGTTTTCTATCTTTCCTACGTGCCTATATTCATTTAGAAGCCGTAAAAGGGGTACAAACAGGTAATACAAATGCACATTATTCCAACAGCAACTAATATTCTCTTAACTACTAAAAACAAATTATCTGATGTTGGTCTTAAAAGCAATACATAAGAATCAAGTACAGTATTTCATTTATAAAACCAATAAAAAAATACCTCCCGTGCCATCAGGCACTTCTTTGCTTAGCTAAGGGGGGAATTTTTTAAAATAAAAGAAAATGAATAACTGGATCCAAAAACTAGTTTCATACGTGTCAAACGACCATTCTAGGTAACTTAAGGAACCTCTCAATGACTACGGTCCTTGTGCCAATTGTCAGTTTGGGGACCGTGGATTAACTGTGGAAGTTTTGCCTGAGTTAAAGCGCCTACAACCTCAGGCCGGCCTTGTCTCTGATGAATGAAATTGCTAGTAGAAACCGGCTGAGACCAAAAACAACATATGGTAACGTACTGGATCTCAAGAGTCTTGCTGCTTCATTGCAGTTCCTGATTCCAACGTTCCTGCAGATAGGTCGGATCCATTTCCTCCTCTGTTTTTCATAAGCAATGCAGTTTAAAAGAACATGATCCATCGTTTCCGGAGTCTCCATATTACACAGCTCACAGGTCGCCTCATGACTACTCCCATTCGGGAGGCTCCATTTAAAGGTAAAAGCCTTAACCTGGAGAATCCCATATCGAAGCTTCTATTTTTTTCAAATGGAGGATACGCTGCCTTATCTTTTAACAGTGATCCATGACCTAGCTTTCTTTGAAAATCATCTTTGATTCCAGGGCATGTCACCCAGGGCAGGCTTTAGCGCAGGTGGCGCCCTGTGCGACAGTCCTTTTTGGAAATCCCCTCCCCCTGTGACCACCTCCTCGGGTTCCCTCACTACCACCCTTAAATGTGACCCACATCCCTCCATAGCCCCCCTTTCACATACATTAATTAGTTTTAAAGCGTTTGTAAAGGCTGGCTTTACTAATCCACTCAGTCATCCACATAAAACATAGTTCTGTCCTTTGTAGCAGGTACATTAACCCTCTGTGCTACTTTATGGTGAGTCAAAGCTGCCGCTAGACAACTCCAATCCCTCTTCCTAACAGGAACATTAATCACAAGAGGTATCTTCACATTTGAATTTTTTCCTGAAGGCTGGACGCACAAGGAACTTTTCAGCAGGATCTAAGTTATTGCTAAACACAGTGCCCACTGAGGTCAGCGCCCCCAATCCAGGTCAGCACCCAGTGTGGCCACACCGCTCGCACCACCCTAAAGCCGGCCCTGATGTCGCCTGCAACTCTATGCTTGAGGTGGGCATCATTTCTATAATTCTTTTACAAACTTTTTAAAACACTATAGCTCTAAGTGCAAATACTTTGAAAGTGGGGCTTTATGAATAAAAGTGTTTTGTTTGGATGCTTTATTTTTAAATGTTTATATACTGTATTTTAGTTGTTCTAGTTCAGTAATATTCATTTCATTCTCTATGAATGTGCTATTTTAATGTG
The DNA here is from genome assembly GCF_031143425.1 of Pleurodeles waltl. Lineage (NCBI taxonomy): Eukaryota > Metazoa > Chordata > Amphibia > Caudata > Salamandridae > Pleurodeles > Pleurodeles waltl. The sequence continues at coordinate 1,655,105,872 of NC_090445.1, forward strand.
TAACTTGTATTTGTGTTGGCCATTTTCTAAAGACGCCGGTACCAATAAAAAAACATGAGCGGCTTATCAATTATTTGATTATGTAAAAAATGCACAGATCAATACATCCTTTCCCGACATACACGCATCATACAATCGCACAAGGCAGTGGTTCCCAACCTTTTGACTTCTGTGGACCCCCCACTTTATCATTACTGGAGCCCGGGGACCTCCACTGAATCATTATTGGAATCCGGGGACCCCAGCTGAGTTATTACTTAAAGCAGGTGACCTAATCGGTTAAGATTATTTAATTTTCTAAGCAGTCGCGGACCCCCTGAGGAGGCTTTGTGGACCCCGCGGGGTCCCCTGACCACAGGTTGGGAACCACTGACATAAGGGACTGACCGATGAACCAGCTTTATACCGGGTCTCTGCAAAAAGAAATAATATGACAATCTACAATGAGCAGGATGGATAAATCAGGTCTGTGCAGTTGTAAAAGGCAGGTCCAGCAACAGAAGTATTCTGTGGAAATGTTCTATTCGATTCCCATCATTGGTACTGATGCTGGAAAGGTGAATTAGAAAACACAAGTTCATTAATGGGATTAATAAATGGGATGGGTGCGAGAGTCTTCTGGGTGAAGGGTGGGTAACACTAGGGAGCAAGATGTTTTGAGGAATGACGATCTTCAAATGCACAAAAGGTAGTGGCATGGCAGAGGACATTATGTACAACGAGATTGTGAGCCTGTAAACCCTACGATCTGTTAAATCACTGCAAACACACGTATAATGTAGAAAATAAACACTGACCGCTTTGCCAATTGAACTTTAGTACACCTAGCATTTATTTTGCTTCCAAGTGCCACTAAATAAGGCAGCAGGCCTACTCCATTGTAATATTATTAAGATGTACCTCCATATCTTATGTGTTTGGTAAATGAAGGCTTCCTATTGGCTGCCTGCTAATGCAGATGTATAGTAATTGACACATTCTGTCCCTGTTTGCCTCCTTTTCTTTCCCCAGCTACTGTAACACAATAAGTAGAAGCCAACATCAGCAGGGAGCTGACTCAGCCATAATGCCTCATAAGGAGCATCTCCCTCCCTAAGTGGAGCACATGCTGCGGGCTTCAGAGCCTTTGCTCCGCGTGTTAATGCTCTAAAAGCCTTTTGCTTCCTCTCTGGGTCAATTTGTTTCAAACCGGGATTAAAAAAGAAATTAAAATTATGTTTTGAAAGCTTTCCATCGCTCACCACTTAACGAGCCCTTTGGCGCGGAAGCATTTCGGTTTAATGTTTAAAGTGCTGCGCACCTTTAAAAACTCTCCATGAGCGGGTTTCTTTCTCTGTTTGGACGGGCCTGGGTGGGAAGGGGAAGAGTTATTATTCCTGGTAAATCTTAGGCCCAATGTGCTTTATATTTTATCTTCTCTACACAGCTGACAACTGTCTTAGGTCCATGCGTGATGTGTATCTTCAGTCCAGTTTGTTTTCTTTCAATCTCTGAACTTGTAGTCCTGGTTATAATGGAATACACAAGACTACAAATCCCAGAATTCAAAGAAAAAACCTGGACTGGAGCAGCACATCATGCACGGACGTCAGAAATTTAGCACGACTGCCCATAGAACCTAATATATAATTGTCCAATTCTAGACCTTTATTTCTTAGTTTTTTTCTATAACAGACTGACATATCTGCTATATAGTCTCGTTTTTGGAGGTTTTTTTTCCCAGCTAGGGTCTGATGCTATCGCGGATAAAGAGATCCCACCTGAGTCTCTTATTTCAGAAAAAAATATTTTCAGTACTACATTTTCACAGGTGTTTGGGTAAGAACACAGGCCCTGGACAAAGGTGCCAAAGTTCACAACGCAAGGAAAAATACACACTCTCTTTTGTTCTCCAGCTCTGCAAACATTCATAAGTATGGTGTAGTGAGCACCTCGTATTTCTGGGTGCAGTGCCTGTACACAAAGGCCTCAACGCCTGGATACTCTCGGGTGATTAACACAACAGCTGCTGCATTAACCATAAGAACGGCCCTGTCTGTTGGTACCCCTTTTTCTCAGCACTCTATCCTTTTCCTTTTACCTCACTTCTCTTATGGTCTAATTGACTGACCCATAATCTAGGACTGCCTTGTTTGATCAGGCCAACATTTCCAGGCTCTGATTGGCTGCTGCATTGAGTTGCCTGTCTAATTCATCCCATTCCACTATTGCAGCAGGGGAATAGTTTCAGGGGGAAGTTTTGGAGGGTGACCCCCTAAATAAAAGCATTCTTGGCCTGAGAGTTGGGTTTGGGGCCCTGTGTCACTCTCACATGCCTTTGTTGTTTTTTCTCTTCATCCTTATTACACTAAAACATTTTAACTTGTTGATTTTTTTATCCAGAACTTAGACAGAGGCCCAGCTACTACAATTCAGCATAAAACCTGTTGCTCTTGGGAACAGTGTATGCCAAACCTAGGTCATCTCATCACTTCACCTTTCAGCATACTGTTTTTTAGTTGGGAAATTTGGGGGTTCACACCTCTAGAATCTCACAGACTAAGTTATGCCCCTGCCTTTCTGGAGATGTTTTTGCCGGGCTTTTCAGAAGGTTTTGTAGGTCGCTGGACAAAATAATTTCCTGGGACCACATTCTAGCTTCACCTTTGAAATAAAAAAAATAAAGAACAGAAAATTGTATTTGTTGCCTGCTGTGGTGAGAATGACTTGACTGCCTCATCACGAATAAGCAAAGCATGCCTGTTTTTTGATTATTTATTTCATTAATGCATTTAGTAGTAGAACTGTGGAACCCTTGATAGACTGTAAGAGAGAGCAAAGATCGCAATCTGTCCTTTCCCTGCGACCCCTGCTTAGGTCTCACCTCATTAGCTTTAGCTGCATGTCGGCAAAGGTTCACCTGCATCAACTTTAGCCCTAAAGTCGTCTCTGGTTGCATGATTTGCAGGTTTTCTTGTCCAACTCAGTTCCCTGATGATTGTCCATGTGTGCAAATATACACACACAAGGTGGTAATCTCTGCATGCTTCTTCTTAGGCTTTATGTATGTATTTGTATGTAATGATATATTACAGAGTGCAAACCTAGCCACGAAGCAACAGAGCACTGTACTTTACTTACACTGTTGGCAGACAATCTACAACAGTGGTTCCCAACCTGTGGTCCGGGGACCCCTGGGGGTCCGCGAAGCCTCTTCAGGGGGTCCGCAAATGCTTAGACAATTAAATAATATTAACAGATTAGGTACCTAGCTTTCAGTAATGACTCAGTGGGGGGTCCCCGATTCCAATAATGATTCAGAGGGGGTCCCCGGGTTCCAGCAATGATGAATTGGGGGTCCACAGAAGTCAAAAGGTTGGGAACCACTGATCTACAAGGTTGTGTATATCAAGTAAGGATTACAGAAATATATTTTAAACAGTGCCTTTCATTTTTATGTACAGTAAGGTTAAGTGATTTGCCAAGAATCACACATCATGTCAAGCGAAAAGGCATGGATTGGAATTTGGGTCTGCTGCTTCCAAAGTCAGCAGCTCTGGCCCATAGACCACATTGACTCCCTTAATAAACAAGCATTGGCAAAGCCAATAGGTCTTGCCTATACAACAGCTATTGGCAATGTGTTTTGCCATGTTGTACACCACTGTGGCTCCTGTTTAGCATGGCTAAAACTTAGTGGTGTGAAATGTCGGTGTGGAATGGAGAAGTAGAGTGGATTTATTTGAATGTCATACAGTAGAGTGGGTGGATTAGCGTGTCATAGAGTTGAGTTGAGGGGAGTAGGGTTCAGTGGCAGGGAGTGTTGTGGAGTGGAATGGAGTGGGGTGGAATACGGTGAATTAGGCTGGAGTGGATTGAGGTAGTGGGGTGCATTGGATCGTAGTAGAATGGGGTGATTGAGTGGAGGTGGATTGCATTGGAGTAAGGGTGGATTGAAATGGGTTGAGGTGGATGCGATTGGGGTGGATTTGATTAGGGTGAATTAGATTGGAGTGGGTGGTTTGGATTGGAGTGATAGGGTGGATTGGATTGGGGTGGGGTGGATTGGAGTGGGGTGGTGTGGATTACAATAGAGTGGTGTTGTGTGGATTGATCTGTAATGGGGTCGATTAGATTGGTCTGGAGTGGGGTGGATTAAATTGAATTGGAGTAAAGTGGATTAGATTAGGTTGGACTGCAGTGGGGTGGATTAGATTAGATTGGACTAGAGTAGGGAGGATTAGATTAGATTGGACTGGAGTGCGATGGATTTGATTGGAGTGGGGTGGATTGGATTGAAGTGGGTGGATTGGATTTAGGTGAGCTGGATGGTTTGGAGTGGGGCGGACTGAACTGGGATAGTGTGGGATGGATTGGGATAGAGTGGGTGGATTGGAGTAGAGTGGTGGATTGGGGTGAGTGGATTGGAGTGGAGTGGATTGGAGTGGAGTGGATTGGATTGGGGTGTGGTGGATTGGTTTTGGGTGAAGTGTGTTAGATTGGATTGGGGTGGACTGCATTGAGGTGGGGTGGATTGGAGTGTGGTAGGGTAGAGGGCTTGGTTTGGACTGGATTGGATTGGAGTGGGATGGGGTGGACTGAACTGGGTGGGGTGGATTGGATTGGTCCGGGGTGGATTGCAGTAGGGTGGAGTGGAGTGGATTGTGTTGGAGTGGGTGGTTTGGAGTGTGGTAGGCTGGATGGATTGGACTGGAATGTGGTGGACAGAACTGGGATGGGGTGGGCTGGATTGGAGTGAAGTGGATGGATTGGAGTGAGGTGGATTGGAGTAGGGTGGATTGGAGTTCAGTGGAGTGGATTTTAATAGGGTGGGTTAGATTTGGGTTGGTTGGATTGGGGTGGGGTGGATTGGATTGGGATGAGGTGGATTGAACTGGAATGGATTGGACTGGGGTGGATTTCAATGAGGTGAGATGGATTGGATTGGCATACAGTGAATTGGACTGGAATGAAGTGGGGTGGACTGAATTGGGTTGGGGTAGATTGGAGTGGAGTGGAATGGGGTGGAGTGGATTGGTTTTGAGAGGGTGGATTGGATTGGAGAGGGGTGTACTGGATTGAAAATGGGGTATTTTAAGGTGGTTTGGAGTGGGCTGTGTGTGACTGAAGTAGGGTGGATTGGGTTGCAGTGGACTTGGTTGGACTAAGGGAGAGTTGGAGTGGGGTGGACTGTATTGGGTGGGTTGGATTGGATTGAGTATGGTAGGTTGGATTGAGTGGGGTGGGTTGGTTTGAGATGGGGTGAGTTAGGGTGTGATGGGGTGGATTAGGGTGTCATGGTTGGACTGTGCTGTGTGGTAGGTTGGATTAAGGTGTGATTAGGTGGATTAGGGTGTAGTGGGGTGAAATGGATTGAGTGTGGTGGATTTAATTGGGCTGGATTGGGCTGGGGTGGATTGTTGTGGATTGGAGTGGATTAGATTGGTGTGGCGTGGACTGGACTGGTGTGGTGTGAATTGGATTGGAGTTGTGCAGATTGGTTTGGATTGGAGTGGATTGATTGGGATTGGAGTGGACCTGGTTGGAGTGTGGAAGGATGCTTTTGATTAAAGTCGGGCAGATTGGAGTGGAGCAGATTGAGGTGGGGCAGGTTGAAATTGATTGGAGTGGGCAGGTTGTTTTGGATTGAAGTGGAGCAGTTTGGAGTGGGGCAGATTGTTTTGGATTGAAGTGGGGTAGATTGTTTTGGATTGGAGTGGAGCAGATTGGAGTGGGGCAGATTGGAGTTGGGTAGATTGGAGTGTGGTGGATTGTTTTGGATTGGAATTGGGCAGATTGTTTTTGATTGGATTGGGGTGAATTGGAGTGGGGCAGATTGCTTTGGAGTGGTTCCGGTCGTTTTTTATTAGAGTGGGGAAAATTAGAGTGGGGCAGATTGTTTTGGATTGGAGTGGTGCAGATTGTTTTGGATTTGAGTGGGGCAGATTGGAGCGGGGTGGATTGTTTTGGATTGGAGTGGGGAACATTGTTTTGGATTGGAGTGGAGCCAATTTGAGGGGGGCAGATTGCTTTGGAGTGGTGCAGATTGTTTTGGATTGCAGCGGGGTGAATTGGAGTGGGGTAGATTGCTTTAGGGTGGGCAGATTGTTTTTGATTATAGTAGGGTGAATTGGAGTTCGGAAAATTGCTTAGGAGTAGTGCAGATTGTTTTTTATTAGAGTGGGGTGAATTGGAGTGGGGCAGATTAGCCTGGGGTAGGGTTGATTGGTGTCAGATAAGGTGGGCAGATTGGAGTGGATTGTAGAAGGATAGATTTGAGCGGGGTGGACTGGGGTGTACTGCATGATTATGTGAGAAAGCATCATTTCAGGGATTACACATAGAAAAGAAACACTGTCACTCTGAAATATTTCGAACAAGCTGTTGTCTTTTGAGAAGGGCGCTGGCAGCAAAAACACAAGAAAAAAGGGCAAAAAAAATAGAAATTTAGCTTTAATAAAATAGAACTTTGTAAGTTTGTTTGCCGTGCTTGGCATGTTTTTGCCAGTCACAAGCCTTGTGTTTGCAGGTCATTTGAAGTTGAAAAGAACAAAATAGTAAACGGATCATGTCGGGAGCAGTGGATGGGCGCTAATTAAATTGAATCAATCAGTGCTTGAACCCCGCTCCACACAGAGGAATGTAAATGATGCCAGGCGTGCCTTGACGAATTAGGAGGCTGTAAAGAATAGCGCCACGCAAACCAACAAATGGTGAGCGACAGGTAGGCTCCAACCTCTTTAGTGTACCCAACAGAGTCTCGCAAGTGAGACGCAGGCACTAACGTTTGCACTCACAGGCTCGACCCTAAAAACAACTCCAAATGCATGCTTATGTGTGCACTCATGCTTTATCACTAGCTTAAATAAGTACTGTGCCAAAATGGACGTTGGTGTTTTCTCCCAAAAGCATTTCAAGGTGGCTGCCATGTGTGCACATGTCCTGCAGACATCTTGGAATAACTTTTCATATACCTTAAGAAAAAGCATGTACATTTTTCTGCTGTGAGCACACACACATAGGCATGGGTCTGTGCCACGGTATCATAGGCCAGACTTAGTGCATTGCGAAAGTTAGCCTTTCCTAACCACCTCCATTGCTTTGACAGTTTCAGCAAGCATAAATTTATGTTTAGATGTCTGCACTGCCATTTAAAACACTTAGGGTGAAATTTACAAGGCCCTAGTGCCTCCTTGCGCCACATTACCATCACTGTTTTTACGCTAATGTGGCTCAACAAGGCAAAAATCAACATGCCATATTTACAAAGTGGCACAATGCATGCATTGAGCCACTTTGTGACCCCCGCAAAAATGGCACAATAAAATCTACAAGATTTAATTGCACCATTTTTGGCGTAATTTTTAATGCCTCCTCAAAGCAGGTGTTAAAGGTATGCACCCATTGAAATCAATGGGCCTCCTTGCACTTTGCTGTAATAGTGTCAACATTTTTGACGTTAGTGCAGTATATCGCCACAATAGTGTAAATTTTTTTGACATAATTGGTCTAACGTGTGCCATGGTGCGCCGTATTGTAAATACGGTGCACCCATGGTGTCATTTGGTGGTGTGGGGGAGGCACAAGAAATCTAGTGCATCAGTACTGATGCAACAGATTCTTGTAAATCTGGGCCTTAGGAGCATATTTATGGAAAAGTGGTGCATCATTCATGATGTGCCACATTTCTAGCGCCCCATTTCATCCCCCTAACAACACCATGGTGAGCTGTATTTACAATCTTGTGCACCATGGCGGTCATGTCCACATAAGCATCATAATTTATGGAGCTAATGTGGCGCTTTGCTGCATTAGTACCAAAAATTATGGCGCTAATGGAGCAAAGAACAGGAAGGCCCATAGTTTTCAATGGGAGCGTCATCTTAGGCAGGCGTTAATAATGACGCTAAAAATGGCACAGTGAAATCTAATAAATTTCACTGTGCCATTTTTCTGGGCCTCCTAATGGGGGAACGCATTCCTTACATACATTATGACTGGCACTGGCACAATGTGCCGCAAGGGTTTACAAAGTGGAGCAATGCTTGTATTGCACCCTTTTGTAAATATGGCATGTGGGAAATGCCACTTTAACACCACATTTGCGTCAAAAAATATTATGTGATTTTGGCTTAAGGTGGCACTACAGGCTTCTTAAATATGGCCCTTAATGTGAAGGATGCCTGTCTTCGAATCCTAATCAAATTAGGAGTTCCACTCTTCTATCTCACTCTTCCTGTCATTAATTCCTTGTAGACGTCACTAAGGGGATGTAAAGCACTTTGGTTTTGATGTAGGATTCATAAATCCCAGGTGAAAAAGTTTCAGTGGGCATTTTCCTGTTTAAATATAATTTTGGTATAATGTTTATCCACTTAAATCATAAATATGGTGTTAATAAAGTGCTTCATTAAAATAATACCTATCCCCAGTGAATCTTAATTATTTTGTCTCATCGCACCATTCTTAGAAGTAATTAATCTAATTACATAAAAGCATGTCAGCATGCCTTTTCATATTATAAATTACCATATAGCAAATGCAAGAAAAGTAACTGAGTGAAAAAAATGTGAAGCAAAAAAAAAAAAATGTAGGATATTCACAAAACTACCTCCGGAGACACAGGCAAACAAGTGTCTGAATACTGCCGGCCTGACTATGCGCCACACCTGTGGCTCAGCCTCCCACACTCTGCACTGCCATTCAGTTCTCACAGCCGTGGCGTAACCAAGGCCCCCGCAGACTCCGCGGTGCGGGTTAGGGGAGCAACCTCTAGGTGGCCCCTTCAGCACAGTAGACTGTGCACAGGCGGCAGGCCCCTGACTGGATCCAGGGTGGAGGAGGCCCCCTCAAGGTACATTGCAGGGGGGGACTCCTCAAGTTTCGTTATGCCACTGTTTCACCAACACCTCTTATCTTGTGACCGTGGGAGGGCTGCTGATTATATCACAGCGAGACAGTCTGAAGTTTACTAAACCCACTATGCATCGGTAGAAATAAGGGTACATCAGCTTATGTCTCTATGTCTCCTATTTGGTTGTATAAAAAACATTCACCATTGGCTGCAATCCATAAACACGCCAAAAATCACTAACACACTCCCAGGAATGTATAACAAAGTTGAACAAGCATTTTCAATGCAACGGGTCTCGTGCTTGCTCGCAATAGAGCTATTAGCGTTGTAAACTTCTAACCAGACTTTTCTTACCACATAAACTAATACTGAAAAGTAAAATAGTTTCACGTATGTGAGCCGATGGTCTCCATGAGCGTGAAGGAGACACAGAAAAGGAAACAGAAGTTCGCTCGCAGTGAAACTTTACGGCAAAAGTGCAATTATCCATGTTACTGGCAAAAGTGCAATTACCCATGTAACCAGAAAAAGTGCAATTATCCATGTAACAGGGTCGATGTCATGCAAAGAGCTGGACTTCTGCCCAGCTTGATCCTGCTGCGCAGGAAAAGAAAAGATAAAGTAGTCGAGAAACCAGCTGAAAACACAGAGCCATGTATGTTTTCAGTAGTGTACCGGTGCGCTTGAGGAGGGTAGACACCGGAAAAGGCATGATGTATGCATGCCTTTCACAATGGAATCAATCGATTTTTAAAAGGCAAGCCCATGATCTAATATAAGTGATGGGCATGACATGGGCATGGTTAGAAGCCCACATAGGGATTACAACCTGGTCCGGAGCACTTGCGCGCGCTCGACCCTAAAAAAGGACCAATGGCCTAAAAAAATATAGCATTTACGTTTTTCTCTTTTTCTATGATTCTATGACATCTTCGTGTGACTTCCGATAGACGGCTGGTATGTTGAATGGTTTAATTGAACTGTTGGTTAGTCCCTGCGATGACGCAAAGCACAAGCAGTGTCCACAAAGCGTGGCCTCCGGGTGACTCAATAAAACCTACTAACGATGTATTCTTTTATTTTCTGTTATGCTAGATGCAAATCTAAGTCTTGTTAGAATGGTGATCTGTAATTATGTTCACTAAGGAAAGCAAAATGCTCGCTCTGTAGATATTACATTATTAAACAAGGATTACAGTGCAGGTTGCAGTTTGATCTATCATGAATTATATTAAAGTGAATACATCAGACTTTATAGAAAGCTCTGCAGCATAATGACCTTGGGCACTTTGTGAAAGTGGAGCAGATATTAGTGTATACTTTCGGATGACAACTGTTTAGTTCTGCATTGATTGTATTCTTCGTTTAATGGAAGAGATCCTTAGATGACAGGAAAAGTCTAATTTGTTTTGTAAAATGTGTATGGTTAGCTCTAAAAGGAATATAGCCCCAGTACTACAGTCTCACAGCTTGTTATTACGATGACTACAACCAGGACCAATCATCACTCATATTTCGCTTTTGAGTAAACCAGTTCTCTATCAAAGGCAGGGATGTGAAGCAATTAAGGATTCTGTACTTGGCCACTCTGGTCCTGAACAACAGGGGCCTCATTGCAGAAAGTACCCCCGGGGTCAGCAGGTGTGCGCTCCCACAAAATGTGCCCTCGGGGCATTATGGTAGCATAGAGAAGTCTATATATGTGTGTGAAGACCCTTACATTAAACAGATTACCTTGGGGCACATCTTTCACCGGGACAATCAAAAGGGGGCATTCCTTTACGTGCCCAGGGGTGTGAACCATGCAAATGAGCGAATACGTTGCCTTTGTGCCTGTACCATATTACAAACATGAGGCCACGAGACCGTATGCTCGATGCAGAATTCAGGCCCTGCCAGTCTTTCAATGTGTTCTCCAAGTCCCATCACACGCTGAAAATGAGTGCCCGAAAAAATTGAAAATCTTACGCAAACACTTTTTGCTCAGGGACAACAACTATCAGTGATGCAATGCTGATCATACCCACTAATTCCCAGTAAGAGAATCGAGCCGAGGCCACTGCCTACTTCTAGGGAGCGAAGCCGCATTGAGTAAGGAATCCCAAAGATCCACCAATGAGCTACTCTTCCCTATCGCCCAGACGGGGAAATGCTCACTTTGAGCAAGGATAGCCTCCCCATCCAAGTCAGATTCGTGACCAGCCCCTTATAGAAAGATCTAATGCAGTAGTACCAATCTTGGCAATCACTCAGTGAGCAAGGACAGCCTTGCAACTGGGCCACAAGAGCAAAATAACCACAACCTGGAGAGGATGTATTAGTAGACAGACTGTAGTACCTACACCTCTAAAATTTCTCTCATGGAATGTTGATATAGGGTTTGAGATAATGGACTCAGAGTAGGGCTCATATATAGATGGACATGATACATGTCTTTTCCAAGAAACCTGTTGTCTGGGGCCATTCTATCATTCTATCATTCAGGCTTCTATTGCTTTCACAGTGCTGCATTGCATGCAGAGAATGGAGGCCCATGAAAGGGATTGGCAATTTGGGTCAAGACTGTCCCGAGCTGCAGAATTAAACCAATTAATATTGAGGCAAACAGTATCATGGCTGTTGTTCTTGTTCTTGAAATACCAAAAGACCACATGATAATAGTGCATGACATACAACAGGATATCAGGTCGGAATGCAGAATCTAAAATAATTTAGCAGTTTGAAGCTAGTCTACTTAATAGCCCAGGGAAGGTGAACTGGATTATTGATCGGGTTCTCAACACCACTTTTGAACACCTGGCAAATAACCCACAGATCTAACTATGGAGCTAGATCTGAGATGGAGGATACCAACACCAGAAATGCTGGTTGTCAAATGGTCAGCCAAGGCCATGGAAGTAACTGCACAAAACATGGAATATCCCTTGCCTGCCTAAGGAAAACCTCTGCCACAAGGGCACTTGTCAAGGAAAAAAAGTAATTCTTCTTCTTTTTCATTGAGACAATCACCCACTCTAGTAATGGCATGCTTCATCAACAGATTCCCCTGGCCCTCAAAAGTCAGGATGGGCTCAACCATATTCCAGAGAGCACTTTGGATATTTTCATGACCGGGGTGTCTAAAAAATATGAAAATACCTCACACCTGGGTATCCCTTTATTGGTTGTCTAGGTGGGTATGGATTAAACTTATCTCAACGTATACAGTATAGGTCCTACGACCCTAAAATGGATGACAACTTGTTTCAGCCCCTATTCTAGGGCTTCTCTGGTCCATGGCTTTCATCAGGACATTTTAATATTCAATGCCACAGTGTTGCCAGATTTGCAGTGAAGAAGTGTATGCATAGAAGGCATGAAATAGTAATTTGCCAGGATGATGCCCTATGATGAATCATGCCACTACTAAAGTGGGTGAGGGTCTTAATATAAAAAGAAGAAGAATCTTTTTTATTCTTTGACTAGTGACGGGGCCTCCACGTTGGTTGGTTTTCCGTAGGAAGGCAAACAATATGGCATGTTTTGTGTTCTAACATTTATGAAAGTGTATCTTTTGGGCCTTTACACTCTATGTTTCTTATTTACAAGCCCCACGCGCTACCGGTGCATCACTTTTTGTGATGCACCGGTGGCACATAGTCCATGCTCGTATCTACAAGGATGCGCAAAGCCGCTTTGTGTGGCTTTTCATGGCCTTGTAGATATGGTGTAAGACAATGCAGTGCAAGTCACTGTGTTGCCTTACACTGCATCAGGGAGGTGTACCATGAGCATTGCTGTTTTTGTTCCCATGCAACAACTCTGGGTTTTGACGCTTTCCTTGATTTATAAGAATCTGTAAACCTGGGAATGTGTCAAAACTGTATACATCCTCAGGGCAGGTGCAATAAGGATAAATATCTTTATTTCTCCTTGTTATTTCATATTTCTATAGAGGAACATGCCTACCAGGATTGTTTTTGTGTAAGAGGGCCTACGTTGGCGCTAGACAGCAATTTGTGTTCCAGTGTAGGGGGAAGGACGGAAATGCACCGTTTCCTGTAAATAAGGTGCATTTCTGGTCTTTCAATGTAGTTCAGGGCAGTGTAGCAAGGAGACTTGCTGCAGTGCCTTGCACTACGGGGCTTGTAAATATGCCCCCAAGTTCAACCCCACCCTCCCTGTAATCAGGGCCCTATTGAGGGATTTATGTGCAGATTGTATAAGCATACAAGTACCTGCCCTGTCCCTAAAGTGGGATTTAAGAGCATGCAATGTTAGATGTGAATCAGGCAGAACAGGCCAACACACATGCAAAAGACTTGGCTGTGCAAGTCGAATCGACTATATTTTAGTCAAACTAAGTCCATAGCTTCTGTTGGATAATATGATCATCTTAGACCATAAGGACAGTGACCACAACACTCTTATGATGACCATGGCTGGCCTTCCAGATTTTTCAGTAAATGGTGCTACAACACTGACTCTGGGAAAAATTACATGTACAAACAATAGAAAACCTATAACATGGGGCTGGTTTAAAACAAAACCATGAAACTCTGGAAAAGGTCTGTGAGCTGGTGGAGGACATGACCTAGAACATCACATTACACAACAGAGTAGGGGGGTTATCGATAATAATTGCCCAACATAACTGTCTTATTAAGAATATAAGAGAGCAGCTCCACTAGGAAGTAAAGCCTAAGACCAAAAGACTCTTCTACTGCAACATGCTACAACAAGGCTGACAGGACAACCACGAACAATCTACTTAAGCCCATGAAAAGTAACAATAAAGTAAATCTGCAGCCTGTCAGGAAAGCATATACATGTTCTGTGTCAAAGGGCAAAAACAATTTGTGAGAACTTGATTATTGCTACTATTTCCAAAACCAACAAGCTCTTTGGGGCATGGCTGCTTTTGGATCTGCCAAAGCTCCCAAAGCGTTTAAATACAGCCACAAGACTGGGTAGACCGCTTTAGCAGCATATGTAAGGTACACAGTTACACAGTGATATGCCAGGAGCCCAACTAGATCCCAGACTTCTGGAAAGAAATGGCAAATGCACTATATTAGTCATTTATCTACAAGACACTTATGGAACCATCAGTGGGATCAAGTGTGGTAAGGCACCAGTCCTGGGCAAGGTCCCAGGTGGTCTTTACCTCACAAACCTAGATGTTTAGGCACCTTACAGAAACCGTATTTCTAACTCAATTTTAGAAGAAGCAAGTTTATGATATCTTGTCAGGCGGGATTCAGATCTAAGATTAGTACACTTGACCATGTCTTTCGCTTTTGTAATAACTATTGGAAGACCATGTTAATTAACAGGGGTCTCTTGGATGTGGTCTTCGCTGATGATGCTCAGTCTTTGATCTGATTCTAAGAAACAAACTCTGGGCAGCCATAGATGACATGGGACTTCCACACAACCTATTGTCCATAATGATGTGGCTACATGCAAGTAATTACTCAAGGGTAAGATAAGACACTGAAGAGCAATTTACCAATCCATCACAATCCAGAGGAGAGTTAGTTTTCCCTGTTCATCACAGAGGTAGTGAGCTGGCTGGATAGGGATTGCTGTGACATGCTGCAAATGGGAGGAAGAGGATACCAGCCTTACTGTTTATGAATGACACACATTTACTGTCCAAGGCCCCATTTGGCCACCAGGAGCTCCTAAATACCTTCAAACCATTTGGCAACGGGAGAGGGGTGAAACTCAATACTAATAAGACTAAATATATAGTTTTTAGCAGTAAAAAGTCCACTAATATATGAATGTAGGTAGGCACAGATGATATTGAGCGTATCTCTAACTTTGTTTATATGAGAGTAAAGCTAACGTGCAATTCGTCCTGGACCCAGCAGCTACATAAAAGCCAAGAAACTCTACAACAGTATAGCCGAAACATAATAATACTGCACAAGTCCTCAATGTCAAGGGTATTTTCATCTGCCATGGAAATCTATATTATCAAGGCACTTTTTACATCCTTATATTGTGCCAAGCAATGAGTCCTATGCAAATTGCTTATTTTATCCATCACGCAAATAGAGTACTCAGATCCCTTTTCGCTCTCCCCAGAGTAACCCACCTATCCCAATGTATATAGATCTGGATCATAAGCCTACCAATCAAAAGGTACACAGTCATCCAATTCTATATTGGCATTATCTGTGGGTAGCAGATGAGCTGGCCCTTCATTGAGTCAGGTTCAGTTAACTTCTCTGCTGTACTGACACCGTGAGTATACAATGGCTGAACTACATTTAATCCTCATTGAACAGTTTGGGAATAGGAAAGTTCTGGAAACACACTGAAGAGATGGCCACTGTTAGACCCCACAGCCTTAGTGTGGTCTACCTCAAAAACATTTGACTTCCTCCTCCATATTTAATGACGTTTTTATTGCTGAACTTAGAACTCTGTGCATGTTACCACTGCTTACCAGTGCTAAAGTAACTGTTCTCTCTCCTCTAAACATGGTAACATTGGCTTATACTCAATTGGCATAGTTAATTCACTTATAGGTCCCTAGTAAAGTGTTAATACATGTGCCCAGGGCCTGTAAATTAAATTAAATAGTGGGTCTGCAGCACTGATTGTGCAACCCACTTAAGTAGCCCTTTAAACGTGTCTCAGGCCTTCCATTGCAGTCTTTGTGTGCAGTTTTACCTGCCATTTTGTCTTGTCAAAATAAATATTTTGCTAGGTCCAAACCTCTTTTTTTAATACATATAAGTCAGCCCTAGCCTAGGGTAGGCACTGGACAGCCCAGAGGCAGGATGCAATGTATTTAAAAAGTAGGAAATATACTTTTAAGTTTTATGTGTCCTGATAGTGAAAAACGTTCAATTTAGTATGTCACTACTGCAAAGCTGATCTCTCCCTAAGGACAGCATTAAAATAACATTAGAGGTGCCTATATTTTATAAGTGTAATTTCCAAATGGGAGTAAATACCCAGCTCCTGTTTTGGGTTTCTGGAATCACAATTTAAAATCCTAACAAATGGTGAAGTTTGATATTAAATTATTATTCTAAAAATGGCACTTTTAGAAAGTTGGCATGTTCTTGCCTAAGCCATTTAGGGCCTCCTTATGTGGTTGGTGAGCTGACTCCTGCCCTGCCAGCCTCGTGGAGAGGAGACTGCCACAGAACTGGCAAGCCCATCAGCCCTATCACAAGGTTTCCGCTTGGCTGATTGGCGGAAACCTCAGATGAAAGTGGAAACCGTGCAGCGTGGAGCTGAGGCCAATGCCATCGTACAGAGGGTGTTCCCAGCACCGTCATAATGCACACGTAATTTGGCAGTCGAACCACCAGGAGTGCAGTGGTCCAACCACCACCACGAGTCTGGCAGTCTGAAGACAATCAGACTTGTAATGAGGCCCATAGCATCTTCAGCCTGTCTCTGGTCTCATGACTGGGTGTAGCTGATGGCTGAGCTTTGTGTATTCGTCTTAGACAGCCACACTCAATAGGGAGCTTAGGTGCACCTGGATGGGCCTTCATTGCAGGATGGGAGGGACGACATGGGCACATCCCCACTTATACCTGATTAGGCTGAGTCCTGCCTCCACACAAAGGGCTCCATAACTCCTATAGTCATGTAGCCAGGTCAGGGAAGGCGGGATGCCTGGGGACTTCAAATGGAAACCTCTAGAAGCTTCTCCCCCACTTCCAAGGCACTGCTGGGTATAGACACTAGACCTCAGACTCCAACTCTTCAGTATACTTCTGGACCTGTGAATACTCTGCCAGGAAGAAAGACTGCTGTGCTGCTACAAGGACTACAACTCTGCTGGACTTCTGCTCTGAAGGAGTTGCTACCCTGCTGTGCTGACCTGTTGTCCGCTCCCCTCTTACCTGGGTGAGAAGAACTGAGCCTGCATCTCTTGAACCCTGAACCCAAAGAAACACAATGGACTAGCTGGCTGTCCTCCTGATATGAAGCCTCAGGAACTTATCAGGCATCCAACAACCTTGCATCTGCACCTGGAATCTGCCATCTGTGAGTCTGACTTGCCAAGTAGTGCCACCCAGTAGGCATAAGTGCCCTTTGAGGCTCTATAGAATCAGCAGAACCTATGCATCTCCTCTGCAGAGTGGATTCGACCCATGACAAATACCTGCAGCACAGCTCTTCAGAACCGTTGCATCACCCGTACTGTGCAACGCATCCTTGGTGCAGGCCCTCGCATCCCTCATTGACGATAGCCTCAACGATGATGCCAGCCTCCTCAATGCACCATCACAGATCTTCAAACCAATGCATAGCGCCAACTGCGAGCCACATCCTTGACACCGGACTTTGTATTGCAAGCATTGTCACCAGATTCCCAACTGCGATGCAGGCCCTTGCATCACAGACTCGCTGCATCTCAGAACCAATGCAGCGCTTTGACTGAACAACTCATTGTTGATGCGGATTCATGCAACACTCTGCAAACTAGGATTTGAGGTACTTTGTTCAGCAGGCCTAACTGGGTCCCTGTGGTCGGCCCACGCTTCATCACAGTCAGCCTGAACTTGTGCATTTGTCCCGGTCCAGAGTGACTAGATATCCCAAGTTGGCACTTTGTGCTTTTAGCACTATTTTTAATTAATTGTTAAAATTGAGTATCTCCATTTCTATTAATTGGATTTTTGTCATTTTGGTTGTGTGTTATTTACTACATTATGCTCTGTTTTATACCCTGGTCTGGCATCTTTTGTGTGGTGTTTTCACTGTTTCGCTGTTTGGAGTGTTTTACAAATACTTTACACATTGCCTCCAATTTCAGTCTGACTGGTCTGTGCCAAGATACCAGGGGACTGAGCACAGGTTAATTTGGGGTTTCCTTGTGCCTTACCCTGACAAGGTCTGTGCTTGCTGCTTGACCAGGCTTCACACCCCAGTCAATCAGTAACTACAGTTTGGATATGGTATCCAAAACACCAAGAGCTTCTATGAAAACTGGAGAAACCTATAAGGTGTTTTGGACAATTGCCCTGCTTGGTTTACTGTGCCGATCTCGTCTTCTTCTTCTACATAGAACATCTCTCACAACAAAGAACATGGGTAGTTCTGCTATGCAAACATGACAAAGATGCACTAGGAGTGCTCAGATCTGAAACGTGTTCCTTAGTTGGATATTTCATGTCCAAATATGTGTTGCCTGTCTGTTGCTTAGAACACAGCTCCTAATGGAAACGTAGTACCGATTAATTACTGTTTTTTAAATCACATGCAATGACATTCTTAACCTTTTTAGCATTCTAAAATCGATTAAAATATTTGTATTCAGTTTTTATGAACTCATGTACCTTCTACGAAGTTTAGTTTAGGATAATTATTCGGCAAATATATTGTCTAGTGGTCAGTCCAGTTACTAACATATGTTGTATTGTGTTTTTAAGTAAAGAATTTTCCGAGATAAACAATTTTTATGGTGAATTACCGGGTTCGATAAATTTCACAAGCCATCTTCATTTTTGTCAGGTCATATCTGCAAGAATTGTTTTTGAGAGGGGTACTCAGGAATTAAGGGTGTTGACGGGGATTGTAAAAGTTTGTGCAGTAAGCACCAAAATCCACATTATTCACCATTACTGAGAAAAAACATGGTAAAGGTATAAATTCCGAGCTCTGAGCTGCTGAAATTGATCAGGTGCTATATAAACCTCCAACCCACAGCAGGAGACTGAAGTCCTCTCAAGGAAGGCCAAGTCCTCTGAGATTATCCTGAAAAGTTAGGTGTCTATGTACATATAGATATCCTGTTAGGAGGCCCAATCATCCTAAGAGCGTGGCAGTATCTCCTCTACCAGCCATACTTCCTTTGCACCACTGGACTGGACCTGTTAGTAACCCCTTTCCCTTTCTCACAACACACTTGCCCCCACCTGCCTTCTACGGTCTTTTTCCTCTCCCACTATAGGATGATTGTTAAGTTTCAGTTATTTAAAGCCATTTCCATTTACTCACAGTCTCTACACCTCTTGTTTCTTTTACACCCAAGCCCTTTGCTCTTTCCTGACACCCCTATCATGTTCATCAACCCCTTACTTTCAATAACTACCAGAATGTTTGCTTTCTCCCTGCCTCTCTACATCACTTACCTTCATGCAATTAAAACTATTGTTTCATGATATCTCTGTTTGCTCTCTGTGATATGTAGCAGCAACGCAAATGAAACCTTCACCTGTAAAATCTTGTTAATGTTGAACCTCTGCACTCATAAAGCTGGGAAACGTTTTCTGAAAACCTTCAAATCCTCAAAGGCAAAATATCCATCCCCCACAACTGGGCTGTTTTCCTTTTCAAGGTAGTTCACGTGTGACTGCTTACTTAATCGAGATCTCTCTTTTCGACTTAAACCAAAAATTCAAGGGCGGGCTGCCTTCACAAAGCGGACCAAATGGGGGCCTACGCACAACGCCTCCCCGGGGTGGGACGGAAGCCCAGGACGGGCAAAGAAAAGCCTGCGAAAATGTTGCGCACGGATTGGCGGGAGTCCTTAGAACCGGCCAATCCGGGCACACCAGGTGAAGGTAAAAAGGCCCCCATGGAAGGCACCCTCGCAGGCTGCAGCAGGACCAGGAGTGAAGGCGATCATGAAAGGAGGCAGTGCTTGAACAGCACCAAGATCAGATTTTCTGATAGACAAAGTAGCTCAAGATGTTCTTGATTGTAAAGGGGATGCTTGGGACATTTGATGACTATTAAATGTGATTTGATGTACCATGTAATGTCTTTCTGAATGTGTTGTAATACACTGCAGCCATTTTAATCCAAGCGAATGCTCACTTGTGATTATGAACAAAAGGAACAGGTGGCATGCTGGGGAAGCATGGCGACCCCTGGTTAGGCAGTGAGTCCTTGCACAGATGGGAGGTGTTACAGCATGGTACCAGCAACCTGATCTGCAAGTACAGAGATCTCAAGTTATCCAGTTACACGAATGAGCTGTGCATTCTGTCCAGGTTTTTCATTTCTTGCTGAGATTTTCAGGAGCGTATCTGCGTTCTTTGGATCTGACAACCCCCTAATAATTGGATTCTGGTTTGTGTAGTTGGGTCCAGGAATCCCTAACGTGGTTAGGTTTCCACTCAGATTAGCAGCCCTCATAGCACAGAAACACTTCTCTATGAAACTTTGCCGAACTTGTATACACCCATCTGGTGCTTTATTTGTAAAATTAGAAGTGCTAGTGACCCAAGGGCTGCTCAGACACCGGAGTTTGGCGCTATACCACATCAGAGCTCGAATAGCAAGGGTGTGCAGTCCAAAATTCACTTCAGGCCTCTTCAATACACAGCGAGGACCTCCCTGCTCAATTATCTCACTCTTACAGGTGTCTGCTTTCTTCATTGGTGATGCATTTTCTGTAATTCTCTTCCCCATTTTTTTGTCTTGTTTGTTTTCCCTATGATGGTCTTTGGAAATGTCTGCTGTGGAGAAATAAGTGCCAACCCCAAAAAATAAGTGCGGTACCCCCCGCAATCACCGGCTCAAATTAAGCACTAAACCCATTCCTTCTCTTCCCTCTCACACAAAACAGGCAAGGAATAAACAAAGGATTGTGTGGCTGTTATGTGGAGCTAAGAAGCCTTTTATATTTAGGACTATTTTCATCCATTTTTTCATTTAATGACAGGGGCCTGCTCCCTGTGTTTCAGGTCTCAGAGTTAAGGACAGTGGGTTTCTGGTCTGTTGCTAGTATTGGGGTCCACATACCGAGAGACAGTGGGGTTTTGGGCTGATGCTAGTGACTGGGCTCTCAGATTTAAGTACAGAAGTGTTTGGTCTAGTTGCTATTATGCTGGGTTGTTATCTTCAATTAGAAAATGATTCTGCTCTGCTCCTTGTATCTGTGATCCCATTTTTAATGATGTTTCAAATTGGATTTCTGGTTGTCAGAGTACGCACCCTGTACAAGAAGGAATCGCAGACCTAGTCAGGGTAAGTCAGGTACACTCTTAGAGATTACATGTGCTGACCCTCTGCCACATTGGCATAGTGCATTCTGGCTAATCTAGAGGGTCAATGTGTAAAGTATTTGTGCAACACACACAGGGTAACACAATGAAAACACCACAAAAAGACTCCACACAAGTTTGCAAAATTAGAATATTATATTCTGAACAAACAAGGCCAAAACAATAAAATCCAATAACTACATGTCGAGATATGAATTTCAGAAGAATAAGTGTAGGTTTAGTGCTTAGAAGCAAACAGTGCTTTAGGGGTTACTTGAGGTCGCACTGGATCGGGGCAAAGTCAAAAGTTCAAGCTGACCGCAATAGAGCATAGAGCACTGGCTTGGTAGAGGAGCCACGCAAGCCCAGGAACTTTGACCCTAGTTGCAAACATGAGATGAGGGGTTGATGCAAGGGTAGATTTGTCAATGTAGTTCCCACAGTCAAGAAATACATTGATTTTTCACATGCAGTGATGGGGATGCATTGTTTTTTTCAAACATGAGCGTCAAAGCAGCGATGCGGTGATTCTGAAGTCGATGCGCCAAGTTTAGCTGTGTCCACACTGTCGAAGGGATGCATCAGTTGTCCTTTCAGGATGGTAGTGATGCAGTGTTCCAGTGCCACACCAGTCCTGATGCATAGATGCCACTTTTAAGAGGCAGGGGATATGTCAGTCAAAGCGGTGGTTCCGGAGATGCTGCTCGGGCCCCAAGTGCAAAACGCTGATTTTACTTCCACAACAGGGTTGATGCGTCAGTTGCCGCTTTTTCAGCAGGCAGGAGATGGGGGGATTTCACTGTTGCAGGTATCTGGGTCCACTTCCAGTGAACCAGGCACAGGAGCAAGGGCAGAGGCTTTAATTTCCCTGACTCTCACCAACAGGAGGCAAGCCAACAAGCCCCTGCAAATCACTTTGGGTTGCAAGGCAGTCCAGCTCTCCTTCAGCAGGATCAGAGAGCTGCAGGCAGAAGGGCATCACAGCAGAAAAGCAGAAAAGCAGTCCTTCCAGGTCAGCAGTCCAGCATAGTAACAGTCCTGATGCAGCACAGCAGTTCTGCTGTCAAAGTTTGGTTGTAGGTCCAAAAGTTGGTGGGGCCGAAGACCAAGTACTTATACCCAAATGTGCCTTTTAAGTGTGGGTGACTTCAAAGAAGGGTATTTGAAGTGCACAAGTATTGTTCCTCAGCCCTGGCTGGCTCCAGACTATCTGTGGGTGGTAATCATCCCTTTGTGTGGGGTCGGGCCACTATCTATTCATATGCAAGTGTCAGCCCCTCCCTCCTTTCCTACCCAGGAGAAGCCATCAGAATGCCGATGAATGCAGATGAGCACTCAGACACACCTAACCTTCAATCAATCAATCAATCAATCAATCACGATATTTATAAAGCGCGCTATGTACCCGTCAGGGTTTCGAGGCGCTGGGGGGGGAGGGGGGCTGCGCTGCAGTTAGCGGTCGAAGAGCCAGGTCTTGAGGAGTCTCCTGAAGGCGAGGAGGTCCTGGGTCTGGCGTAGAGATGTGGGGAGAGAGTTCCAGGTCTTGGCGGCGAGGAAGGAGAAGGATCTGCCGCCGCAGGTCTTGCGCTGGATTCGGGGGACGACGGCGAGGGCGAGGTTGACGGATCGAAGTTGACGTGTGGGAGCGTAGAAGTTTAGTCTGGAGTTGAGGTAGGAAGGTCCGGTGTTGTGCAGTGCCTTGTGAGCGTGGGTGAGGAGTTTAAAGGTGATCCTCTTCTCCACCGGGAGCCAGTGGAGTTCCCTCAGGTGAGGGGAGATGTGGCATCGGCGGGGTATGTCGAGGATCAGTCGGGCGGAAGCATTTTGGATGCGCTGGAGTCGTTTGATGTCTTTGGTTGGGATGCCTGTGTAGAATGCGTTGCCGTAGTCCAGTCTGCTGCTGACGAGGGCTTGGGTCACCGTCTTTCTGGACTCTGTTGGAATCCACTTGAAGATTCTGCGGAGCATGCGGAGGGTGTTGAAACAGGAGGAGGAGACGGTGCTGACCAGTTTGGACATGGTGAGGGCCGGGTCCAGGATGAAGCCGAGGTTTCTTGCGTGGCTGGCAGGGGTGGGTGGGGGTCCGAGGTCGGCGGGCCACCAAGAGTCGTTCCAGGCCGAGGGAGAGCGTCCGAGGATGAGGATTTCCGTCTTGTCGGAGTTGAGTTTCAGGCGACTGTTGTTCATCCATTCGGCGATGGATTTTAGTCCCTCGTGGAGGTTTGTTTTGGCGGTGAGTGGGTCTTTGGTCAGGGAGAGGACGAGCTGGGTGTCGTCGGCGTAGGAGATGATGCTGAGGTGATGCTGGCGGGCCAGTTTAGCGAGGGGGGCCATGTAGACGTTGAACAATGTGGGGCTGAGGGAGGATCCTTGGGGGACGCCGCAGATGAGGTTGGTGGCTTTGGAGCGAAAGGGGGAGAGTCGGACTCTCTGAGTTCTGTCGGAGAGAAAGGAAGAGATCCAGTGAAGGGCTTTGTCTTGGATGCCGGCTTCCTGGAGGCGGGTCAGTAGGGTGCGGTGGCAGACTGTGTCGAAAGCGGCTGATAGGTCGAGGAGGATGAGGGCCGAGGTTTCGCCGTTGTCCATTTGATGTCTGATGTCATCTGTGGCGGCGAGGAGAGCAGTCTCCGTGCTGTGGTTTCGTCTGAAACCGGATTGTGAGGGGTCCAGGATGGAGTTGTCTTCGAGGAAGTGGGTGAGTTGTGTGTTGACGATCTTCTCAATGACTTTTGCTGGAAAAGGGAGGAGAGAGATCGGGCGGAAGTTTTTGAGATCGTTGGGGTCGGCCTTGGGTTTCTTGAGGAGGGGTTGGATTTCTGCGTGTTTCCAGCTGTCCGGGAAGGTGGCGGAGGTGAATGAGAGGTTGATGATCTTGCGGAGTTTGGCTGAGTTGGCTGAGTTGAAAACATGATGAGGGCATGGGTCCGTGGGGGAGCCTGAGTGGATGGTGTTCATGGTTGTTGTGGTTTCTGCGTCATCCACGTGGGACCAGGCGGTGAGGCGGCAGTCGCGGGTGGAGACGTCGGGGGTGGGGTCTGGCGGTGGGCCGGTGTTGAAGCTGTTGTGGATGGTCACGATTTTCTGGTGGAAGAAGGTGGAGAGGTCGTCGCAGAGTTTCTGGGAGGGCGGGATGTCGTTGGCGTTGGCTTTTGGATTTGAGAGTTCTTTCACAATGCCGAAGAGTTCTTTGCAGTCGTGGGCGTTGTTGTTGATGCGTTCGGTGAAGTGGGCGCGCTTGGTGACGCGGATCCGTTGGTGGTGTTCACGGTTTGCGTCTTTGAGGGAGGCGAGGTTGTCGGGTGTGCGTTCTAGGATCCATTTCTTTTTGAGCTTCTGGCAAAGGCTTTTGGAGGTGGTCAGTTCGTCTGTGAACCAGGCTGGTTTTTTCTTTCCTTGGTTGGCGGTGGGTTTCTTGAGAGGGGCTAAGGTGTTAGCGCATTCGAGGATCCATTGATGGAGGTTGATGGCAGCTGTGTTCGGGTCGGCTGCGTCGGGTGGAGGGTTTTTGACGAGGGTGCTGGTCAGTTGGTCTTGGGTGACTTTGCTCCAGCGGCGGTAGGGGGGTAGATGGATGAGATGCTGCTTGGTAATTTTCTTATAGGAGAAATGGACGCAGTGATGGTCGGTCCAGTGGAGTTCGGAGGTGTGGCTGAAAGAGATGTGGTTGCTTGAGGTGAAGAGGGGGTCGAGGGTGTGTCCGGCGATGTGGGTGGGAGTGTTGACCAGCTGGCGGAGTCCGAGGTTGAGGAGGTTGGAGGTCAGTGCTGCGGTGTTGGCGTCGTTGATATTTTCCAGATGGTAGTTTAGGTCTCCCAGGAGGATGTAATCCGGGGAAGCGAGGGCGTGGGTGCTTGCGAGGTCGGCGATGGTGTCGCTGAAGGGGGCTCTTGGTCCTGGAGGGCGGTATTCCTGCGTTTGTGGCTATCTAGAGGGAATGCCCAAAGTGTATCCCTAATGGGTATTGGAGACAGGCTGCAACCACACAGTTGTAAGAGCAGAGAAATGTCCACTTTCAAAAAGTGACATTTCTAAAATATTAATGTCAAATCGTCTTTACCAGTAAAGAGGATTTATCGTTACCATTCTAAAGATATGGAACATGATGCAGCCACTGCTTTCTAATCAGGAATTACAGCTTAATTGTGTATTAAGGAACTCCCAATGTTAACCTATGAGAGGAGTAGGCCTCTCAGTAGTGAATAACGGATTTAGGTGTTGTCACTGTCAGGACCTGCAAAACTTAAGTATCCTACCTTTTACTTACAGAGCACCATGTGCTACGGTGTACCTTGGGCATACCTTAGGGGTGACGTATGCTTAATAAAAGTGAAGTTGAGGGCTTGGCAAAGGGTTTTAAATGCCAAGTCAAAGTGGCAGTGAAACTGCACACACATGCTTTGCAGTGGCAGGCCTGTGACATGTTGAAAGGGCTACTTGTGTGGGTGGCACAAGCAGTGCTGCAGGCCCATGAGTAGCATTTAATTTACAGGTCCAGGGCATATGGCATACCACTTTACAAGGGGCTTAAAGGTAAATTAAATATGCCAATTGTGCATACACCAATATTATCATGTTTAGGGGAGAAGCCCAGCTGATCCTCTCACTCACCAAGGACCCCTCCACCGCCAAAACCAACCTTCACGACGGACTGCATGCCATCGCCAACTGGATGGAGAAGAGCCACCTCAAACTTAACTCAGACAAGACAGAGACCCTCATCCTCGGCTCCAACCGCTCCACATGAGATGACTCCTCGTGGCCAGCCACTCTAGGAACCGCACCAACACCCACCACCCACGCGCGCAATCTAGGTTTCATCCTAGACTCATTGCTCACCATGACCCAGCAAGTTAACGCCGTCTCATCTTCCTGCTTCAACACCCTCCGCACGCTTCGCAAGATCTTCAGATGGATCCCCACCGAAACCAGAAGCTCGGTCACCCATGCCCTCGTCAGCAGCAGACTGGACTACGGCAACGCGCTCTATGCGGGAACCACGGCCAAGCTCCAGAAGAAACTACAACGTATACAGAATGCCTCCCCACGCCTCATCCTCAACATCCCACGCTGTGACCACATCTCAGCCCACCTCAGAGACCTACACTGGCTTCCCGTCAACAGGAGGATCACCTTCGAACTCCTCATCCATGCCCACAAAGCTCTTCACAATGAGGGCCCTGCCTACCTCAACAAGCGAATCACTTTCCACACTCCCATCTGCCGACTCTGCTCCGCCAACCTCGCCCTCGCCACCGTCCCTCACATCCATCGAACTACAGCCAGCGGCAGATCCTTTTCCCACCTCACCGCCAAGACCTGGAACACCCTCCCCGTCCACCTACGACAGACCCAGGACCTCCTGACCTTCAGGAAATGCCTCAAGACCTGGTTATTCGAGCAGTAGCAATCCTTCCCCCCCTCATCAGCGCCTTGGGACCCTAGCGGGTGAGTAGCACGCTTTACAAATGATTGATTGATTGACTGATTGATATGCACTTTAGCATTGGCCAGCAGTGGTAAAATGCTCATAGTCCTAAGGCCAACAAAAAGAATCAGCAAAAACAGGAGGTAAGCAGGCAAAAAGTTTGGTGGAAGACCACCATAAAGTTAACAGGTCTAACAAATGACAACAGTGTTCATTCTTGCTTCCTGAGTTTGGGGGCTTCCGATCTCTGCCTGTGGAGTTCTTGAATCATGGGAATCAACAACTTTTTCAGTTTCTTTGGTCCCAGCTAAACCAATCCAGGTTTTTATGTTGCATGTTTAGACTTGTAGCCCTGCTATTGTACGTATAGAGAAATACACATCACAGAGCTACTCACACATGGACACATAAAAAAAAAAATTAGAGCCTTCTCGCCTGCACTCGCGCAAGGACGTAGGCTTTGTATTCGGAAAAACACAAGAAATGAAGATTTTTTAAACCTAATTCTGCCATTTTCAAACATACCCATCCAGGCATCAGGCAGGTGTTCACAATGATTCCAAGTTTCAATGGCTGACTAAATTATATTTGACCTTGCTTTTCAAAAATAGAGGTCAGTTTCACCTTTATTTACATAGCTGCCGAGTTTCCCAGGTGCATGAATGATGGAGCGGCTGCATTCCAGTCCAGTCCAGTGTTTTTATAATTTATTAATTTTTACTCTGAAACTTATAGTCCTGGTTTTAAAAATGGAACAAACAAGACTACATGTCCCATAATCCCGGAATTAAAAATAAAACTTAACCTGACGCAGCTAGTGGCACCGACACCTCGGAAAATTGGAAGAGCTGTTTTTTATTAGACGCTAACAAATTGCTTGTTCACAAGTCGGCCTGCCTTGCATCATCATCTCCAGGACTTTACTGGTGAGTGAAGAACTACGGCTGAAGCATTGCGGCCTAAATCTCGACCTTCTCACTTTCTGCAAACCGGCTCCAGCTGCTCTTAAAACAGCCACTTCCCAAGCAGTGCTAACAGCCCAAGGCTTAACAAAGGCCTCTGCATCACTTGTGGTGCAGGGGTCCCCCACTCTTAAAAGCACCGCACTCGAGCCCAGGACTATTTATATCTGTGAAATATGGAAGTCTGAGAGGGCTCTTAACACTCTGCAGTGGGGTCCCCATCGTTTTGTGTTACTGCTGCAGCCTACTTGGTATCACTGAGGTTAAACTTCCCAAACGAGGTAAGCACATTTCTTCTAACTGCCTCTGAACTCATTCTGACCTTTCACTGGTCAGTGTTGAACTCCGTGGGCAGTAAAGGCTTTTGTTGAGGCGACTTGGGTAACTCTCCATAAACCTTTGCTTATGTGTTTGCTGATTTCTCTGGAATTCAGCTCTGTGTATGCAATTTTCATGAAAAACCAAACAAGGGTTTATATTTACGTGGCTGCCAAGTGGCCCCATCATGCGCGTGGAGCATCCAACCCAGTCCTATCTTTTCAGCCAGCCACACTTCGCATTCTGTGCTATGAAGTTCCACTTTTAACGCAGTGTGGTTTAAAAAATTCCCAGAGTGAAAACTGACGTTGTCTCCAAAGCCATGATTTCTTGACACACAAGATGCTGGGACATATGGCATCTATTTTAAACCACTTCAATATATATTGTACGTGTGAAAAAAAACATTTTCCTTAGTTGGATGCAGAAGTTTATCTGTAGTACGTTTGTAAGGCCACATAATAATCAAGTATTGTGCATGCACAATAAAGGTTTTTCGGCTACTGAGGTATTTAATGGCTGAACATGCAATTATTCTGTTTGTTTTGTATTTGTTTACGTTAGTATAGCTAGCAAGTATCCTTATGCCATGTATTAAATGTTCAAGCCCTGGTTTTTTAATACATTACATTCTAGCAATTGTACTATCAATTTTATGGTGCCAGTATGAATTTAAAAGCCCGTGTCTGCAAAATAACGTAATTTCATAAAAATATGCGAAACTACGTAATGGCGTGAAAAGAGGTTTTTACGCAATCTCAACTGAAATTTGGGTTACTATCACAAGGCTCAATTGAGGAACAAAAGATGTCTATCATCAAGAAAATGTTTGCTTGATCCATTCTCCTGCCCGCAAAAAAGTTGCAAAACTGCATAATGCAAATAGTTTTGAGTACCAGACACACACCTGTGTCAGGTTTCCCAGCTCCATGTGACTAGTTGCTCCATGCAGGTTTTCTCCCTTTGCATTCGGGGAATTTAGTGTTGTTTATATCCCCATAAAATCAGGACTTCAGTTCCCAGAATGCAAAGAGAGAATTTGGATTGGAGCGGCGATTCCTAACTAGATACGGGAATCCTGGCAGCTAAGCCCAACAGGTGTACGAAACCAACATTAAAGTCAACAAACACACAAAAAAAAAATACTTAATCAATTTAAAAGAGAAACGTTTAATAAGTGAGATCATTTCAAAGGTTCACCTTTGGATATGAGATCGGGAGATATTAATTGTTTACTTTTTTAAGTGCCAAGAAACCGCAAATTGTATGTCATTGCCTTTAACAGGGACACAGGTGCGACTTCAGACTGACCTGGAGTGAGCAGGGCTCATGTAAGGTTGACATTGCACCAGCGATAATTTTACTTCGTGATTCCTTGTGTTTTACTAATGTCCATCTCCTCCAGTGGCAGAAAGGCAGGATGTTGCGGCTGGCAAGGTCTTCACAAAGTAAGATTTTAGGTGTCTGACTGAAGCATTGAGTTTTGGTGTTAAAACATTTAAGAAGAATAAACATGAAAAATGCTGCTGCCAAAAAGTCCCACCTCAATTTGTATCACTCGTGTTTTATCTTTTTTTTTTTTTTTGTTTTTTTTTTTAGTTTAAAATCGTACGTGAGATAAAACACTTGATTTCAATGGTCCCATTCCCGTGCACCTTAGCTATGCTTGTGTAATGAATTTATATGTACACATAATTAAATATGGAACAGTACCTATGGTGGGCTAAACTGTATTGTGTTCTCTATTACCTTTTGAGGGTCTTAGGTCCTTCACTTAATCGAGGAAATTAGAACACTTGCCCTAGTCTAAACAAATAACACAATGAAAGTAATATGCACTGGAGGGAGTGGGTATCTGTGTGCAGTGGACTGACTATGATTGGTAAATCGTCGTCGACAAGACCCTGCAAGTTCTACTTGTCCCTGAATAAAACTCGAGACATGTTTGTGTGGAAGTAACAATAAGCCATGTCCTGGTCATAGCAAAAACTATTCAAGATTAGGCAGTAATAACACAAATAGCTTCTCATAGTTTGGGGGAGCCATACAACAGTAGATTGTATATGCTGTATCATTTTCAAGTGTGGATAAAAGTAACAGTTTTCAAACAGGACCCCCCAGAACCTAGCCCTCGGACATGAGAATCTGCCCTTCACTTAAAAAAAGATGCCCCCTCAATTGCTTCAGAGCCCAGGTCGCCTACTTTGGTGACTGAAACCAGATTGTTTTTGGTTAGGCCTTTTACAAACATAAGCTCCCACAGGGCCCTATTTGAGGAAGCATCCCACGATCCAGATTTCTTTCTGTTTGTGATCATCTATGCCTCATCTTCCCTTCGCATTCCTAACAAACTAGTAAAGAATATTCATTCTGTAAATACATTTCCCTCTGCCATCATGCTAGACCTCTGTTACCTGACTATCTCCTCCCAGAGATCCTTTATTCTTGATTATCATCATTTTAGGGGACGAAGCCTGTCAGAAATATCCTTTTGACTGCCTAGGCTTCAGTCAGAGGTGAACAATTTTTATATCCCGCCTTTGTGACAAAATTACCACAAATCGAGTTTTCAATAATGAACTCGGCTTTTGACAGAAATCACAACGATGCACAGAATTCCTTTTCTAGTCTTTTCCAAAGATTTTGTATGAAAAACATAACTTTTATTCATACGTTGGCGTTTGCAATGTGATAGTTCTTGAGACCATGGGCTGGGACATCCAAAGGTGAGCATCATCAGATTTGCTCAAACTGATGCAAACTACAAAGGATATTGGACCTTCTAGAAACAAAGGAAGCAATGGAGATATTCATCCTCATATTTTTTGTGTCTTAAGGTGTATGTGTGTAAGAGTGTGACAGTACCTGTGTGCATGTGTCATTACGGGAGCGAGACCCGGGGTAGGAGCAACTCCCGACGGCCAGCCCTAATCAACGTGTTAGGTGGACCAGGCCTAAGGTCTGCGTGATCCCATGAAGTCCTGTCTCAAATTGGGAGGGGCGACGAATAGGAATGACATACTGGGTCAAAATGGACTTATGTAAGTGACTGACGATACTAATCTCCGTGTTTTTGATTGTCAGCTGTTATAGGCAAAAGCAGTTTGAGTTTATATTTGGAGAAGCATTATTTCATTAGGTCCTGAGGAAGCGTCATTGGATCCTATATGGACCGGATAGACGCGAAACATGTCGACCCGATTTTGAGGTGGGTCTTGTAGTTCTTGACTACCTGAGTTTGTGTGATACAGTTTGAGAGTGGTCGAGCATCACGTCGACCTTACTCTCCTGGTAATTGTTTTTAATCTTGGCCTGCACCCCGTAGCAATAAAGATAGTTCTTATAGAGGGTTTTTGAGCCAATTTTACTCCCTGTTTATCTGTTCGCTCTCCTTTTTTTCCCCCTTTT
Organism: Pleurodeles waltl; assembly: GCF_031143425.1. NCBI lineage: Eukaryota > Metazoa > Chordata > Amphibia > Caudata > Salamandridae > Pleurodeles > Pleurodeles waltl. Next base: position 1,655,136,772 of record NC_090445.1, read on the forward strand.
TTGTTTTCCCTACTCACCTGAGGGATAGTGCGGCATCATAAAAGAACTCCGGCAAAGAGCCCCCCGAAAGGGTGGTGCCCGTCAGACATTGCAGCACCAGTCTGACGAGGAGCTGGTCCGATGATGAAGCATGACACCCATCTGGGTGTGTGAGGACACTTGCTCCTATTGAATAGGACTCCCTAGTACTCACCCTGCCTTCTTCTTATTGCTCTGTAGGAACAGTGCATTATATTATTAGTGCATGTGTTTTGAGACAGCTTACCTACCTGTGTGTCAGAGTCTATAAAACTGGGTCCTGGTTTGGATAAGTACATGTGTGCATGAGTGATCCCATTCCCTGTGTCTTCATGTGTTTGTTAATGTGCCGCTACCGGAGTGTAACAGCCCCCACCTATGTGTTTGCATGTGCGACAGAGTGTGTAACTATAAGTGTGTGGGTCTGTGAATAGATACCTGTTTGTGTGTGTCAGTCCAAAGGTGTATTCGTATGTATATTTGCATATTGCCCTGTGTTGGGGTGAGTATGAATGCTTTGTTGTCCAAATACGCATATTTCGCCATGTATGTCATGAGTGAGTAGATGTATTTCTTGGTCTGTCCCAGAGCAACACAATACTAGTGAGCTGCCTGGAGGTACCACAAATAAGGAGAAGAAAATGGACATAGAAAAATTAAATGTAGCCCAACTGTGAGAGAGTGAAGCAAAATGTTACGTCACCCAGGGCACCACAATGGTGATGAATTTACATCACTCACCTACACAAAATGTGACATCTCTGGTTTCCTGCCTAAGCTGTATTTAATAGAAGAAGCCAGGCAAGAGCACTAACTTCTATCATTCATCTGCACAGGTAATGACATCACTGATATGTCCATCATCCATCTGCACAAGAAGTGACATCACTCTTCACCCTCCAGGAGCTACTAAACAGCAGTCGTAGATCGTGAACGCAACGGATGTGCTGCTCGTGTGTCAGTGACATACCAAAGGCAAGCCCATCTTTGCTTGGACTGTGCCCTGAGCCAGGAATTCTGCTCCTCTCCCTTCCTGCCTCCATCTTGCTTTGAACCTTAATGCTCTCAGTGCCTGGCTGCTGCTCCACACGCTGTTAGCTTACCACACCACACAACACCTAGGGAACATTGTCCTGTGCTTCCTGCAAATTGTTTTGTACTTGCCCACATCCAACACTCAGACAGCCCCACAACCACTCACACAACACTCTACACTCACATAATGTTCAACACCTGCTCATTCACTAAACATACCACAGATGTCTGAGATTTTCTGCAATACAATGCCCTGCACCTACTTTTCCTTGTGGAACCCTGGCTAAATCCTTCATCTGCACCCGACATAGTCATAGCTTTCCCCCTGGCTACAAGATGACCTGAAAAACAGACTTCACAAACCCAAGGAGGAACTGCCATCATCCACAAGAACACCATCAGCTACACTATATCCATGGACACTTCATCCTCCATCATAGAACACCTGTTGTTCAAGATCCACATCACAGCAAACTTCACCCTAAGTAGCATTCTCAGTTACAGACCACCGGAACTGCACATAAACTTCCCCTTCTCCATCACAGACTTCGTCACACCACTTGCCCTCGACCCTAACAATTACATCCTGCTTAGAACACTGAACTTCCCTCTGAAAGACCATGCTGACCTCAACTCAAAGCCCTCATCAAAGACCTTGGAATCCTGGGCCTCGCCCAACAGGTAAAGGGACCCTCCAAAGTCACTGGACACTTCCTGGACCTTATTTTCCCAACCTTCAACAACATTATAGTCGACAAGCCCACCCTAGTCTCCTGAACAGGTCATACATTCATCAAAGGCAGCATTCCTCCCTCTGTCCAAAGCACAAGCCCCACCACCAGACCAGCTGCACAAACAGGAATTGCATCACTGACTGGAACACTTCTCTCAACACCCACTGACAGCAACAGCCTGCCCGACCCTTCAATAATTTTAACAATCAGATCACCTCCTGCACTGACTCTCTGCACCCCGCAAACAGAGCAACACAACAACATCCAGACACACGGCCAGTTGGTACATGGAAAGACTCAGACTGATGAAACTCCATTGCACACAACTGGAGTGCTAATGGAGAATGAGCCAGGACAATACAGATAGAACCGCATTCAAATCCGCCCTGAGATGCTATCATCATATGACCTGGAACAACAAACATGCCCTTCTGGCAGACAGAATCAATTCCAGCAACAACAGAAGCAAAAAAATATTCAACATTGTAATTGGATTTCACCAGTGGTCATCTTCAACTCAATTACCCTTCTTGCAGGCCCTCTGCAACAATCTCTCTTAATTCTTCACCAAGAAAATCAGTGCCATTTATACCAACTTCAACCTGCAACTGGATTCGACAGACCTGACCAAATGCCTTCTGATCTTATCCAAAGAACCAATGCTAACTGCATGGCCTGTCATCACCTCAGAAGATACTGCTGCCACAATGAAGTCCTCTTCTCAGAGGCCCATTGGACACCTGCCCAAACTCTGTCTACACCAGAGGACTATAAACCATCCGTGCCATGCTCACACCAATTCTGAATAATTCCATCTCTTTTAAAACCTTCCCAGATATTTGAAAACATGCAAATATCCTCTCGTTGCAGTAGAAACGCTCCATCTTCAACGCTCACCAACTACAGGCCAATCTCCCTGCTACCATTCCCCGCCAAAGTCTTAGAGGAAAGCATCACAGATACCTTAGCGAATGCCTTAGCGAATACCTCAATGACCACCAACTTCTCTACATGGGGTTTCAGACCCAACCACAGCATGGAAACTGCTCTCATCGCAGTTATGGATGACATCTGCATGACTCTGGACAGAGGAGATATGGTGGCCCTCATCCTCCTGGACCTTTCTGCAGCATTTGACACAGTCTCCTACTCCACCAGCAACCAACACCTAGATGACAGCGCAATCGAAGGACATGCACTCTGATAGACCTGTTCCTTCCTGATTGGAAGGACCTAGTCAGTCAGCCTGCACCATACACTCGTACGTCAGCAACCTCCTTTGCGGAGTTCCGCAAGAATCGTCCCTGAGGCTGACACTCTTCAACGCATCCATGATCCCTATATCCAGCATCATAGGCTCAGAAGACATCAATGTCCTATCCTATACCGATCACCCATTCTCTCCCTCAGAGACAAGATGCCCAGTACCCAAAGCTTAATGCCTGCATGGCTGAAATCACCCACTGGATGAAGACCAATCATCTAAAGCTGAACACCATCATGGACCAAAATCATGATCTTCGGGAAGAGTACTTAACAGTGGGATCTGGTGGCTAACAGACCCACAACCACTCAAGATAAGAACCTCAGCATCGTCATCCACAACAGACTCAACTTGATGGCCAAGTCAACACTTTCACTGCCTCTTGCTTTCATAGCCAGAAGATGCTGAGGAAGATTCTCAAATGACTCCCAATCAGCACCTGGAAAACCATCAAGCACGACCTGGTCACACGCAAGCTGGACTACAGGAACACTTTTTATTCTGAGATCAACAAAAAACTCACCAGAAATCAGCAAACCATTTAGAACTCACAGCCACAATCACTTACATCACACCACATGTGAAGGTGCTCCACTGGATCACCATACACCAACAAGCACAATTCAAACAACATACCAACACTTTCAAGGCACTATGTAACACTGGCCAGGCCCCTCCGCTCATCCAGTCTCCCACTTGCACACATCTCACACATACGGAAAACCAGATCCAGTGGTCCATCAAAACACACATCATCATCCAACATACACCTCATATCACCATCACCACAAATGTGTCTTAGGGTCGGTGTATTGCTACATACACTACGTGCGTGCGGCAGCACTACGTGCAAGGTAAACAGTGGTGCAGAGTGTGGACCATTGGCCTCTGCTTTCATTGGCCTTCGCTTCCATTTTGGTTCACGACTCCATTTTGTCGAGTCTGGTTCGGTGCGTAAGGCACTGTTCTGTGTTTTTCCACAAGCTTCGGCAAGCTGAAGGGTGGGGTGTTTTTCTGCTCAACTTCGCTCCATCTGCCTGGTACGAAGGGCGCTATTTACATTCCACGAGCTATCAGTTAGAACAACAGGGGGATGCGCCTGTACACAAGGAGGAATGCAAGCTTCACCTTGGAGTCCTCTCCTGGGAACTTGGCCCGTTCTGAGGAGACGTCTCGAAGGGTGAACAAGGTACCGCCGATTGCACAATTTGTAAAGGAGGGGGTCTTTTTCTAGAAAAGACTCCTGGGCGTTAGTAAATACTATAAAAGTTGGGGGCCTGGATGGGCTGGTTTAGGAACTCTCTTCTGGGTTGGACGCAACGCCAGGAGGACTGATTGTCCCGAACAGAGGCTCCCTGTGTCAGCTGATTTGGGTTCCCCAGCTTTGTGTACGGCGGAGGGATGCAGACGCTCTTTTCGGTGAAGCTTTTCAATTTATTAAGTGTATTGTGTGTGCGCGCGTAATGTGTACTTATTCTTGCAGTCATTTTCATGCTATTGAGCATTGAAGTATATTGTGTGTGCGCGCGTAATATGCACTTATTCTTGCAGTCATTTTCATGCTATTGAGCATTGAGGTATATTGTGTGTGCTTGTATTATATGCACTTACTCTTGCAATTATTCACAGAGTGCTTATATCTTTATCATTATTCTCATGTTATTCTCCTGATGTATATATATATTAGTGTGGTTTAGTTTTGCTAGCTGAGAACTTGCCCCTTAAATAAACTTGATTATTCTACTTACGAAGGTGTTTGAGAGTGATTGCTTTACATTGTGCCTTAAAATATCCTGAAGTGCATAGTTTTGATATTCTGAAGAGTAAAGCAGCACAAATTGGCGTAGTCGTTTGCAGGATTCGAAAAAAAAAAAAATGGAAAATGCTTAATAAGATCAAAACGAGCTCAAAAGCAGGTTCTCATGTAGCAAATCCAGACATAGAAATACTGGGGTGGGAAACCGCTCCATATAAACTTTTAGCTCAGGAATGGTCACGTTGTGCTGGTTTGTGTGAAAATTGGAATGCGTGTATGTTAAATGTGGAACCTGAAGATCTTCTCATATGTTTACGGAAAGTTTCCATTGACAAGGGAAGGGAGGTTTGTGCGTTGGGGAGGCGAGGCTGGATCTTGCTTTCTGCGTACCGAAAGTTGTATGAAAAATGTTTACAGTTACAAAAAGACCACGAGCAGCTGGAGAAGGAGTTAGTGGAAGCCCGAAATTCCTCTACCATGCTAGCTTGTCAAAATAAATTATTAAGTGATAAGTTGGAAATGTACCAACTGGTTGCGGAGAGAACGGCTGTTAGCGTAGCTAAATATAAACACAAGAAACGAAGAGGGAAAGTTAATAAAAAGAAGGTGCATTTAGCTATCTCTCAGGCAGGATTAGCCTTTGACCCTGAATTTTGGGATGGAAACATCTGGGATACATCTGATTTTTCAGATGGGTCCGGGGGCGATGACTGCCAAGATGTTAGACAGGAGAAGACAGAGCGCAGGAATGTTGTCCGTGCGCAGCCCATATATCGGCGAAAGTTACAGCATAGCCCAGCTAATCCTGGAGGGGTGATGTTGGATGCCCTGGAGGATTATACACAGCAAGAACTAAGTGATGTGATAGACAGATTTCGACAGAGGTCTGGGGAAACATTGCTTACGTGGTTGGTGCGGGTGCACGATATGGGGGGCCAGGGGGTCCAATTGGATCACGGCGACGCCCCGAGGCTTTGTATGTTAAGTACAGACCCGGTTATTCAAAATGAGTTTAGAACCTATCCAGGGAATGGTCCCATGACCAATTTGTTAGAGCTAGCGGCGCAAGGGTGTGCTCAGAAGTATCCGACAGAGTCAGACTGGCCGCCTAATGATAAACCTTGGTATACTTTGAGAGATGCAGTACAGAGATTGAAGGAAGAAGGGATGAAAACAGCTATCTTTATGGGTAATGCCCATGATTTGATGAATGGAATTTTAAGTGTGTCTGTGCGAAACCGGCAGATTAGGGCCGCTCCTCCTGCATATAAGCATGTCATCATGACTTTGTTAATTAATCAGACGGGTCTCACACCTTGTCTCAGGTGGTAGAAGCGGTGCGTGAGTTAAGTGATTTAGGAGAATGGGCTAAGCCAGAGAGGAATTCACGGTCTGAGAATCGTACTGATAACAACAGGGTGACAAGGCGAGACATGTTTCAGGCCTTGATGCGAGATGGGGTGACCAGGAATGAAATCGATGGGATAAGCACCAAGGACCTGTGGGAAATGTACCGCAAACGCGGTTTGGATAAAAAGGAGGGGAGTAGGAAAGGGAACAAGAAGGATAACAAAGTGGTGAACCAGAGAAAGGCAGGAGGGGAGGAGCGTGAGGGTGAAAAGGGAGAGAGAGGGAGAAAACCCCACAGTAGAGAGAGATCCCCAGAGGACGGAAATTGGGAGGAAGAGCACCGAAGCGCAGAGGGAACCCGGAGCAGGGAGAGAGACCGGGAACTGACAGGTTCTGGGAAAACTCGAGGAAGAGAGTGGGAGAGGGAGCTGGTAAGCTCAGAGAGGTTGCGAAGCAGAGACAGGGAGGAGGAGTTCCCTGAGAATTACCGCAAACTGTATCCAGATTTAATTTGGGCAGACTCTGATGTGCGCAGAGTGAAAATAGATTAGGAAACAGGCCAAACTCCGGTGCAGTGATGGGCTCGCAAAGATAACAGACCTCATGTCAAAGTAGAAATTTATTGGAAACGTGGAAATGTTCAAAAAGTTCGAGCCCTCGTTGACACCGGAGCGGAGGCCACTTTGATTCATGGCAATCCAAGAAAATTCAGGGGACAGTACTTCACCATTACGGGATTGGGCGGAAAAGAAACCCCGGCAGTGCAGATAGTGGTTCCCATGAAAATAGGGGCACTTCCAAAGAAAGAATACACTGTCCTGATTGTGCCCATTCCCGAATACATTATTGGAATTGACATTTTGAAAGGGATGACCCTACATTTGGAAGATGGATGTTATCAATTTGGCTCCAAAAGATTTATATCAATAGCCGCCGCAAGGGTGGGGCTGTTGAAGATTCCTCCGGTAACACTTCCCCAAGCTACTAAGGTGATTCAAATGAAACAGTACAGAATACCGGGAGGACATGAGGAGATTAGCCAGACTATACATGATTTACTAGAGGCCGGGGTAATAGTTCCCATCACCACTGCGTGGAATAATGCCCTCTGGCCTGTTCGTAAAAGTGATAACAGTTGGAGGATTTGCATTGATTATCGCCAATTGAATAAACATACACCTCCTCTGACTGCAGCGGTCCCAGACACCATTACCTTGATTGAGAACATACAGAAACACAGTGGGACTTGGTATGCAACCATTGACATTGCCAATGCCTTCTTTACGATACCAATAGCTACTGAGAGCCAGCCTCAGCTGGCATTCCAATGGGCGGGGCGTCAGTACACCTTCTGTAGATTACCCATGGGGTATTTACATAGCCCCACTATCTGCCACCGGCTGGTGGCAGAGCATTTGGATGAAGTACCAGTGGTTCCTGGAGTGCAAATTTCTCACTATATAGATGACGTGATGATGCAGGGAGAGACGCAAGAACAGGTGCAAATTCAGCTAGACAGGGTGGTGGAACATTTGCAGAATCAAGGGTGGGAGATTAACCCCGAGAAAGTGCAGGGACCGTCTCAGAGCGTGAAATTTTTGGGCATTCAGTGGAATCAGGGACACAGAGAAGTGTTGCCAAAAGTGAAACAAAAGATTAAGGAATTCGCAGTACCGCGAAATCGGAAGGAAGCCCAGAGTTTTATTGGACTATTCGGGTATTGGAGACAACATATACCCCATTTGTCTCAGATTTTGGCCCCATTGTACAAAGTTACACGAAAGAAAAATGCGTTTGAATGGGGAGAGCAGGAGCAGCGCGCGTTTGAATTGGCGAAAGACGCCATACAGCATGCTTTGGATTTATGGCCGATTCGAGAGGGAGACATTGAGTTGAATGTGACAGTCCAGGGGCAGTATGCCAATTGGAGTTTATGGCAAAAACAAGGAAGAAAGAGGGTGCCCCTGGGATTTTGGACAAAGAAGTTACCTGAGGCAGGAGAGCGGTATACTCCCTTTGAGAAGCAGCTGCTGGCCTGCTATTGGGCCCTGGTTGATACTGAGCAAATTACACTGGGACACAATGTGATTTTAAGGCCTGAAATTCCCATCATGCAGTGGGTGATGAGTTCCCCAAAAACTCATAGAATTGGACATGCGCAAGAAGCCAGCATTATAAAATGGAAATGGTATGTCCAGGACAGGGCACGAGCGGGTCCAAAAGGGACCGCCGTTTTGCATGAGCAGGTAGCGCAGGCTCCAGTGGAGAATTCCGAAATGTTGCATGATGTACCTTCAGTGTGTGAATCCCCAGTAGGGTGGGGCCAGCCGTTCGCAGACTTGTCTGCAGATGACAAAAAACATGTGTGGTTCACAGATGGTTCAGCAAAATATGTTGGAGCGAAAATGCACTGGAAGGCAGTGTCCTATAATCCTGTTACCAAGAAGCTTTTGACAACTACAGGACAGGGAAAAAGTAGCCAGTATGCAGAGCTTTATGCCGTGTATCAAGCTTTAAAACAGGAGCTACCCGGAAAATGTCACATTTATACAGATTCCTGGTCTACCGCCAATGGGTTAGCTACTTGGCTTCCCACGTGGCATGCACATCAGTACAAAATCCATAACAAAGAGGTATGGGGGAAGGAGTTATGGCAGGAGATCTGGGAAATGTTACCTCAAAGCACCGTGACTGTCTATCATGTGGACGCTCACTGTCCAACTGATTCATTAGACCGATGGTTCAATTGTCTTGCAGACGATCGAGCCAAGATTCAAGAGGCTGAAGTGGAGGCGCAGAGTTCTGATTTGGTGGGAATGGCTAAATGGGCACACCAGAAATGCGGACATCTTGGAGAAAAGGCTACTCACAGGTGGGCTGAGATTAGAGGGATGCATCTTCCCCTAGATTTGATTAAAACAGCGATCATTGAATGTCCCATTTGTCAGCATGCACAACACAGACCGGTCCCACAGGTGGTGAGAGGCCAGCTAGGTAGAGGTAAAATGCCAGGACAGATTTGGCAGATTGATTACATTGGACCAATGCCAGTGAGCAGAGGGTGTCAGTATGCCTGCACTGTGGTAGACACTTACTCTGGTTATCTCATAGCCTTTCCCTGCAAGCGCGCAACTCAGCAGAGCACCCTGAAAACACTAGATCTGTTGATTCTGTACTATGGAGTGCCACTCCAGATTCAAAGTGATAACGCCAGCCACTTCAAGGGCAGACTAGTGCAGGACTATTGTGCACAACGCAATATTGAGTGGATTTTTCACATACCTTACTACCCCCAAGCAGCGGGACTGATTGAGAGAATGAATGGGTTGCTGAAAGAACAATTGCGTAAACTGAATGATGGGACACTGAAGGGGTGGAGAGATAATTTGTATGATGCTTTGCAAATTTTGAACAACCGACCCCTTACAAATGCTGAGACACCTCTCATGAGAATGCTCACACCTGCTTTACAGATTAATCCGTTTACAACGAGCAATACCATTGTGTATTGGGAAACAGCTCCAGGAGCTTTGGCCCCATATCGAGCTACACCAGAATCTGCAGGACTTGACTTACATGCTTTACACATGCATCGATTGAAACCTAGAGACATCACTCTGATTGAAACTGGGGTGGGAATTCAGATTCCCCCTGAGCATTACGGTCTGATCGCCCCTCGATCTGGGCTTGCCTTGAGGGGCATCCAAGTTTTAGGAGGCGTGATAGATGCAGACTACCAAGGCGAGTTGAAAGTCATTCTCTTGAACAGTGGTGACACAGACCTAGTGGTGCAACCTGGTGATCGCGTTGCCCAAATTGTCATTATGCCGGTTTATGGAGGTGTTGTTATGAAGGGGAGCGCCCCAGCTCTTCTCACTGTGAGAGGCAAAGGAGGGTTCGGATCTACTGACAAGAACCCAGGGGCCAAAGTGTGGATTGAATCCCCAAATAACCCTCCTCAACCCGCTGATGTCATCGCCACTGGACCAGACAATGTCCTGGTAGTTATGCGACCTGGTCAAGACAAATGGGAACATGTTCCCGCTGACAAATGCTATCTGCGAGAATGATAATACGTGTTTTGTCCTTTGTTCTTTTCAGATCATCCTGCGGAGTGCCTGTGCCATGAGTGTGGTGTATGGAGCCCGTTCGGGAGACTCCACCGGGGAGCGGGAGGGGCTCATAGCCCAAAAATTCAACCGTCAGCCGCAGATGCCAACGCTGCTGCATCAACCGAACAATGTTTGGATTCATCTAGCGCAGGAAGTGCTGAATATATCTCACTTCAGTATGAGTAACATGCAAAGCGTTCAAGATTTGATTACCACTTGTCTAGTGGCAGTGCCCACTCCTGCTGCTGTATTATTACACATCTTTAACAATACAAACCAGGATGGAATGGTGGATGTGAGTGACGTTCGCTCCCATCTGTCACTCTATGAGTACTGCCGTCATTGCCCGGAGGTGGGCAGGCGGTTGTGGAGGAACATGACATCTATACTCACGTTTAACATCTCAAGTGGGGATGTGTGCTATTCATTGACCTGTGATCCTATGAAAATAGGTAAATGTGCTCAGCTCAAATTGGAGAAAAGAGACAAAAACTTAACTGCTGCACAACGGACGTTGTGCCACTCACGGACTGACCTAACCTGTTTGAATGTAAATAATTCAATGTTTTGCCAACATGTGGTGCCTGCTGCCAGCCACATTCAAAATGTTAAGTTGCCTAAAGGTTGGCTCTTTTCTTGTGGTAATCTTTCTTTTACTTATATTCCAGCCAATCTAACCGGAGGGCCTTGTGCCTGGTCACGCTTAGGCTTTCTCATGTTTCCTATGGATACTGCTCTACACCCTCGCTATACCAGAGACACTATTCAATTACCTACGGACTGTGATTCTGAAATTTCATTGCTGTCCAAAACAGAATATGTTAGTTTAGCTAGTTCTATCGTAGGGGTGCCAGGACTTGCAGTATATAATACCAGAGTTATTAATAAACTTGCATGTTTAGTAGTCAAGAATATTAACTATACATCAGCTGCCTTAGCTGAGCTGTTATTAGATGTACAGGGAATTAGAAGAGCTGCTTTGCAGAATCGCGCTGCTATTGATTATTTACTGCTTAAACACAACCATGGCTGCAGTGATTTTGAAGGATTATGTTGCTTCAATTTATCCGACCACTCCATATCAATCAACTCCCACATAGAGGCCCTGCATAAGTTGGTGAAGGGGGTGCAGCAGGATGTTGACAAGGGGTGGTGGGATTGGGCTTTTGGATGGCTGCCTAATTTAGGCCAACTGCGTTATATCTTTGGTGTAATCATTATCATAACAGTTATTTTAATTTCATTATGTTGTTGTATTCAGTGTGTGCCTAACCTTCTATCTCAGTTTCGCCCAAGAGCATTGCCATTTCAGCTTATAGGATATACTTAGTTGTAAGTTGGCCAAATGGTCCAAGGGTGGAAATGTATTGCTACATACACTACGTGCGTGCGGCAGCACTACGTGCAAGGTAAACAGTGGTGCAGAGTGTGGACCATTGGCCTCTGCTTTCATTGGCCTTCGCTTCCATTTTGGTTCACGACTCCATTTTGTCGAGTCTGGTTCGGTGCGTAAGGCACTGTTCTGTGTTTTTCGACAAGCTTCGGCAAGCTGAAGGGTGGGGTGTTTTTCTGCTCAACTTCGCTCCATCTGCCTGGTACGAAGGGCGCTATTTACATTCCACGAGCTATCAGTTAGAACAACAGGGGGATGCGCCTGTACACAAGGAGGAATGCAAGCTTCACCTTGGAGTCCTCTCCTGGGAACTTGGCCCGTTCTGAGGAGACGTCTCGAAGGGTGAACAAGGTACCGCCGATTGCACAATTTGTAAAGGAGAGGGGGTCTTTTTCTAGAAAAGACTCCTGGGCGTTAGTAAATACTATAAAAGTTGGGGGCCTGGATGGGCTGGTTTAGGAACTCTCTTCTGGGTTGGACGCATCGCCAGGAGGACTGATTGTCCCGAACAGAGGCTCCCTGTGTCAGCTGATTTGGGTTCCCCAGCTTTGTGTACGGCGGAGGGATGCAGACGCTCTTTTCGGTGAAGCTTTTCAATTTATTAAGTGTATTGTGTGTGCGTGCGTAATGTGTACTTATTCTTGCAGTCATTTTCCTGCTATTGAGCATTGAAGTATATTGTGTGTGCGCGCGTAATATGCACTTATTCTTGCAGTCATTTTCATGCTATTGAGCATTGAGGTATATTGTGTGTGCTTGTATTATATGCACTTACTCTTGCAATTATTCACAGAGTGCTTATATCTTTATCATTATTCTCATGTTATTCTCCTGATGTATATATATATATATATATTAGTGTGGTTTAGTTTTGCTAGCTGAGAACTTGCCCCTTAAATAAACTTGATTATTCTACTTACGAAGGTGTTTGAGAGTGATTGCTTTACATTGTGCCGTAAAATATCCTGAAGTGCATAGTTTTGATATTCTGAAGAGTAAAGCAGCACAGTCGGGGTGCCTTTTTGTGTCTATCTGAAACAATTGGTTAGTGCCTCAGTGTATACATGACTCAGCGACTGGGTATGATCACCTCAGCTCAAAGAACTGCAGAATCTTTTACCCTGTGAACATCGGCTTAGCTTTAAACTTGTTTATTAACATGAATAAAACGAAAACTCTTCTCCACTTTGAGAACCAGTAATAAAACGAGCACTATACAATGATTTTGCACACAGCTGTCAAATGTCACCCTTCCTCATAACCCATAAAAAGGCTATTCACAGACAAGTGTGAGGTCATGCTCCATTCAAATAAAGATCTGCAGACTAATTGTGATTTAAGTGGTCCCTTGATGGATAGCTTATGAGACTCGTGGCAATAATTACCTCTTTCCCTCTCTTTCTGTCTCTCTGTATCTGAATATCGAAATTCCTACACCACCTCTCTCTATCTTAACTTTATCTCACCCCTGTCTACCTCACCCCTTTTCCAGATACATCTGTCAACCCCCCCGTGTACCTCTTTTTTTACAACTCTTCACCAATCTCAGTGCTATGTCCTTTTCAACCAAGCATCCTTTCATGCTTACCATGTCTTCCCTACAGTGGTGGAACAAGCTGGTAAGACACTGAATTCCATGTAAAGTATTGTGGCAAGGTGAAACAAGCATTGGCAAAGCCAATAGGATGTGAGACTCTCAGGTCAACTGCTGGGATGTCTGGATTTGATGCTCCTCTGTTGCACCCATCTCGTACTCTAAGGAGGCTAGTAGCCACTCTGAAAACACAAGGCGAAGGAGGCTTTGTGAAAGGCACAGGTTGAGGCGTAGCAGGCTCTCTTGAAACTGGTATGAATGTGTCTCATGTACTTCAGTCATGAAGAGACAAAACAAACAATACTTGATAGGTTGTGTTCTGAAAGGAACTCCCTGACCTTGTCTACATACTGTGTTCCTTTGTTTAAGCCTAGCTGGTCAAAGCCACCGCTACCAAGGTTTGAGCTAAGGTTTAACAAACAACCCTGATTGGACCCAAGTTGGTTTCGTGACTTTATTCCACAGTGAGGTCTCACAACCGCATCATATAATACACCACATTTCCCCACAGCCTACAAACACCAGCAGCACTCTAACAATAATCGGTTCCACTGAAGAACTTTAGTCATTTGATGAAAGAGAATATCCAAAGAAGTTTGCAACACTGCATGACTTGAACAGCTGAAAAACACCCAACAGAAAGCAAGGCTCTAAGTGCCTTGGCTTGATACACTAGCATATAAAGAATGCCACCACATTCTGGCTCACAATTGTTCTTGTTGAAATATGACTTTCACTATGTGGTAACATCCTGGTTTGGAAAAGGTAGACCACACACGTCCCATTTTGGCTTCCATCTGAGAGTTACTAAAATCTGCATTTAATGTTAATTTTATGAAACAAAATTCAGGATAAAAATATCCTGAATGACTAAATGTATCTACCTTGGTTATCCCCAGTGGCAAAACAGCTTCTACTGAAACAACAAGTAATGCATACTGTGCTGAAGCTTCTGACACAGGGCTGGCATTGACCAAAGACCTTTTAGCTTTTTCACTGCTTGTTTTATTTGCGAATGACTACTAGAAAACTTAATTGCCATAACATTAAATAATGGTCAACTATGCGCGCACCATGCACGCATAATGGATTTTGCAAAACAGTTTTACAAATAGCATTGAAAGATGGCGTCCCTATTAATTTGCATATGCACTCATAGGCAGCTTACTTTTAAATGTTTTTAATTTTGTAAAAATATTCAAAGGTGGCTGTATCTGTGTGCACATGCGTACACAAGGTGTGGAGATTTTAGATTACATTTCTGGAAAAAATAATGAATCATGTGCACATATGAAGCATGGTAGTAGTGTAAGCAGCGCTGGTGAAGCGTTTGGAGCAACAGCAAAATAAACAAATGTAAAAAGCTACTTGTGCGAGCAGGCCGTCCCTCAGAATGAGGTAAGCTAACGAATGAAGTCGGATGACCCTGTGGCCCATTCTGTTTGGTGTGGTGGGCAATATAAAATAATGAAAAGGCATAGACCAATGCATGAAGAGGGCTGGCTGCAAAGCCTACGTAAAAAATGTGTATATAACTTTTAATAATATCAAATGTTTTCAAGAAGACCTGATTGAGGTGTGAACTGGTAATACGTTCAAAATTGTTCGGAACAAGGAGGCCCAAAATATGACATGCCCCGTAGGTTTTTGACCAAAGACTACTGAGAGCATTAACACCTTCTGACTCTTGTGCGTCCCAAGAAAAATTGGCTTTACAACTGATTCCAAGTCTCAGTGACTACAGGGCAATTAACTTCTAAGAAAGAGTATATCACAAAACCAAAGTACATTGGGAAGACAGCTTGCAAAACTGCTGCTAACATATTTATCATTAAGCACGTGGAAGGCTCATTGAAACAAGCCAGCACATTTCAAAATCCCTGCCATATGGGATTGAAAAGTAAGTGCAAATTCTCCCTCCATCCTCACCTCTGAACCATAGAACATTGAGAAGTACTTTACCCTGTATTTTAAGACTTTTGGGAGGGATAAAGAATTCTAAGAAACAAGCATGGGCAAAGCAAAAAGGTCTGTTTTTAATATATCTAAGTTTGTAAACATTCTCTAAAGTTAATTACATGCACTTATCCCATTAAACCCTACTCTATTGGCTTTGACAATGGTCTGAAAAACTAGCAAAAGGATTGCTTTCTGAGTAGAATTCATATAAGAGGTAAAGAATGTAAAATACAACATATTGATTGGGTGTACTTTTGAGATATAGAATAATCCCTCATAAATTCCAAATAGCCAGTAGTATGATGTGACAGAGTAGTACTCCTGAAGCAAATATCCAATCTGTGTAATGAATTACATTTACATTGTCAAGCCAGACCTAAAAGGGGAATCAGAATATGAGCAAGGATTATGTCACTTCTCACACTGTGTAAGGGCAAGGCAAACACTCAATACACACTTTTGATAAAAATAGAAGAAATGGAAATCGTACCTGCTATGAGTAAAAACCCTCACTTGGGAGAAAATGTAGTTGAAAGTACGATGGGATGAAAATGATAGAATTTGTTTGTTACCTGAAATTCCTAAAATTCAGACATTAGGCCAAGTTGGCTAATTACATACTGTTTGTGGCAAAATGTTACCACAAGCACTATGGAATAAAACAAGTGGACAGAACATGGGCAGCTGTGGCTTTCACCACCTGTGTTTTTCTTACAATTTTTTTAACTGCGAACTTCAATCTGCATCAAAAAATATGGTGGAAGGACACATTTCATGCTGAAATATAGCGCTAAATGATGGCTTTGCTTTTCATATAATGACATATTTTATTTAGCAACTTCCGTGAAATTGCACATAATTGAGCAAAAGCAAATTATGTGAATGTCACAAACCTTTTAGTTGAAATATATTAAGTCTTATAAAGCATACTAATCACTTATCCCATGAAGACAGAATACTCCTATCAAACTCCAATAACTTCCAAATCTAGATTGCAGATGCTGTCAGCCCAAATCCCTAAATGATTCTATAGTTAAAGTTATGGGGAGCGTAATGCTCTCAAGTTTAACTTCCTGGCCAGACGAAAAATAAGTCATTTCAAATTTACAATATGGATACAGACCGGGGAAGGGTACTCTTGACAAATAACTTAACCTGCACCTGATTATAGGGAAATATAGCTTTTATCGAGCTAATGTCAGATTTTGACAGTGTTGATAGGTCTAAACTTTGGCCCCTTCTTTTGCACCAGGATATGGCTTGTGATATAGTTAATTTTTATATGATTTACACTCTGATCTTTCGGTCTCAATGGGGTACAATATGAGTGGGAACCTTTCAGCAGTGGCGGATGGTGGATCTGAAAAGTGGTGGGGCGGAAATCGAAGATCTGAGTTGTAGAGCACGAGCTTGAATTGCCAAAACTGAAAGGGGAGTTGGGCTTCAGGCTAGAATTTCAAGAAAATGTATAGGAAAAAAAGCCAAAGGTATACCTTTAATTAGTCTGTTTTCAAATTGCCCTACAGCACCAAAGCAAATACTGACACACTCACACCCCAATATTATCTCGCAGCTCAGACTGTAAGTTGAATACTCAAGCTGTGGAGAGGAAGAAGGGCTCATGACTGACTGACACTGGTGAACTCAATATATCTCCAATTAGGAACACTTAGCTGGGGGTGCAAGGCGTGGCTTTACCATGGGAATGGAGGGTAACAAACTGACTCTGTAAAGTGCAGCACTATTACGTGACAGCGCATTAGCTGCACACCAACAGACTCTTCAGACTGCGAGGAAACAGCACCCACGAACATGAGAGGATGTGTGCTTTTTGCAGGGTCAACATCGGGGTACTGTGCCTGTCTGTGGGAACAACGCGGGCACCCTGTGCTTCTGCGAAGGTGCTGAGATTGTGATTTAGAGCAGGGGCACCTCCTTCGCAATGGCGCAGGAGCATCGCTCCCCTGGCTAAGCCAGGAGCTGAAAAATAAAACAATATTTCTTTATCGTTTTATCTTTCAGCCAGCAGCATTTGAAGGGAGGGGCGGTCGGGGCCAAGGGAGGGGTGGGCAGGGCCAGAGGAGGGGGGAGAGGGGAGGGCGAGGAGGAGAGAGTGCACCTAAGGGCACATGTGTGATTGGCTGGACGTCTTAGCCCAGCCAAACACACATGCACACAGGTTTCTCTAGCCCGCCTGTGTGGAACAATCAACACTGAGAAGAGAGATAAACGTAAGAGCAAATCTTTTTTTTTGTAAGATTATACTTAACAGTCTGACAGAACTGGATTTACAACATTCATCTATATAAATCACATTTATTTCAATGCTCAGCACGCAGTCTGAAGACCTTGACAGAAGGTTAAAACATATCAAAGAGGCAAGCATGAATTTTTCAACAAGAGTTCCACTGTCCTGAAAACATAAAAAAATGATTGCCTGAACATCTGCATGTTCCTGGTCTAAACATCAAAATGAGTACACTTTTTCCTAGGAGACAAGAGTGACAACAATAAAAATGTACTTACCCATGTGCTGGCTCACCTCTTCTGGTCCTCGTGCACCTTCAGTCCGTCGGTGCTGGTCTCCAACTATTCCCCACACCAATCCAGACACTGATACTGTTCAGCAGCATGGGAGCAATGCCAAGATTGGCTCGAGCGGGCTGCCTCGATGCTCCTGCAGGCATTAGGGGCCTGTGCCAGCTCTCCACCCGGCTGTCACAGACAGCCAAAGGAGAGGTTTAAGGTGCTCATGTCAGGCTAGCCTTCGCAAGACAGACAGACAAAATGACATACGCATTCTAAACTGGTGAGTGAGCACCACTCACTGCTGCCAGCCAGCAACAGTGCCCCACCCCCAACCCCTTCAAACATGGCTTGGCTGGGGAAAGGGAAAAAGAAAATGACAACAAATTCATTACCATTTTATTTTTCACCTTTGTGGTGCTGGCAAAAGGCGGGTGGGGCTACACTCCTCCGCTCCAATAGAAGGGGCCGCCTTTGCCTTTCGGCACCCATCACTGTGAACAGGGGTGTCGGATAAGGCTGCACATTAGCCACACTCCTTTTTCCTTTATACATTAACAAGTTGGGCTCTAAGAAAGGTATTGCCAGTAAAGACATTCCCCTCATGGGCTCACATTTAGTTCCTACACTTTTATATGGCGATGACACTGTGCTACTGGCTAGGAAGCAGATAGGTTTGCAGTGTCTTCTGGATAGCTTTGTGGATTTTATTAATTCTCTCCATCTAAGCAGTAATTATACAAAATGCCATATTATGGATATGGGCCAATGGGCCCTAAACCAAAAAATAATAGCATGAAGAAATTATTTAGGGTGTGGTTGAAATTACGAGGATTAATGCATTTTCATACTTGGGAGTTTTCTTTGATGAGAGGGGTTCAATGACTGCACTGACGAGAGACAATTGAAATGCCATGACCAGAGTCACAACAGGAATCTTCCATTTTGCCAGTAGATTGGATACCAAACCATTTCAGGACCTATTGAAAGTGTAGCAATCAAAATGTATTTTGCTAAGGAGATATGGGTGTGATATTTGGAGCTATAAGATGATGCAGGAAACTGCAGGGAGTCAAGAACAACTTTTTGATAAGATTGTTAGTAGTTCCTCAGTCCACATCCTCTTTTATCCTTCATGCCAAATTGGGCACTGGTTTTATCTGTGATATCTTGGCCTTGGGATCAATATCCTAGCCTTGAGACCGGCGGTTAGGTGGCACAGGATTTGGTCTAGTGTGGAATCAAAATTCAATCAAATAGTTATCAGGGATTGTCTAACTTTGGAGAAGGGGGCTAGTATCCAGTGGCTTAAGTACTTTACATCGGTCATAGACAAGCTGAACCACCCTGAAATGTATAGCTCCCCAGAAACAATTACTAGGATTGCGCTGGCCTGGATGAAGAAACATTTTTTATCTTTGGTCTAGGCTGAAAGAGAAGCCAGGGAGCTATGCAAACCCTTGGTTCGTGCATATGTTTAATTAAACTCTGCCCCCGCAATTGAGCCCTATCTATGTGCAGTGACTATCCCTCAACATCGGTGGCTCCTTACTAGATTGAGGTTGAACATCTTGCATTGGTTATTAGCCAAGCCTCAGGGTTGGCACACTTTCATGTTTTGTGACCATTCTCGTTCACTAGGACAAAGATACATTCTCCCTCTCCTAAAAGGGATGGCCTTTGTACTTTTTAATTGGGGCTTTACGATTAAGGAACAGACATGCAGCAAGCTGGACCATAGTCCATCCTAATTGGAGGTGTACCTTATGTAACTTTGTGAGCTGGTTTTATCGATGAATGTTATGCTACATTTTTAATATTTGTCAAGTTTTTATATTGCATTTTATGTTGTTCACCCTTCTTGCATGATTTTAATTAATCAAATAAAGAACATTTGATGATGATGAGTTAAAGCTTAGGGCCTGATTTGAAGTAAAGCAGTCTTTTCTATGTCCATCAGGGTGGCGATGGATATAACGTCTTTCACCCTTTTGAAGTGAAGACCACTATAGCTCCACACATTCCAATGTTCGAATTAAATATAGCAGTGGCAGGGCAGACGTGGTCCTGAAAAAGCATGGTCTGCTGCAAAGAGCTCAGCTCCTCCTTTATGCTGGCCCTACATATACAATCAATATTAACTATAAGCACAGTTGATACATTTTTTCCCCCCTGTGGATAGATAATGCAGTCATTCATACATATCCCAGTGTTAGACATGTACACATCTTTCTCCAGTTGGAACTGGTAAACAGGAAGATTTCAGTAAGTCACTTTACTGTTGACATGGTCAGTCAATGTAATCTCCAGAATAATTTAGGACCTACATCACACAAAGTCACACATTTATTCGTGAATACTGACTTCTGCACACATTGTAAATTCATGACTTTTGGAAGTTTACAAACACTCCTTGTGGTACACCTCAAAAATATGGAAAATGGAGCTTTTAACAGAATACAACTCTGCGTTTGGAAACTACAGTCCACTGTGCAATTCTACATCTTTTTATCTTTTTATATTCTTGCCCACACCAGGACATGGAAAAAATTTGGCTCATGTAAAAACCTCCTCATCCCGCAAAGTTTGGGCTGCAGTATTCCCCCTCCAAACCAGAAAGGGGAGTTATTGGGCGCTCTGCTGGAGTAATTGCTTAATCATTTCCACCGTGAAACGTTTTGGAACTGAGTTTGTGAATGCCAAAACACTCAAGGAGTTTGTGAATGACAACAAACTCTCAAGGCAAATAATTAATTGATCTATCCTCTCTCCGCCTTTTATGTGGGTTACACAACTGTGTAACTGTTTGCAGTTCATGGCATACAATTATAAAGTTGTAAAACCATTTACACCTACCAATCTTAATTCTATTGATAACTGACATAGACCTATAAATAAACCTGACTGACATAGACCTATAATAAACTTTTTCATCAGTAAACATACGTTTCTGGCTGTAAATGGCCATGTGAATCAGACCTGTAAAGCCTTTCTCCAGAGTAAATTTTTTCAGAATGTACTTTCACCTATAAAGTCCTAATGGGAATTACCATCTTTTGCGTGGTGTACCCCAAGATTATTTCCCTGTCTCTTTTTGCTGGCAGTAGAACCCTGTGCTCTTTAACCCTGCTAAGTGGATGCAATGGGCCTGTGGTCCCTCTTTTAACGTGATTCAATTGTTATACTCCTAATTAGCATGTTAAACTTACATATTCTTATGTAAATGGTACTAGGTTAGCCAACACCGTGAAAATTTAATGCCACTAGTAGACTTCAGCACCTATCATGCCAATCACCATAGTGGCAGTGGAAACATGGCTCCAGGCCAACCTTTGCAGCCGGATTGGAGCAGTGCAATTAATGCAATTTGACCTGTTAAAATAAACCCTTTTTATAGGTTTAAACTTTTCTTTCAAATATTAATGTCACCACTAAGTAAGACGTGTTGCCCACCCACAAGGCAAGGTATTTAAAAGTAGTACATGTACAAATGTAATATTAACATGTGCTTAAAGTGACTAACATTCAAAACTATTTTCTCACTATGAAGGCTGGCCAGCCCCTAAAGAAACACTGGGAAGCAAGATGAAATAATACTTTTGCTATCTCAGGTGGGGCCTAGCTGGAAATACAATTCAACAACTCTTTTTTAATAATTAGCAAAAGCCCAATTTAATGGTAAATTCAGAATTCTGTTGAATAGTAAAGAAAAACATATCTTAAAAGTTACAGGCTAATATACATTAGTCTCCAGCTGCAGTCCTCTGAGTGCTTGAGCAATAATGAGGTGTGAAAACAACCTGAGCAGAGACAAAGGCCTGGGTGTGGGGAGGTGTTTCTGTTCATTTGGCAGGATGATCATTTCAGCTGAGCCTATAAACATACCTTACTTCCAAGGTGTCTCCCATGTCACAGGCAGATGTCAGATGAAACCTGGAAAGGACCCTTTGTTCGTTCCTCCAGCCAGGCAGGTATAAATCTCAATAAGAGGGAGCCTACCACCAGAACTGGCTTGGAGTGACCACAGAGGTGGTGATTTCTCATTGACCTGGCCAAACTTCTGGATGGGCACTCATGCTGTGCACAAGAGGATAAGACTTAGACCATCTTGGGTCTTAGACAGCCAGGAGCACTGTGGGATTGTTTACAGAAGAAATAGAAGGAACTGCTTCAAACGTGGGTGGAGTTACCTCCACAATTGGGGTCCAGGAGACACTCCCTCCCACAAGCTAGTGCCATGCATCTATGTGGCATCCCATTGCACCCTCTTATAGGCCTGAGGAAGAACAGAAGACGGAGTCTGCTAACTATGCCCTGAGAGAAGCCCTGTAAGACTGCACCTGCTCCCTCTTGTACAAAGACAAATAAGTGGATTCCAAGGGTCATTAGGCTGACCTATGTTTCAAGCTGCAGGGATTCAACAATCTACAAGAGGCCTTGACTGCAGTTGACCTGCTCACCAGTTCCAACTGGTCCTGCTCTGGACTTTCTTTTGGCTTCTGTTGGGGTAGGTCGTGACCCAGAGTGCTGTTTATGAGGTCCTGGAACATTGGCTTTGTCTGGCTAAACTTCTCCTACCTCCCTAAAAAGCTGGGCCTTGGTAACTTTTTCAGCTTCAAGATCTCTTGAGGTCCAGCATCAAAATGTCAAGCTAAACTAATCTAGGAACATTGGCGCAGGGCTGAAGATTGAGGTTTTTCCTTCCTGGATCCTCTGCAGCAACGAATATGATTTAGCAGGACCTCGCTGAGAAGGTATCTGGCCTTGTGAAGCCCTTTTTGGCTACAGCCTGCATCATTGCCCCACTGTTTGATAGCCAGCCAGTGAGGCACTTTCTTTGGGCACATAATTCAAATTTCTTCCATACAGAGCTTTCCTAACAAAAACTAGGGGTTTCACCGGGATTGTGTCCATGGCTTTAGCCCTCCCCAGAGCATGGCCAAGTACTGGTGTGCATCCAATGCTTTTGTTTTAGGAGCTACTTTTTCTTTGTCCTTCAGCACTGCACATGAATGCTTGTGCTTAACTTAGCTCACTCATTTGAGAAATCGATTTCATCTGTTGTTTCTTTTTTGTGAAGCACTCCTCCCCACATTGCGCTCTGCACCCTAGCGTGAAATGTAATGGTAAGAAATGGGTCTCTAGTTGGCAGTCAGATAACACCTTGTCTAAGTAGGGACCCTCACTCTAGTCATGGTAAAGGAGCCGCACAGCTAAGATTACCCTGCCCACCCCCATGGTAGCTTGGCACGAGCAGTCAGGCTTATGTCAGAGGCAATGTGTTAAGTATTTGTACCCACATGCAGTAACACAGTAAAAATTACAAATGGACACCACACCAGTTTAGGAAAATAGCCAATATTTATCTGAATAAAACAAGACCAAAACAACAAAAATCCAGCATACAAAAGCAAAGATATGAATTTTTAAAGATTCAATCCCAATAAAGCTCTTATAAATACAATACCTCCAACTGGTGCTATCACAGCGTCATGATGGAGTCTTTCCCAACAGTCCAACGCCACTTGCGAGGGAGTGCGGAGCCGTTCACAGACTCGCACGGACCCCTGGGACAGTACCTTAAAAATGAGGCAGAGTCAAAGACGTAGCATGGAGTCGGGCGGTGAGGCATTGCTGGAGCCAGTGCGGCATCAGTTATGTGCTACTATGCAGGAGGTGAGGTGTTGGTTCCTTACAGAGGTGAGGCTTTGGTTCCTTATGGAGGCAGCGGAGGTAAGGCGGCATAGATGGCGGGGTGTTGGTTCCTTACGATTCTGTGGGGTTGATGAGTTCAGTGGGTCAAGACGTGATGGGGCAACCTCTCGGGGTTGCGGTCACACCACGGGCCCGCAGGCGCCACCGTAGAGTTGGGTGTCATAGACGTCGGTGACACGACAAGCAGGACTCACAATGTCACAGGGCTTCAGAGGCGCTGCAGCTGTCTTGGACCCATCGCGCCAGTTGCAGTTGTTGCAAATCAGCGTGCACTATGGCTTCGGGTGCAGGCAGCGACACGGAGTCGGGCAGCAACGCTGGTTCTGGAGTAGTCAGGAGTCGATGTGCCTGGTTCTTCTTGTTTTTAGGCCAGCTTTCACGCCCAAGGTCCCAGGAACTGGAGTGGGAACCACCCCGTGAGTCAGGGTCCTAAGTAAGAGAACCCAGAGGCTGGCAGGTGAAGTCTTTGATGTCCCCGAGTCTTCTTAACAGGAGGAAAGCTCAGTACATCCCTTGGAAAAACTTCACAAGCAGGATACATAGCAAAGCCCAGGCTTTGCCCTCCCCAAAGCAGAACAGCAACTGCAGGCCAGCCCAGAAAAGCACACACAGCAAAGGACCAGTGCTCCTCCTTAGAGCTCTTCAGCTTTTCTCCTTGGTAGAGCATCCTCTCGATCCAGAAGTGTTCTAAAAGTCTGGGGTTTTGGGTCCAACTGCACATACGCACACACTTCAGTGGCAGGTCTGAGACATGTTTACAGAGCTACCCCTGTGGGTGGCACAATTGGTGCTGCAGGCCCACTGGTATCATTTGATATACAGGCCCTGGGCACACCTGGTGCACTATACTAGGGACTTACTAGTAAATGAAATACGCCAATCATGGATAAACCAATTACAATCACAAATACAATTTAGACAGATAGCATTTGCACTTTAGCACTGGTTAGCAGTCCTAAATCCAACAAAAACAGGTAAAAAAAAGAGGAAGGTGGTAAAAAGGTTTGGGGATGGCCCTGCAAAGAAGGCCAGGTCCACCCAGTAATGATTCACCATCTGTTTTCACCCCCACCCTTACCCACGCTGCTATTGCTCTCTCTACCCTGTGTGCTTATATGTGCCCTGCCCTGCTGCTTCTATTCCTTGCCACCACCAGTATTTACTTTCACACAACTATGCCTTTGTTATAAGCATGTGCAGTAGAAAAGTTTGCCTCCTAGTTTGTTAAAAGCTTACCTATTTACTGCTCCCTATGCTTCCTTTCATAAACACTGGGGGAGGGGTGGTGTAACTACTTGAGTGGCCGGCTTTGATGCTGGGGAGCTGGGGTCATCTCTGTGTTGGCTCATCATCATGTGATTCTGGGGAAATCACTTTCGCTGTGCCTTTAAATGAATGCAACTGGTGCTCCTGTAAAGTGCTCTAATACCTTTCATTCAGTTTGTGGTTAATATATTAAACTGCAAAAAAATGAAAATGGTGGTTTCCTGCTGAATACTCTGGAATGCATTTTAAAAGAGGCATGATCTTTTTCATTGTTGCAACAATTTTGCAATTAAAAATGTACTACGCACCCAGTTAATTCACAGGCTCACACCTACAGCCATTCTACAAGTCTACAGGCTCAATCTTCACACTTTCTGACTTCACTTCCAGCCATGCTGAACAGCAGACATGCTGCTATTCCACATGGCTAAGAGACATTAACATTGACAGCACCAATGGCTCTCGGATTATTGAGACATATTGGCCCTCATTACAACCCTGGCGGTCGGTGTTAAAGCGGCGGTAATACCTTCAACAGGCCGGCGGTTAAAAAAATTGAATCACGACCATGGCGGAAACCGCCAACATACACAGCCACTTTAACACTCCGACTGCCCCGGCTGTAGAAACAAACACCGTGGCGGTAACCGCCAACAGACAGGCGGAAGACAATGTACCGCCCACTGTATTACAAGGCATCAATCCACCAGCTTTTCCGGGGCGGTGCCAATGCCATCAAAAGCACAGTGGAAACAGTCTTTTGAATGGAAACCACTCACCTCTCAACACCCAACAAGGAACCAGGAAGCCATGGAGCCCGAGTTACAGGTCCTGCCCATGTTGGTTTACCTCCTCTTCTACCAGGAGCAGCAAAGACGCCGGCAACGGCCACGGTGAGTACTGCACCTAGCACACAGGGGAGGGGGTGGAGAGAGAGGGACACACACATGCAACACCCCCACCCTCACCCACAACAACATACACACAAACACATGCAGCAACTTGACATTTACACCCCGTCACCCCCTGGAAGAACGCAAGGACAAAATGAAGTGATTGTAACAAGTGTAATCATCGAAAAATCAGATAGTCCAAAATTTAAATCATCGGTATATACAAATATGTACACCAACTACACAAGTCCGAATAGTAATGCAATCATTGTTCGTGGACCAGTGGTCCAGTGGTCCCAAAATGCATGGGCGAAGCCCACACATTATACCTGACTCAATGAGAGAACACTGCTGGGGCGTCAGATCAAAAATAAACAGGCACCTCAGGGGAAGAGGGGCACCTCAGCCGGATGAACGGACAATGCCACTTCTCCACGAGGGGGCTCCATGCCCACAGTTTGGTCCTGGGGAGTGCAAAGCCACAGTCTCAAGTCTTTCCAGTGGGTGGTTTGGCCACTGCTTTATCCTGGGGAGTGCAAAGCCACAGTCTCTCAAGTCTCTCCAGTGGGTGGTTTGCCCACTGCTTTTTCCTGGGGAGTGCAAAGCCACAGTCTCTCAAGTGAATGTCATTCTCCACTGTTCTGGAGGGGGCTTTGTGCCCAGAGTGCTTCATCCTGCCAAGGACTGTGTGAGTGGATGCTTTTCTCCACTGGTTCTGGAGGGGACTTTGTGCCCAGAGTGCTTCATCCTGCCAAGGATTGGGGTTGTGGACACTTTTCTCCACTGGTTCTGGAGGGGGCTTTGTGCCCAGAGTGCTTCATCCTACCAAGGACTGTGTGAGTGGATGCTTTTCTCCACTGGTGCTTGAGGGGGCTTTGTGCCCAGAGTGCTTCATCCTGCCAAGGACTGTGTGAGTGGATGCTTTTCTCCACTGGTTCTCGAGGGGCCTTTGTGCCCAGAGTGCTTCATCCTGCCAAGGATTGGGGTTGTGGATGCTTTTCTCCACTGGTTCTGGAGGGGGCTTTGTGCCCAGAGTGCTTCATCCTGCCAAGGACTGTGTGAGTGGATGCTTTTCTCCACTGGTTCTGGAGGGGACTTTGTGCCCAGAGTGCTTCATCCTGCCAAGGATTGGGGTTGTGGACACTTTTCTCCACTGGTTCTGGAGGGGGCTTTGTGCCCAGAGTGCTTCATCCTGCCAAGGACTGTGTGAGTGGATGCTTTTCTCCACTGGTGCTTGGGGGGGCTTTGTGCCCAGAGTGCTTCATCCTGCCAAGGACTGTGTGAGTGGATGCTTTTCTCCACTGGTTCTCGAGGCGCCTTTGTGCCCAGAGTGCTTCATCCTGCCAAGGATTGGGGTTGTGGATGCTTTTCTCCACTGGTTCTGGAGGGGGCTTTGTGCCCAGAGTGCTTCATCCTGCCAAGGACTGTGTGAGCGGATGCTTTTCTCCACTGGTTCTTGAGGGGGCTTTGTGCCCAGAGTTCTTCATCCTGCCAAGGATTGAGGTTGTGGATGCTTTTCTCCACTGGTTCTGGAGGGGGCTTTGTGCACAGAGTGCTTCATCCTGCCAAGGACTGTGTGAGTGGATGCTTTTCTCCACTGGTTCTGGAGGGGGCATCATGTCCAGAGTGCTTCACATGCAGTGTGCCAGGTCCCATTCCCTCACCTGGGTGTGTGTGCCACAAAATTGCCTGGGAACAGGTAGCATGATACTCCATGGAGGCAGAGACACACTCCACCCTGCTGCGACTTCGCTTGACACCTGCAGGTACAAACAGTGCTGGGTGTCGTGCCTCATATACACTGTGCAGGGTCCAGGACGTCTCCTGCAGCCTCGGATGGCTGCCCACTGGGGATGATAGCCATGTCAGCTGTGGTGGCACTGTCTGAGCACATTGTGGGGCTGGTGGCAGTGGTTGCGGCGGTGTCTGCTGC
This sequence comes from Pleurodeles waltl, assembly GCF_031143425.1. Classification (NCBI taxonomy): domain Eukaryota; kingdom Metazoa; phylum Chordata; class Amphibia; order Caudata; family Salamandridae; genus Pleurodeles; species Pleurodeles waltl. The sequence continues at coordinate 1,655,164,320 of NC_090445.1, forward strand.
GGAGATGCTGGCGGTGGTGAATGTGTCAGCACCTGTGGAGGGACACAGCAGGACGTCTCCTGCAGCCTCGGACGGCTGCCTGCTGGAGATCATGCTTGGGACTTTTGCTGAGGCAGCAGACATGCACATGGCGGTGCAGGTGGCTGAGCAGGTGGCAGTCTCCACCGCCATACAGGTTGCTGTTCTGGTTGCCAGAAGGGGTGACTCTGGTCCCTCAGCCGGAGGCTCCGTGCCCTGTGCTGACTTCCCCTTCACCTTGTGTCCCTTCCCCACCTTTGATGTTGCTGCTGGTCCCTTGGCACTGTCCCCTTTAGGCTTGGAGGAGCCCTTGCTGAGTGGTTGGTGCGGCTTTTCCCTACGGCATGTGGGCACCTTCTTCACCTTGGCAGGTGGCGGAATGGGCTGATCCTTGGCCTCGCTAGGTGGCACACTAGCAGCCCTGATGGGTGCTTCCTGCGATGTGACCGGACTTGCTGAGACCACAGTGCTGGAGGATTTGGTGGCTAAGGTGCTGGGCTGGGACCTGGACATCCTGGACCTAGGGGAAGGATTGGGGGGAGGTGTAGGGAAGAGGTCAATGTTAGCCAGTAAGAGTTTCTTAGACACACTGGGACAGGAAGATGGAGGGGGTTTGGGAGTGGAGGAACAGGTAGTGGTTATAGGAGGTGTACGTCTGCTGAATTTGGGTGAAGGTGCCTGGGCCGGAGGCTGTTGTGAGGTGGATGGCTTTTGGGTGGGTGTGTGCCTGCGTTTGTGTATTTTGGGAGGAGGGCTCACAGACTGGGAAAGGACACAGGGGATGTGTGAATGGTAGTGGGTGTGGTGATTGCACGTGAGCGGTATGTGGTGATGGGCATGCTGGTGATGGAGGTAGTGGATGAAGATGTAGTGCATGCAGGTGTGAGTGGAGACAAGACAGGGAGGGAGGAGGAGGACATGGAGGAGGGGGCCACAGTGGAGGCAGTGGATGTTGGTGTGTCTGCATGGGGATGGTGCTTGTGTGAGTGCCTGTGTGATGTGTGGTGGTTATGTTTTCCATGTCCACTCTTGTGTGTTGATGAGTGTGCATGCTGGTCTGATGGTGTGCTTGGGATAGGCTGAGGTACAGGGGATTGGGTCTGGGTAGAGGAAGTTGGAGGGGGAGGCTGGACACAGGGACAATGGCTACCATCAGTGCTGAGGCCAGAACCTGAAATGCTCTGTGTTGGGCTGCCACGCCAGAATGAATGCCTTCCAGGTATGCACTTGTTTGCTGCAAATGCCTCTCGACACCCTGGATGGCATTCAAAATGGTTGATTGCCCAACAGTGAGGGATCTCAGGAGGTTAATAGCCTCCTCACTGAGGGCAGCAGGGCTGACTGGGTCAGGGCGTGAGGTGCCTGGGGCAAAGGAGATGCCCACCCTCCTGGGTGAGCGGGCACGGGAAACTCGATGAGGGGCTGCTGGGAGGGTGGTGCTTGTAGGGGGGGTGGTGGCTGTACCTGTTGTGGCGGTGGGCACAGAGGTGCCCGCCACCGCAAGGGAGCTCCCATCAGAGGAGGAGTCGCTGTCGCCTGCTCCTGTCCCCGTCGTGGAGCTCCCCTCGTCCTCCATCCCACTGGTGCCTTCAGACTCCGTACATTCACCCTCCAGTGCCATGTGGGTTGCAGCTCCCTCCGTCTCTGGTGCCAATGCTCCTCCACTAGATGATGCTAATGCACACAAAGACAGGGTGGTAAAACAAAAAGGGGGGAAAGACAGAGAAGACACATGGTCAATACCTGCAACACCACTACCGTTGGCGGACACAACACACAGGGAGCTGCCCTATGCACTAAGCCATGCATTAACAGTGCAGGGGAAAAGCACATGCCCATGCACAGCTGGAACCTATAGGAGCCTGACTAGGTGTAGAGGGCAACTACCACCTTTAGGTTTGGAGTGGGACTGAGCCTGCTCAACAATGGATCTACCTTGGCGCATCTGCCCTGGCCTAGGGGAACCCACAGCCCACCTCCCCCACCCAGACATCTCGTCAAGCTTGCAGAATCAGCTGAATGAGACTGTACTCACCCTCTTGTGGCTGCTGTGATGCCCTCAAGCGCCCATCCAACTCAGGATATGCCACCGCCAGGATCCGGTGCATCAGGGGGGTCATGGTGCGACAGGCACCTCTTCCACGTTGGGAGGCCATCCCCAGCTGGGCCTCCGCCGTCTTCTTGCTCCAGCGGCGCAGGTCCTACCATCTTTTACGGCAGTAGGTGCTCCGTCTATGGTAGAACCCCAGGGTTCAGGCACGCCAAATACCCTTCTTCTGGTGGGCGCTGACCTAGAGGAATAGTGAAGTAAAAAAAGGATGTTACTCCCCCGTACAGTTCTTCTCACACATTGGCCACAAACCTCCCATCCTGGCCCAGAATAACATACTCTCACCATCCTCACATGCTGGCCTGTCCCCCCATCTCTTCCATCCACGACACTCCATGCAATCATGTCCCATCCACCATGCACACAGTTTACTCACCTGTTTGTCTGGAGGACCGTAGAGTAGCGTATACTGGGGAGGACCCCATCCACCAGATTCTCCAACTCCTCCGCAGTGAAGACAGCGGCCCTTTCCCCAGACACTGTAGCCATTGTCGCTTCCAGATGCAGGTCACAGCAGCACTTGCAGTGTAGGTCCTCTCCTGTTGAAGGTCAGGTATCAAGTGAGGGAACTGATAGAAAATGGTCGTCATGTCCGCGGCGGTACGTACCGTCACCGCCGGCGTACATCGTCATTGGCTCCTGGAACCCATAGGGCCCAATGATAACCAATGCTGAATTGCGCAGTGGTCTTCGACCGCCTACCGCGTGACTGCACAACACCAGGGTAGTTACCTCATTTCCCCTTGTCCCTCCTTACAGGTCAGGCAGCCGCCATTTCAGGGGGCCAAATGGCAGGCCAACTAACTGCGTCACAGCAATTTTGGCCAGGAATACGGCAGACAAAGGCACACAGAGATTATTTCACGGTTGTGCTAAACAGCCTTGTGAAACCTATGTGGTGTATGACCCTCTGCTCACCCTTCTCCTCCATAGGGCACGTCCGCTGGGGCAGGTGATGAGATAGCAGCATCCTCCGGTGTATAGACCCCTGGTGGACCTGTCGACAATGGAAGACAGACACATCATTATCACTTACAGACTTGATCGTGCCACAATCCAGGAACTGTGTGCCCAATTGGAGCCAGACCTAATGTCAGCTATCCGCCATCCCACAGGAATCCCCCCTCTGGTGCAGGTCCTGTCAGTGCTCCATTTCCTGGCCAGTGGGTCTTTTCAAACAACAGTGGCCATGGCATAAGGGATGTCACAGCAAATGTTCTCTAACGTGTTGTCCAGAGTGTTAACTGCCCTGCTGAAACACATGCACAGCTACATCGTTTTCCCTTAGGTGGAGGATTTGCCCTCAGTGAAAGGTGACTTCTATGCCCTGGGACATATCCCCAACATCATTGGTGCCATTGATGGTTCATATGTGGCATTTGTCCCCCCCCGCAGGAATGAACAGGTGTACAGAAACCGAAAAAGCTACCATTCAATGAATTTGCAGATGGTGTGTTTGGCAGACCAGTACATCTCCCATGTGAATGGGAAGTATCCTGGCTCAGTGCATAACACTTACATTTTGAGGGATAGCAGCATCCCTTTGTGATGGGACAACTCCAGAGGCACCATGTGAGGCTAATAGGTGAGCCCAAGGTCCCCACACAGTTTAAATAGGTGTCTGGGTATGGGAGATTCCCTAATGTTTGGAGGATGTCTAACAGTTGTCCCTCGATATTTGCAGGTGACTCTGGTTACCCCAACCTGTCATGGCTACTGACCCCAGAGAGGAATCCCAGGACAAGAGCAGAGGAACACTACAAAGAGGCACATGGGCGAACTAGGAGTATAATAGAGCGCACCTTCGGCCTCCTGAAGGCCAGATTCCGTTGCCTCCATCTGACAGGTGGCTCCCTTTACTACTTACCGAAGAAGGTGTGCCAGATAATCGGGGCAAGATGCATGTCGCACAACCTGGCTTTGCGACGCCAGGTGCCTTTTCTGCAGGAGGATGGGCCTGATGCTGGTCTTGTGGCAGCTGTGGAGCCTGTGGACAGTGAAGAAGAGGAGGCAGAAGAAGAAGATATAGACAACCAAAACAACATCATCATGCAATACTTCCAGTGAGACACAGGTAAGAGGATAGCACTGCTCCACACTTCTCATACTACTGTAGGACATAGCATGAATCTGCCTTTTTACCTCTGTGTATGGACCCTGACATGTCACTTTGGCTTTCCATTTCACAGATCTGGGTCCCTCTTTGTGCCCTCTGCTATGTTTACTGCTGCCCAACAACTGTATAACCATGGTATGTGAACATGAACATTGACATTGCTAGATTTCCGAAAGGTTGCAATTACACATTTGTGAAAGTACAGACTGACTCCTGATTGATTTGTGATTCAAGGGTGTTTATTTCTGTGCTAATAAGTGGAGGCGGGTGTGCAATGGACTGGGGTGATGCTGGAGGAATGTCCACGGTAGAGTACAGTTTCTTGTTCTCACAGGTGCATTGTCCATGGGGGCATAGGAAGTGGAGCAGTGGCAGTTTAAGGTGGACAGGGTGACAAAGTGGGACAGAAGGGTGACAATCAGGAGGGTCTTATTTCCTGGCAAGGGTCTTGGCAATGTTCTCTGTCTTGTTCCTAGATCTCAGGGACCGTTTGCGGGGTGGTTCTCCTTCTGCAGGGGGTGGGGTGCTGGTGGCCGTTGTTCCTGTGCTGGGGCCTCCTGTCCACTAGCGCCGGAAGAGGTGGAGGGCTGTTCATCGTCCAGGCTAGTGTCAGGGGCCCGTTTCTGTGCCACTGTGTCCCTCATGGTGTTGGCCAGGTCTGCCAGCACCCCTGCAATGGTGACCAGGGTGGTGTTGATGGACTTCAAGTCCTCCCTGATCCCAAGGTAGTGTTCCTCCTGCAGCCTCTGGGTCTCCTGAAACTTGGCCAGTATCGTGCCCATAGTCTCCTGGGAATGGTGGTACGCTCCCATGATGTTAGAGAGTGCCTCATGGAGAGTGGGTTCCCTGGCCCTGTCCTCCCCGTCACACAGCAGTCCTCCCAGCTTCCCTGTTATCCTGTGCCTCTGTCCCCTGAACCGTGTGCCCACTGCCACTGACCCCAGGTCCCTGATTGTCTTGGGTTGGTGGGTTTGCCTGGGGTCCCTGTGGTGGTGGACACACTGCTGATTGAAGTCTCCTGGGGACAGTGGCATGGGCCCGCTGGGTGGGTGCTGTGGCGGTGTTTCCTGAGGGGGTAGGGTCTGTGGTGGCTTGTGACTGTGGCAGGGTAACCGACTGTCCAGAGGTCCCTGATGGGCCGGGCTGGTCATCTTGATCCAGACGTGCAGAGCTGCTGTCATTACTGTGGGCATCTTCTGTGAGGGGACTGGATATGTCTGGAACCTCCTGTCCAGTGACGTTGGGTATGGGTCCTGTTGGGGTGTAAATGCATAGTTTTGATATCTGTGAGTGCCATCTTGTGCATTAGGTGAGTTACCATCTACTCCTGTGCTTGCCTTGTTGTGTTTGCCATTGTGTGATTAGTGTTTTGGGGTCTGGGTGGGTATGTGTACTAGGCATGCTTTGGCAATGGGTGTCCATGCTTTGGTGTTGCATGCAGGGCTGGGTATTGGGATGGGTGGGTTGTGATAGTGGGGCATATGTGAGGTGTTGGAGTGATGGGGGTGAGGGGGTGGGTGCGGGTATGTGATGGCATGCAGGTAGGGTGGGGGGGATAAATTAGTAAAGATTTGTCTTACCAGAGGCCAGTCCTCCTGCTACTCCTGCGAGGCCCTCAGGATGCAGTATTGCCAAGACTTGCTCCTCCCTTGTTATTAGTTGTGGGGGAGGAGGTGGGGGTCCACCGCCAGTCCTCTGTACAGCAATCTGGTGTCTGGATACCACTGAACGCACCTTCCCCCAGAGGTCGTTCCACCTCTTCCTGATGTCACCCCGTGTTCTTGGATGCTGTCCCACTGCGTTGACCCTGTCGACGATTCTCTGCCATAGCTCCATCTTCCTAGCAATGGAGGTGTGCTACACCTGTGATCCGAATAGCTGTGGCTCTACCCGGATGATTTCCTCCACCATGACCCTGAGCTCCTCCTCAGAAAACTGGGCTGTCTTTTAGGTGCGGTGATGTGGTGTGGGTGATGTGTGAGGTGATGTTTGTTGTGATGTGTGAAATGTTGTGTTGTTTGAGGTGCGTGGATGTTGTGTGAGTGATGGTGTGGTGTGGTGTGCTTGTGGATGCTGGTGTAATGTTGGCTATTCTCTCTCTGTGCTTCTTCGCCAAAATGTTGTTGCAAGGGTTTGTGGGTAATGTGGGTGTGTGTTTTATAGAGTTGTGGGTGTGGTGTGTGTATGTGTATCAGGTGTGTGTATTTTGAATTGTCCAATGTAGTTGTGTTTTGTAAATGTGAGTGTATTTTGAGCACGGCAGTGTGTGCCGCCAATGGATTACCACAGTTGAAAGACCGTCGCGTTGATTCGTGGGTTGTGATAGTGTGGGCGTATTCTTGTTGGAGTGACGGTGTGGGTTTTCCCATCGCCAGTTTATCACTGACCTTTGGTGTGGCAGACTTGTGTGGGTGTTTGTATTGTGGCGGATTACGAGATGTGGGTCGTAATACCTGTAGCGGATTTCCACCACGGTATGTTGACGGCCTTCAGCATGGCGATAAGCGGGATTTACCGCCAGGGTTGTAATGAGGGCGATTGTCTTTTCCAATGCTTGTTGTAAACTGCCACTAGTGCCAGGGTGTTTGGTCAAGGAATTGGGTGCCTCGATCTGGAGCTGCAAGATAATTTTTTGAATCTAGTTTCGAAACCACTTCTGAAATGCTGAGAATAAACAAAACAAACATCTGTCCAAGTCGGCTATTAACCCCTTCTGTGCTGAGGACGTAGTGGTTACGTCCTTCGGCACAGTGCTGCTGTGCCGAGGACGTAACCACTACGTCCTCGGCACACAGCCCAGAGGGAGCGCTCTCGCTCCCTCTGTGTGCTTCCCCCCACCCCCCAAAGTCAGGGATGGAAGGGGAATCCCTTCCCCTTCCACCCCCACCCCCCCAAAATGACGTCAGCGCGCGATCACCCGCTGACTTCATTATGGGGATATCGCCGCACAGGAAGCCATTTGCTTCCTGTGCGGCATTGAGAGAAGAGGTGAGTTCCTCTTCCCGGTGGGTGGGGGGTTTGGGCCAAAGAGGCACCAGGGGAAAGGAAAGGCTTTTCCTTTCCCCCGGTGTCTCTTTGAGCATTCCTGCTGCCCGATCGCATTGCGATCGGGCAGCAGGAATGCGCACTAGACACCAGGGATTTAATTTTTTTGTATTTATTTTACTCTGTGGCACGCGGGGAGCGGCCCCTTGGGCAAGGGTCGCTCCCCTTTAGGGGGCAATTATGTACTGTCATTTCTGCCCCCCTTGGGGGCAGATTGGCCTACTTTTTAGCCAGATCTGCCCCCAAGGGGGGCAGAAAACACTAGATCACCAGGGATTTTTATTTTTATGTGTATTTATGTGGGGGGGGTGCCCCCTTGGGCAAGGGGCGGCCCCCCCAAGGGGGCAGAGATCTGTTGGCCTTTTCTGCCCCCCTTGGGGGCAGATCAGCCTATTTTTTTTAGGTCCATCTGCCCCCAAGGGTGGCAGAAGCCACTTAGGCACCAGGGATTGTGTGTGTAGTGGATGGGGGGGCGCCCCCTTGGGCTAGGGTCGCTCCCCTTTGGGGGGCATGTCTTTTAGGGCCATTTCTGCCCCCCTTGAGGGCAGATCAGCCTATTATTTTTAGGCTGATCTGCCCCAAGGGGGGCAGAAACCACTAGAACGCTAGGGATTTTTTAAAATGTATTTATTTTTGTGGGGGGGCGTCCCTTTGGGCACGGGGCGCCCCCCCAAGAGGGGCATTGACCTGTTGGCCATTTCTGCCCCCCCTGGGGGCAGATGGGCCTATTTTTTTAGGCCCACCTGCCCCCAAGGGGGGCAGAAGCCACTTAGACACCAGGGATAGTTTGTGTGTGTGTGTGTGTTAGTGGATGGGGGGGGGCTTGGGCAAGGGTCGCCCCCCACTTTGGGGGCACATGTACCCAGGCCATTTCTGCACCCCTTGGAGACAGATCAGCCTATTATTTTTAGGGTGATCTGCCCCCAAGGGGGGCAGAACCCACTAGAACGCCAGGGATTTTTTAAATTTCTTTATTTTTGTGGGGGGCGTCCGCTTGGTCACGGGGCGCCCCCCCAAGGGGGGCATTGACCTGTTGGCCATTTCTGCACCCCCTGGGGGCAGATAGGCCTATTTTTTTAGGCCCACCTGCCCACAAGAGGGGCAGAAGCCACTTAGACACCAGGGATAGTGTGTGTGTGTGTGTGTTAGTGGATGGGGGGGCCTTGGGCAAGGGTCGCCCCCCACTTTGGGGGCACAAGTACCCAGGCCATTTCTGCACCCCTTGGAGACAGATCAGCCTATTATTTTTAGGCTACTAGAACGCCAGGGATTATTTTTATTTGTTTATTTTTGTGGGGGGGTGATTCCTTGGTCACGGGGCGCCCCCCCAAGGGGGGCATTGACCTGTTGGCCATTTCTGCACCCCCTGGGGGCAGATGGGCCTATTTTCTTAGGCCCACCTGCCCCCAAGGGAGACAGAAGCCACTTAGGCACCAGGGATAGTGTTGTGTGTGTTTTTTTGTTTTTTTTTGTTTGAGGGCTGTCCCCTTTGGCAAGGGTCGCTCTCCATGGGGACACACTACTAAAGGTATTTTCTGGCTTCCTTGGGGCAGACAGGCCTATTTTTTTAGTAGGCCCATCTGCCCCTATGGCAGAATCCACTTAGGCACCAATTTCTAAATGTTTGATGGTGGGGTGTTTGACTGAAGAAGTCTTTGCATTTGTGATAAAAAAAAAAATCCTCCTTTTTGTTCTAGTTCAAAGCTTTTGCTTTATTTGCTGTGGCTCCTTGTGGTTTTGGCAGTGGTTGACCTGCAGTTTGCACAGTTGCATGTTTTAGGTAAGTAAAAACAATTTACTCCAAAGGAGTATTGTTGCCATGCATGAATGACATGTTTGTAGGGGGTGTACTAAATGCAGGATTGTGTGTGAAATTGTCCTTAGGTTTGTGCACAATGATATTTGTTTTGTCTTATTTCTAATTTGCCTTTCTTTATTTATTTTTTGTGGGATATCATTGGTGATTGCTGTGTAGTTGCTGGAGAATCAAGCTTTTTCAGGAAAGAGAGCGGTATAGTTTTTGAGTTTATAACTCTTACTAACAAAGCTACACTTTGTTACTTGTCTTACACAGTGCTGGTTGTTGGTGGTGAATTTGTCCAGTTAATTTTAGCAGGAGAGATCATGGCTAGCCGCAGGATGACCGCTCAGCAGGTGGTTGGTATGCTTTTTGAGTCACAGTCTGATCATGACTATGAGAAGGACTCTGCATCTGAGGCAGACGAGGAAGTCAGAGATTCTGTCAGTGATGTTTCTGTTGGAGGGGAATCTTCTGATGATGAAGCCACACTCAGTGCAGATGAAGGGCCTGTTTTAGAGGAGGACATTGATGTGCCAATAGTGCAGCAACCTGGGGCTGAAAGGTTTCCCTTTATAAGACCTGATGTCTGGGTTGCCCCAAACATGGAGCAGCCAGAGTTGCCTGCCTTTACTGGTCTCCCGGGGTGTAACGCCAATACAGAGAACTTTTTGCCTATCAATTTCTTTGAGTTATTCATGGATGATATGTTTTTGGAAGAGATTGTTGAGCAGACTAATTTGTATGCGGAGCAGCATTTGAGGGACAACGCTGCTAGACTTAGGCCACACTCTAGAGCTGCCCAGTGGATTCCCACAAATTTGGAGGAGATAAAAAAGTTTTTGGGTTTGACTTTTTTGATGGGGTTGATAAGGAAGCCATCACTGGCTTCTTATTGGTCTACTAGTCCCTTGATGGCAACAGCTATATTTCCAGCGACCATGAGTCGTAATCGGTATTTGCTTCTTCTTAGGATGCTGCATTTTGTTGACAATGCATTAGCCTTGCCACGAGATCACCCAGATTCTGACCGTCTTTTTAAGATTAGGCCTGTCCTTGATCATTTTGTAGTTCGGTTTTCGGAGGTCTATGTTCCAGTCAAAGAGTTAAGTGTGGACAAGTCTTTGGTCCTCTTCAAGGGTCGTTTGGTTTTTAGGAAGTACATTCCTAGCAAAAGGGCACGATATGGAATTAAATTGTATATGCTGTCTGAAAGTAGGACAGGATATGTGTATAGTTTCCGTGTGTACACTGGTAGGGATTCCAATATTGACCCCCCTGGTTGTCCTCCCACTTTTGGAGTTACTGAGAAAATTGTGTGGGATCTTGGTAGACGACTGTTCAACAAAGGTCACCATTTGTATGTAGATAACTTCTACACTGGTGTGCAGTTGTTCAAGGAATTGTTTAGAGTGGACACAGTTGCTTGTGGCACAATCCGTTCTAACCGGAAAGGCTATCCAAGGGAGCTTGTCTGTAAAAAACTTGAGAGGGGACAGTGCTGTGCCTTGCGGAACGAGGAGCTGCTAGCTTTGAAATTTTCAGACAAGAGGGATGTCTACATGCTAAGTACCATCCATGATGAGAGTACTTCCCCTGTGACTGTTTGGGGCCAGGTTGCTGAAGTGCGCAAACCTGTGTGCATTTTAGATTATAATAAGCACATGGGAGGTGTAGATAGAGTTGACCAGAGGTTGGAACCTTATACTGCTATTCGTAAGTCTTACGTTTGGTATAAGAAGTTAGCACTTCACCTCTTCCACTTAGCAACCTTCAATGCTTTTATTGTGTTTAGGGATAGGTCTCCAGAGTCAAAGATGACATTTGTGAAATTTCAGGGGTCAGTGATAGAGAGCCTTATTGTGGTGGAACAGGCCAGAGTTCCTAGAGAAGCAGTGGTGGAGGAAGTGGCTAGATTGAAAGATCGCCACTTTGCTGAGCACATTCCTCCCACACCCAAAAAAGACTTTCCAGCTAGGAAATGTAGAGTGTGTTTTCGAAGAGGTATCCGGAGGGAGACTCTAATGTACTGCCCAGATTGTCCTTCAAAGCCTGGGCTGTGTGTCGGTGGTTGTTTTAAGAATTACCACACCCAGAAGAATTTCTGGGAACAACCATGAGTGTAAACTCATGTCTGTTTTGTATTTTCATGTGTTTAGTTTCATGGTTAGCATTTCTGTCATGTTCTTAGTTAGAGCTTTTGTGTTTGTAGTTTTGTAATTCTTTCTACTTAGTTAGCGGTTCCTCTGTTTAAAAAAAATAAAAAATTATGCCATTGTGTGTGGAGTGGGGCTTGGCTGAGAGTGTACATATTGACTTGCTGTTGGCTACTGCAAAACACTGCCAGCCAAACACCAGTCCACACACTCCCATCAGCTGGTGTAGTTGTTGTATCAGGCATGTGGGTGTATGTAAGAGATGGGCCCTTGAGTGGCGCTGTCTGTCGATGTGAGTGTTGTAATGTGCTGGGCCCGTGGCTGGCGGTGTGAAAGGCCTTGTGTGTGTCATGTATGAAAGTTGTGTGAATGGACTGTAAAGCGGTTGGTGCCTTGTCGCGGCTTTACAGCTCATGAGCTGTGACTCATTGGTTCAGTTTTTTGCCTTTCAGTTATTAACAGTGCATTTCATTTTTGTGAAAGCTCTTGTTAGTAAAATTTGATCCACTGAACCATCACTCACCCTCGTGCCAAATCCAACCAGTATGTGTGGTAAAAATGACAAAACCTGCTCCGCTGTAATCAGGCGTCGCAGCACACCTGTGACACGCTAGGTGCCTCAGGTGGGACCCCGATGATGAAGCATGCCACCAACTTGGTTGGTGGGTGAGGGGTCTTTTTCACTTAACCTAAGTGTGTTTCTTTTTAAAATTTTAGTGTTTGGCACATCACGGACGTATGTGGACACATCAAAACGATATATTACAAAACTACCTGTGTTTGGGGGGGAGAGGGCACCTATGTTTTTGGTCTTGTGTGCGGCCTTCATCTAGGGAAACCTACCAAACCCAGACATTTTTTAAAACTAGACACCCCAAGGAGTCCAGGGAGGTGTGGCTTGCGTGGATCCCCCAACATTTTCTTACCCAGACTCCTCTGTAAACCTCAAAATTTGCTTAAAAAAGCATATTTTCCTTACTTTTCTTCGTAGGATCACCACTCCAGCACAAAATTCCTACTCCCCAGTGTTCCCCTCAGTCTCCCAAGTAAAATGACACCTCACTTATGTGGGTCCCCAAAGCAGAGTCAGTCTAAAGATGTATAAAAGAATATGTCCTTATAAAATCGCTGTGCTATCCCCTCTATCTCTACAAGTTTTGGGCCTTATTCTGTTGCAGGCACCTGGCCCACCCACACAAGTGAGGTATCATTTTTATCGGGAGACTTCGGGGAACGCTGGGTGGAAGGAAATTTGTGGCTCCACTCAGATTCCAGAACTTTCTGTCACCGAAATGTGTGGAAAATGCGTTTTTTTTTTTTAGCCACAATTTGAGGTTTGCAAAGGATTCTGGGTAACAGAACCTGGTCAGAGCCTCGCAAGTCACCCCATCTTGGATTCCTCTAGGTCTCTAGTTTTCAAAAATGCACAGGTTTGGTAGGTTTCCCTAGGTGGCGGCTGAGCTAGAGGCCAAAATCTACAGGTAGGCACTGTTTTCAATGAAAAAATGTGATGTGTCCACGTTGTGTTTTGGGGCGTCTCCTGTCGCGGGCACTAGGCCCACCCACACAAGTGAGGTATCATTTTTATCGGGAGACATGGGGGAACGCTGGGTGGAAGGAAATTTGTGGCTCCTCTCAGATTCCAGAACTTTCTGCCACAGAAATGTGAGGAACCTGTGTTTTTTTAGCCAAATTTTGAGGTTTGCAAAGGATTCTGGGTAACAGAACCTGGTCCGAGCCACACAAGTCACCCCATCTTGGATTCCCCTAGGTCTCTAGTTTTCAGAAATGCACAGGTTTGGTAGGTTTCCCTAGGTGCCGGCTGAGCTAGAGGCCAAAATCTACAGGTAGGCACTTTGCTAAAAACAGCTCTGTTTTCTGTGATGTGTCCACGTTGTGTTTTGGGGCATATCCTGTCGCGGGCGCTAGGCCTACCCACACAAGTGAGGTATCATTTTTATCGGGAGACTTGGGGGAACGCTGGGTGGAAGGAAATTTGTGGCTCCTCTCAGATTCCAGAACTTTCTGCCACAGAAATGTGAGGAACATGTGTTTTTTTAGCCAAAATAACAAAACAAGTGTTATTGCCCCTTGTCTTTCTCTACATTTTTCCCTTCCAAATGTAAGACAGTGTGTAAAAAAGACGTCTATTTGAGAAATGCCCTGTAATTCACATGCCAGTATGGGCACCCCGGAATTCAGAGATGTGCAAATAACCACTGCTTCTCAACACCTTATCTTGTGCCCATTTTGGAAATACAAAGGTTTTCTTGATAGCTATTTTTTACTCTTTATATTTCAGCAAATGAATTGCTGTATACCTGGCATAGAATGAAAACCCACTGCAGGGTGCAGGTCATTTATTGGCTCTGGGTACCTAGAGTTCTTGATGAACCTACAAGCCCTATATATCCCCGCAACCAGAAGAGTCCAGCAGACGTAACGGTATATTGCTTTCGAAAATCTGACATTGCAGGAAAAAGTTACAGAGTAAAACGTAGAGAAAAATTGATGTTTTTTTCACCTCAATTTAAATATTTTTCTTTTTCAGTTGTTATTTTCTGTAGGAAACCCTTGTAGGATCTACACAAATTACCCCTTGCTGAATTCTGAATTTTGTCTACTTTTCAGAAATTTTGCGGTTTCTGGGATCCAGCGTTGGTTTCATGCCCATTTCTGTCATTGACTGGAAGGAGGCTGAAAGCACAAAAAATCGTAAAAATGGGGTATGTCCCAGTAAAATGCCAAAATTGTGTTGAAAAATTGGGTTTTCTGATTCAAGTCTGTCTGTTCCTGAAAGCTTGGAAGCTGGTGATTTTAGCACCGCAAACCCTTTGTTGATGCCCTTTTCAGGGAAATAACCACAAGCCTTCTTCTGCAGCCCCTTTTTCCCATTTTTTAAAAAAAAACTAAGTTTTCAATGTATTTTGGCTAATTTCTTGGCCTCCTTCTGGAGAACCCACAAAGTCTGGGTACCTCTAGAATCCCTAGGATGTTGGAAAAAAAGGACGCAAATTTGGCGTGGGTAGCTTATGTGAACAAAAAGTTATTAGGGCCTAAGCGCGTTACTGCTCCAAATAGCCAAAAAAAGGCTCGGCACAGGAGGGGGAAAAGGCCTGGCAGCGAAGGGGTTAAAGAAGTAAGAGAAATCTAAAGACCGCGTCAATATCAACATTCCATCTCACTTTATTTCGTAATGTGGAAAAACCTTTACCAGTTGCAGAACTAAACACGCAGGGCTTCAGTGTCGAAGAGAGCAGCCCCCAACAAGGAATACCAACGAATCCAGTCTAAATAGAACTGAAAGACAGTCCTTTTAGATGTAATCTATTACCTGCTGTTATTTTTAACATCTATGTAACCTGCATCATGGAAAATACATATTGTGATCAGGCTTTGATCATGGGAACTAATGAAACGTGGGAATCGTGGTTCTATTTGGTTACTTTCAAACACGAACATTATTCTATCAGATAATGTATATCACGACAAATCACAAAGGCAAGTGTGACAGACAATAAAAATCTGTCAAGCTCTACTTACTGAAAGAAAACGGAGCACAGCTATCAGAAAGGGGAATGTAGGTTATCACCTACTCAACTGACTGCATTAAAAGAAAAGAAGCAAATATTAAGAGGAAAGTTTATCACTAGAATGACAAACTAAATAGAAGTGTGCGAAATTCACGTTTCCACTTGCCTAATCACATGAAATTTCGGTAAAATTACAAGAGGCAAAATCTAGCCTTTTTTGACCTATATTTTAGAGTGAAAGGCATCCTTGTATGCATTTTTGATCCAATGACGCTTATTGCGCTATTAACAGAGGCAGCCGACATAAAATAAAAGTGGTGAGGTGGGTGGAGGCGGTGCAGAGGGGGTGGGGCAGCGGTTGGAGTGCAGCGGGAGAGCCTGAGGGGAGAGTGCGGGGTAATAAAAAAAAAAAAAATCACTTACCTGGTGCTGCTGCCGCCGCCTCGCACTCCTCTGCTTCTTGGTCCCAGCATCAAAGACTCCCTGCGCACTCCCCGTGCTACTCTCATGCTTTTACGTAGCTTGAAAGCAGCATGGGGATTGGCCTGAGCAGGCTGGTTTGCCGCTCGCTCAGGCACAAGGAGTTTGTGCTGTTTATCAAACCCTGATGTCAAATACATCTGGGTTGGAGAAACCTAACTGCGTATATCTGTTTGGCCGGTCTAAAACGGCCAGCCAAACAGACATGCACAATTAAGGGCACAGGCCATTCCTCCCTCCTCCCCCCTCACCCCTTCCTTGGCCCAGCCCCACCCCTCCCTCTCTGTTTGCTGCTGGCTCCGAGCCAGCGAGGCAACGCTCCTCCGCCATTACGAAGAAGCCACCACTGGCTATATATAGCGCTAATTTTACATAATGTGAGCAGCAGCAGCTCACATTCCATTTGTGTTGTTCCTGTGCTCTTGTTTTTCCCAAATGGCAGCCCAATTACGTAAGCTCATGTGCAACAAGGGTTCCTTATGGAACAATCAAATCAGTAAAAGTTATTGAATCATCATTTCACAATAGAACAAGTCTTGAACAATCAAGGAATACTGAACCATCTATAGATGTAACAAAACAGGCAATGGAACAATGATAATCAAAATTCTGAAGTTTGTCTAAATGTGTGATCCTTATGACTCAGAAACACAAACAGTTCGCAGGGATTTAGCTCCCATTGCCCTTGCCCTGACCGCTTTTCAACCCATTAAGATTTGAAGGGCATCGTCAGGACATAAAAGTTTCATGTGAAACAAGTGCAGAGTATGGAGTAGAAATGAAGAGTACAGGTCAATAATGTCATGAAAAAACTGTCAGTAAAAAAATACAATGATATGCTCTGAACTGAGACATTTCCAAGGATAAATCAGGAACATATTGAGTGACAAAGTGCCATGTACTACAATACTTCTCTTTCTACTCTGATCTCTACTAAGACTAGCCTAGTCTTAGGTGACAAACTATACAAGACCTCCCTGAACTCTTTCACCAACAAAACCTCTTCATTACACTCAATGACCCCACCTAGGTATTCTAGTCTCCTCTCATACCAAAATCAAAGAACACCTGGATGACATTTAATCCCATCTCTCAAAATGACCTCCTCAGCATTGTCAATGACTTTAATGCCACACCTTACTACAAGAGGCTATCATCAAGGCAAACTCCTCCTTGTTCTCCGAAATCTGAGTCAAAATTATTATAACCCTCCTCTCCCAAAGCATTTTTCATTATTCCCAACCTAGAGTGCAGCTTCTTTGAAAATGACAGACCAATCTCAAATATTCTCTTGGTTGGAAAGACCATTGAAGAATACATCTTCCTTCAACTCGCCAATTTCATCAGTAAGGTAAACTTATTAGCAGTCCACCAATCAGGTTTTAGAGCAGAACACTGAATTGGAACAGCCTCACTAAAACTCCTAAGGGGCATCCACCATATGTTGAACAAAGGTGAATTATACCTGATTCTTAATGGACTTAAATGCAGCCTTTGACACAATAAGACACTCCAGACTAATCAACCTACTTGAACAACTTATCGGATCCAGGGATTCAGTCATCCAGTGGTTTACCTCCTTCTACTCCAAAAGCTACCAACTGTAAAAATCTGCAATACTACTTCTGACCAAGGATGTGTCATTGATCTACAAGGATGTTCTTTATCCCCTACACTCTTCAGCCTTAATGTTGAACTACTGGCAGAAAGTTGCAAAGTCTTAAAAGTTGCCATTCACCAATATGCAGACGACACTCCACTGTACCTGAAAACCTTAACTTTAAATGACGAAATCACCTTATGAAACACCCCGTTTAGTATATAAACCTGGATGAAAAACAACTTTCTCACTCCCGTCCTAAAGACATCTAATTCACTTAGTTCTCTTGCAAATCAAAAACGTCTTTCAGCCTGCATCTTCTTCAGCGCTTTGAGCTGCCAGCCATCACCCCATCTTTATCACCATCATTTTGCTCACTGGGCAGAACCCTAGACCCCTCCTTGACAATGGTTCAGCACTTAACACAATTGCTAAAAACAAACCTTTTCAACTCTAACTGGTAAAGAACATAAAACGAATCTTACAACCTGATCATCTGAAGTCAGCCAGCCATGCCTTGATACTATCTCAATTAAACGTTAAATACCGCACTTTAAAAGCCATTTTACATACAGCAGCTAGACTACTCTATTCTTCCAAAAATGTGATCACATTTCCCCAACATTTGCAGATCTGTACCGGCTCCCTATCAAGGCCAGAATCAAATGCGAACTGGGATGCTTAACGTTCAAAGCAATCTATGCAAAAACCCTGTTTTACTTGAACAACCTTCTGAAAGCATCAGGCAGTTCAAGAAACTTGAGTAACAAAGGAAACCTTCTCTTGGAAACACCACTAATCAGAACCTCTCGCGCTCTACAACACTTTCTCCGGAGCAGCCACTTCTTTCTGGAACTTCTTATCCATGGACATCAAAACAGCTATAGCACTTCTGGCTTTTTGACGACTATTAAAGACTCACCTCTTCAGACTATACCTGACCCAGTAACACCTGCAAGTCTAGAAAGCTAATCCCTCTCGACACATCTCTTGACCGATCCACTGGTCAAGTTACCCTCCTTCTTGCTAATTACACGTTCCCAAATGCAATCCCCTTTTTTTCTTCCTCTTTGCCACAGCTCTCCCCTCCTTCATCCCTACCTTCTGCTGGTCTTTGCTCCCCCTACAAGTTTTCTTCTCTCCTATATTTTTACCTGTCTCTCCCCATCTCTCCAACTTCTCAACCTGGTGTAAATTGGTTTATTTGTATAGTACATGCTTGAAGCTTTGCAATTATTTCTGAGACCTTGCGTTGTATTATTGTTATATTATAAAGAGCATTTATACGGTGAGTGGACATGCGCTATAAAAGTCAGTAAGATAAATAAAACAGATACATACATTCACATACATAAATTATGGCTAGGTGCCAACTGGTGAGTGGATCATGTGTCTGCACACACGGGATGTAAGTGGAAAATACCCACAGATAACAGCACTAGCTGCACACCAAGGTCAAGAGTCTTCAAGTACACATGGTGGTGCACACAAGCAAGAAGTGGTTAGGTGCACAAAGGTTTACAATTAAAAAATGTGTTCTGTTAGGTAGCACACAACATTGACATATGTTAGATTTTTCTGGTGTAAGAAATGACTTTTTTTGCATTTACAAATAGGTATTTGGGACACAAATACGTGATGAAACTAAAATGCTATTCCCAGAATAGTCACACACATTTCCTCTACATGCATCCAGTTGTGACTGGAAAAAAACAAAAGCCTGCAAATTGTGTGTGAGGAGAACGCCTGAATTTATTTGTGGGTATATTTGTGCATGAGGCTCAGTCGATCCATTCTGTGTGCAGATTCGCTGGTACATAGAAAGTTAAATTTACACATGTGCATCACTCAGGGTAAACCTTTGATTAATGCTTATGGTATTATGTGTCAGCACTAGCATATTGTTTTATGCCAGGGCATCTACTGGTTTTGCTTTGTCCAGTTGAGATTCTAACTGGGCTTTTAAGGCTGTATTTTTGTCATTTCGGCGGTTTTTCAATATTTTATGGTTGTGCCTAGCCACATTATGGTTGGCATAAATGGCAGAACACAGGTATTTAAGTCTGTGCCTGAGCATTTGAAGCTATGTTTAAGAGGATGGTGGCTGCAGCCAGGGTCCGCTTTAGGATGCAATAGGCACTGAGCATGGGGGTGGTGCTCTACCTAGAAATAACTTGTTGGTTTAGAAGCAGCTGCTTCAGAGTTCCTGGTGTGCCCAGTAGTTTTCAAGCAATATTACAAATGCAAAAAACCTTGGTGATAGATGTTCCTGCTGGGGATGGATCAGATTTATGTCTAGTGGCAGTGTTGATGCACCACAAAAAAACAGAGGGTTAATATGCCTGTTGCAAAGAACGTGCAGCATACAGAACATAGAACTGTATTTTGTGTGGCTAGCTCAGTACGTCACTGCTTTTGTCACTGAGTTACTTTTGTTACTTGCAGTTCATAAATTTAAATCCTAACATAGCACAGTGACCTTTGAACTGTATTCAAAGAGCTGCGTGCAATCTGCAAGGCATAGGTTAGGCAGGTATGTTTTTCACCACTATTTTAATATCCTAATGATGCTAAATGCTGTGGTACATTTTAAATACTGAACTCATCCCGCCGGAAGACTGCCAGTGCGGTCATGACCCTGCCGGCCCTATTATGCATTCACCATAGGGCCGGCGGGCGGAAACAGCATCTCTGCAGTGAACAGGGCCTTGGGAGCCGACAGCAATGTGGCGGTGCGGCGGTTGCAGCAGCACCCGTCGCGCATTCCACTGCCCGTAATTTGGTCAGTGGAATGCATGACGGGGCTGTGCATGGGGGCTCCCAAGTCACCCATTACGCCAGCCTTTCCCTGGTGATGTAAATCGCCATGAAAAGGCTGGAGGAAGGGGACTCATAATCCCCAGGGTGATTACAAACGCTAAGACTGCCATGCTGCAGGCTGGCAGCAGCCTGGCGGTGGCAGGGTTTCGAACATGGCAGCTCCGCAATGTTCATAATATGGCAGGTGGACCGTCACAACTGAGGCGATCAGCCCGCCACCGTGAGTATGGCGGTCCCAGAACCGCCAGACTCATAATGCGGGCCTGAGTGTGTGCTTCCTTAGATTAAATGCTTTTAAAATATACTGCCTACTAGTATAGATGACAAAGGAGTCCTACAAGATGTAATCCTCATTGTTTTATGTAACATTTCCTATGGACAGATTTACACGTCTATCATTCAATGACTAATTGATCATTTTGTGCTTCTCCGGGCCAAGCACTCTTAAAAACCTAGTGCCTACCAGTATGGATGACATGAAACTTCTACACATTTTAGTTCTCCTTGTCTCCTGTAAAACTTTCTATATATTGATTTACATACCTGTATGATTTATTGTCTCCGTATAATATGTGTGATGAAACATGCTCAGACACCCTACACTGGTGTGAGTAGTTCCATAAAACGATTTAAACGCTTGTGAGTGAGGGGCTATGGAGAAATGAGGGGCACTTTAGAAGGGTGGTAGTGAGGGGGTCCGTGGAGCAGGAGGTCATTGGCACTACCTGCACTAAAGCCAGCCCTGACCGCGGCTGATCTACGTTGGCTGTTTCCCTGGTCTATGCCCATGGCTTTTTGTGGTTGCACCCATCGAACATCATCACAGCAGCTCAGACGATATGTGGCTGATATCTAAAGTACACTTTTATCTGCTTTAGTATACTTTTGCTGTTTTGCAGTATTTATGTATTTTTTTAAAAAATTCAGTAAAGTCATTTTTGTTAATGACAACAGTCTATGACTGTGTGACATCACATACTGTGCATTATCAGGATTAAAAGTCAAACGATGCCACTTCGTTGATCTCAATGTGGTCGAAGGGCATGTGACATCACTTTCAAAACACCTGGCATTTTGGTGAATCGACGACCATGGATTTACTGTTTACTTACTTCCTATTTGTTCTCTCTTCTATACATCCATATGGACTCTTCCAAATGTTCTTTGTTTATCTTCCTCCAATTTTCTCTCCTGATCACTGTAAATCATTTTCCCTCATGCCCAAGAAATGGAACAAACTTTAATCTGTTGGTAACTATTATCTCTTTTTTACGCTGTTTGCGTTTCCTGGAAGAACTGATCTGCTGTCTGAAGCACTTCTTGGCTGATTACTATCTGCCTAGAGTTTTTAGTAATCGAAATTGATGTGATTATTTTAACTTTTACATTTTCCTTTACGTTCCCATATTTTTGTATGGTTCATATTTATTTACGACGTTTAGGCATAAGCGCCCAGGAAATTAAACAAATGAATAAGATGGAAAGCAAGGATGCATAGATGCTAATGAAACAGCTGATTCAACACTGTCATTACCTCAATTCTCACTGCTGCATTACCCAATTCAATTGCTTTTTGTACACGTGAATGTTTCACTATGGAGCTCTCGCTACGCACACCATGTGCTAATTAGCCTCTAGGGACTGAAAGGAATATCCAATTAGTACACTTGTTCCAGACTAAGGGGTGAGGGAAAAAGGCATTAGCAGGATGTTAATTTCATGGTTCCTCAAACCCCCTAGCATCATCGTTTAGATATTGGAGCAAAATCAATTGCTGACACATAAATAGGGTATCAATACTATTGTTGAGATTTGCCAACATGTAGGTAGGATTTACAGTTCTGTAGGTGTGTGACAAATAATGAACGCGCAAATTCCCTACAAATCTTACCCGTGGAAGATAGGATTTCAGGTCAAAAGTATGTGAAACAAAATGATTTTTGAGCTTATGTGTCGCATGGGCCCTCCCAAGGAGTTATGAATCAGTCCATGCAACCATTGTATTAGATGATATATACACAAGTTTAGAGTGATTCATTGTTACTTTCCATTTCAATCTAAGTAAGAAAGTGGGTTATTGTTTGAGGGATGTGAAAGCCTCACTCTGAGAACAACCCCAATCCTTGTCAGGTGAACCACAGAAGTCACCAAATTAACCTGTGCATAACTCTCTGGTAGTATGACACAAAAGCAGTCAGCCACAACTTTGAGTGCTGCATAATTACCTTACACATTGCTCCTAACATTAATAACATGAAAAACACAACACAGAAGAGTTCTAGACCAGTTTTAGAGAAACAGAGTAAAATATAATAAATTATTTAACACCAAAACAACAGAAATCCAATCAGTTGAACCAGAGATATACAATTTCAAAGATTTAAGGTAAGTGTAGTGCCCAATAGCACAAAAGCTCCACTCGTGGTCATCTCGTCATGTAAGAGTGGGGGAAAGTCACAAGTTCAGGCCGACCATAATGGAGTGTGGCATGGTGGCAGGTCCTGTCCTTAGGGGTTGGAGTACAGAGTTTGGTCAGCAGCTGGTCACTTTACCAGACTTGTAGGGTTCCTTGCCTGCTGGCTGCAGGGAGTGATGCCTTCATTCAGAGGGAGGTTTTTGGCAATTTTCAGAAGGCTGGAGGTCGCTTAGGGGGTTGTAGAGTCCTTCATGTTTTCAGGCAACACCTCAGCAGCAATGGTTGAGTCCTTTGAGCAGCAAGCAGTGTTTGGCACCTTTTTCTTTGTGCAGCCAGACTTCAGTTCTTGTGCCTTCGGTCTTCTCTTGTCCTGGTATTCTTGTGTCCATTGAATCTGAGGTCATGGTTTAGTGATGCCCTCTGAATACTGCATTTAGAGGATGTTAGGGGGAGTACCTGGTAGTGGCCCATGGGCCACCTACCTTAAAGAGGCTACACCCACTAAGAGCCCACTTGCTGTGGGAAAGGGTTCACATCCCTGACGCTGATTGACTATTTTCCTGCCATTTAAGATGGAGGAAAATGAGATGGAGTGGGAACCTCCATGCCACACCTGGGGGGTGGTGCAGGCTGGGGATGGCCACCCCTCCTTTTCTTGCAAGGGTTTTCCCCACTGGTTTTCTTGCTCAAAGTGGGGGGAAAACCACTGGACAGACACCTGCTGCTTACAGCAGAGGCGGGGTCAGATTTTATTGGAGTGGAGCCTTTGAAGCTGACTGCTGGTGCAGGGTACCTGCATGGGACAGGAGGTGTGACACTTCTGCCCAGGAAAAGCTTTGTGTTCTGGCTCTTGAGAGCACAGGCTCTCATCCCAGGAGTCCAGAATTGTGTCTGGTGGTGTCAGGCTGGCTAGGACCAGTCAGAAACCATGCCTGGGCTGTTTACAGAGGGATCTTCTAAGTTACCCTCTGGGTACATTTGGGAATATATTCAACACTGGCATCACTGAGCCTATTTTCCTGAGTTGTTTGGTAACAAGCAACCCAGGGTTCAGAGAGGCCATCATGTACCTGGGGAACTCATAATGACCAATGTACAGCATATGTATTTGCTATGGCTTCCATGTGCACTTACTATGTCTATGAGTTAGCAAAGACACAATAGGGCATATTTGCTCGTGCACACATAGGCCCTCACGTGCATTATAGTGCACCCTGCCTTAGGGCTGTAAGTCCTGTCAGAGGGGTGACTTACCTATATTGCATACAGTGTTAGTGGGCTTGGCACTATGGGTGAGTGCCATGTCGAGTTTGCAACTTTGAGTACACCCTGGCATGCACTTGCAATTGCAGTCTGCATAAGGCTGATGTGGGGGCTCGTAGAGTCCCACAATAGATGCTGCAGCTCTGAGGGTCCTTCTTCAGTTCTCAGGCCCTAGGTACCATGGGTACCATTTACTAGGGACTTACACACATAGCATAGTTTTGAGGAAAGAGATCTGGGCCTTGGAACCTGTTTAGCAGGGGCCCAGAGCACTTAAAGTTCAAAACCACATAGTTTTCCAGGCAAAAGGTGAAGGGCTAGCCATGTCAAATAGACCCTTCCTCACAATGGTAGCAGCAGGGAAGTTCCCTAGGAATAGGGTAGTCCTTCTTCTTTAATGTCAACAGGTCTAGGAGAGTTCTGAAGCATTTCTCTAGAGGTCCAAGATTTATACCTGGTGTCAGTCTTTGAAGTGCTGAGATTCCCTATACTATCCCCCTCATCTGGTTCTGGAAAGTTTTTTCCCTTCTCCTGTCAAGGTTCCAAGAAATCTTGGGTG
This sequence comes from Pleurodeles waltl, assembly GCF_031143425.1. Lineage (NCBI taxonomy): Eukaryota > Metazoa > Chordata > Amphibia > Caudata > Salamandridae > Pleurodeles > Pleurodeles waltl. Next base: position 1,655,188,234 of record NC_090445.1, read on the forward strand.
ACAAAGGATTAGTGTCAGGTTTCTTTGTGTGTACTGGAGCATGCCCTTTAAGGTGTAAGTGGGGTAGGGAACAGCTTTTCACCCAGCCATTCTGGCAGGATGGCCATCTTGTCCAAACCCAGTCTCTTTTGTGTCACTGGGAGGAATACACAAATCCAAACAGAAGAGCTGTTCACAGTCATATGACACAGGACACTGGCAGAAGGCACAAATGATTAAGACAAGAAGATGCCAACTTTCTATAAATTCCATTTTCAGAATTGTCACTTAGAGGCTGACTTTATAACTAAGAAAGATTTTAAATTACAATTCCTCTGAGTGTTCACGCCATATATTGGTTATAAATATTCAATTTAATAAGGTAAGCTAGTGTTAGTCAATGGGAGAGATAGGTTTTGCAGTAGTGAAAAATAACTTTAGGAGTATTTTACTGCTAAGGCATATAAAACGTAAACCCACATCCCCTACTCTTCATAAACAATTCACTGTGCCCTATGATCCTTTAGATCTTGCATTAGGGGGAATGTAAAAGTATTAAAAAGGGCAGTTTAGGGCTCGGTTTATTTTACCAAGTCAACATGGCTGTTCAAGATTCACTACAGACTGCAGGCCTGAGACATGTTTTAAACAGGCTACTTTAGTGGGTGGCACAATGAGTCTGCAGTCCCACTAGTTACATTTAATGTACTAACCCTGGATACATGTCGTACCATTTATTAGGGACTTTCAAGTAAACTAAAGATGCCAAGTAAGTGTAAGCGAGTTTTACCATGTTTGTAGGAGAGAGCACAATCACTTTATTACTCCTAATGCCAACACAAACAAATTCAACAAAGAGAAGGAGCAAAGGCAAAACGTTTGGGAGAATACCACACCAAGGATGTCCGGTCTAACAATCCTTATTTGTGAATGGGCAGATACACACTCTCCCAATGTTGCATGTACTTCTTATTCCTTCTATACTGCCACCTCTATGATTTTTGGATATGACAATGAAAAGTTATTACCAATTCAAAGTTGTAAGGTTATCTAAATTTGTCTGCATTCCTTGTTTTTTGGGATTTTCAAACACAGTTCATAATTTCTGAACCAAACTCCCAAAAAGGCCTATTCAAACTGTGCAAGTTCGTAAAAGAAACCGAGCTGCCTTACTAGTTAAATATTAGACTGGAACAGTATTTCCTCTCTCTTCTAAAAGCCTCATGATATTTTAATAATGTCATGTTTCCAAATCCTTGTTATAATAAAAACTACTTTTCCAGCACACGTTAGAAAGTGGATTGCCTCTGCTGCTTGAGTAATTAACCATTGCTGACCCTACTCATGTAGCATACACTCTTCAGTCGTAAGACTTGTATCTTTATCACCGTATAAGGATACACGGCACCATCCTCTAGAGAATGTGTGAAGTGCACATAGGTTGTGTTACATGTGGAGGAACCAGATCATAGCATATTTAACACTTTGTCGGGATTCGAAATCATATGGCATTTATACCACTTTTGTCATGCTGTAAAACCTCATTACACCATGGGAAAGCTACGCATGTTCCTTAGGTCCAAGAAGCCGGATTTTTTAAATTGCCGTTTCTGGAAGTTATTCCTCATTTAAAGGTAAACTGCAAAAATACCTTAGATGCCTGGAGGAAAATTTTCAGAGTCTCAAACCGGTGGCTTAAATCTTTCCTGACAGCATCTGAATCCATGACATCCAGATATTATCTGATTCTCAACCCAGTTATGCCCTCTACTCACGTGCCATCCATGTCAAGCTGCACAAAGTTGTTTAGGTTCTTTTCATTTCTATATTTCATTTCATCCCTGATTGCCTCAGCTCTGTGTGCACCTTTGTTACATCTTCATTTTGCTTCTAATGAAAAGATTTCTAAAAATACATTCTGGAAAATGTATTTCTTTCAACTGGTTGTGGACCTTCAGTGTTAACAAACGTTGCTCTTACGCCTTCCCCTTGTCAACCCTTGTTTCAGAGGAGATTCTTTTGCACCTCTGATGTCTCAGTTATTTTTTATTTTCTTGTTGTGTGTGTCTGCCCCCCTGACCACTGTGCATGGGGTGGCTTCACACGGCCACTGATCTGTTGTTAGGTTAAATGGGGGAAGTGCCTGCTTACTCTCTGGCCTGCAGGCCTGAATTATACTTGTCTCTCTCTGGCTGAAACCACAACGAAAAATATAATCACCAGAGGAACAAGTTGGCGAGAAGGAAAACTACTACTGTCTTAAAGATGATGAGAACCACTGTAGCTGTTGCTATATTTCCCTTTCTCTTAGGGATGATTATTTATTTATGTAATGTTTACTTTATACATTTGTTTTAAATAGTACTGAAGACAAGCGGAAGAAGATGACTTTCAACTTGACTATACTTAGGGCCTGATTTGGAGTGTGGAGGACAGGCTTTACCCCCTTAGTGCGATGGAGTAAAGTAAACCAGACATCTTTTAACATTGACAGGAAACTCTATCATGGCTTTTCCCCTCAAATTTGTTAAAGGTTTGAAGGTCGCTCTGTCAAATATGATGGCCACCGGTCAAACTTTGAACTTATTTGAATTTTTTAAAAGACAAAATCCCAACCCGGGATTTTGTTTTTGAAGAAAGAAAAAAGGAAAGAGCCCCCTCACCATGGGAGTAGTCTCCAATGGTTTGTGGGTCATTTTAAACGTTTTCATTATTAACACCAGGATTTTCACGGCAGTAAGGGAAAGAAAACTCACCATTCTACCACCTCCTGTAAATTGGCCGAGTGGTCGAATGGCCAAAGCTCAGATGGCAGAAGTCTGTCAGAGGGTTATATGAAGCTGGAACAGGCTCCACTGCTGACAAACCTGAGGTCCGCACACCTGTAAATTGAGCAGGCAGACCGAGGATTTAGAAGTTATTTCTTGGAAGTTGTGATGGAGTACCCTTTTGGCCAAACTATAAATCATCCTCTTTAACACCAATGCTAAGTGAATTTACAAAGTGTCTGAGAAGCACAAAACTGGCAGTGGTGGGTTGGAAAAGGGGAAAAGCATGAAAAACTGAAATGGAAAGAGACAGAGGAAAGAGACGTCCCTTACAGTGAAAGGCAGGAAATAATTCCAATTACTGAGGAAACTCTAGAAGAGGAATATTCATGTTGGGACTGGTCTTTAGGGCAATCTGGCAGTGGCCAAAATCCTCGTCTGACAAGTCACTGTGCAGCAGGTGCAGGTTTTGTGGCTTTTTGTGGGCTTGGTTTATGGGCTGATGAACCAGTTTTTACTGTTAATTTCCCGGTTATTACCAGAAACATTGCTTTCAGCCACAACAATGCATGTGTTCCCAATATTTTGCAAAACACTTGCAATGCCTTTCTTCACAAGTTCAAAACTGTCTCGTGTGGGACACTTTTTAAGCTAGTAGATTTGCTTATGCGTACCATATTTACTTTGGTGCCTGGGCCTGAGAACGTCCTTTGGTTTCCTTGATATAAAATGCTGGGTTGCTGAACTTAGTGATGTTTGATGTCTTAGGGCCTCATTGCGAATTTGGTGGTCAGATGAGCTGACTCCTAAAGCCGCAGGGAGGAGGCAGTTGTCATTCCGGCAGCTTCCCCCTCCTCCCAGTCATATTACGATGGGCTGACCGGCAGAAACATTGTATTACAACGTTTCCGCCATTCAACCCGGCGGAAACAGTGCCACGACAAGGAGCTGAGGCCAGTGACGTAGCACAACAGAGCCCTCGGAATGCGCACTATCTGCTCAGCAGACAGTGCGCTTTCTGAGGGTGCTAGCAGGGGACCCTAGCACTGCCGACTCCATGAGCATGGGCACTGCAGGGCCCCCCCCGTGGACCCCAGCACTGGCTTTCTGCCAACCTTTTCATGGGTAGAACGCCACCATGAAAAGGCTGGTGGAATGAGGGCTCATGATCAGCACGGCGGCGGTGAACTCAGCACTGTCGTTACTGACCACGACTCCGACTGCCACCACCCTATTGGCATCCATTATCCTGGCAATGGTGGCAGTCCCTTGGAGGTCCGACCACCGGGTTCGTAAACTGGTGGTCGGACCACCAGGAGTGCAGCAGTCCGATCTCCAACATGGGTTTGGCAGTACTTGGACTCCCAAACTCAAAATTAGAGCCTCAGTCCCCTCAATAAACAAATATAGAAAGAACAGGAGCTGGTACACAAAAGTAAATTCAGTGCTGAACTTAAGTTTACATCCAAATTTACTTTTGCTACACCTGCCAGAAATTCACAGATGGATTCCTGACAGGCATATATGGAAGTCAAAGTGTAGGTTTCTCTACATTTATACAGAATTCAACTCTCTTAAATCTCCCTGAAGAGGTGGGAAAAGAGTGTTCTGAGGAGTAGTTTGTCACGGAAGATTCGGAATAGCCAATCTGAATGCCTGGCTCAGTCCAAGGTTTTCAGTATAGCATTTTTCCTTATTATTTAGAAGGGACCTTTTATCACAGGAATCTGTTTCAATGAAGAATATAATTCATAACTCATGGTATAAAACTTTTCTCAAAGAATTAACCATTAGCATTGTGGACTTTGAACTACATCTTGTGTGCTGTTTACTTATCAGGGTGAGTGCCATTTCTTTGGGAGCAAGGTTGGACCCATTGTCACTTAGATGTATTTATGTTACCTTGATCTCTACTTCTAATGATCAAGAGGACTTTAGTTTTTTTATCTACACCACAGAGCAAATTGCATCTATTTTCTGTATTCTCTGGAATATGGACATGTACGTTTACAAACAAATATAGGTGTTTCAATGCAATTTCCAATTTCAACTATATTTATTTTACAACCTAAGCCACAATTTAGAAATTATCCCATGTAGCAAATTCTTGGTCACAGCAGAAAATCCATCTCTTGTTGGAAGGATTAGGACTCTGGAATGTGGCACTGCTATTCAGTGCCACTGTTTATGTGCTCCAGAGCAAAAGAACGAATGATAACATTAGTTAAACTCACTTATTCTATTTAGCTTTCCTGAACAGCCATAGTAGATGGTACTGAAAAAGCACCAAATGTATGAGTTAAATTTCATGTGTGCTACAATGTGTATATACATCACCCACACACAAGACAAAAATAAAAAATTGCCAGGAGCACTACTTGACTGCAAGTTAAAGTTACTATTTTAAGACGTGGCAAGGAAAAGTGTCTTTGCCATCTAAGAAGACCTATTTTACATATTAATAAATCATCCCTGAAATCTGCCTTATAGGCCCATAAGACAGGGTTTACAAAATATAGAAAAAGTGGAACATTGTATAGTTAAACAGTGTGCCCTCAACTGTAGGCCTAAAAGTTAGATTTGGCTATATTTTCCATAGGGAAGGTTGATGTATGATTCAAATATTTAATTCAGAATATCTATCTGGAAAACGTTAACAAGCACATTCAAAGTTATTTCCTTCTTAATTTTCAAATTCTGATATAATAGTGACTGATGATTTTGATAATGAGTGGAAAATTAACTTTTTAAATTATAATTTATGTTGTCTCAGCCGGAACTGGCTTAAACGTGTTCTACCTCTCATCATACCTCTTGTGCTGGAATACACATTCTTAACTAATAGAGTTAATGGCCTTGCAATCAATCAGTAGATTTGTAGAGTGCTACTTGTCACCCGTGAGGTACAGAAGAAAATGTCCTGCCTCTCGGTCCAAGAAGTACAGAGGATTTTAACGACTGCACACTTAGCAGGGATTAGCTATCTGCAAATGATAGGTACAGTCAACAGAATAGAAGGTAGTTTTAGCATTACCTCTTCTGACATGAAGATGTCGGAGAGAGCATCTCCTACTCATCCTTATGATTTTCTTATAGTACCAGGGTCCATTTACAGGGAGGAGACTCCAGTTCAGACCCTGTCAGGCTGGAGAAGAGCTAATCTAGATAGAAGAGTGGACACGTATGTGATGACAGTCCTGCCTGGTGGCAAAAGTCTTCTGTCAGATTGAAACAGGGGCTCTTGGTATTTGTATTGCAAGTAAAAGAAGGGCTTCAAATTCTTGTCCCAGCCCAAATGCTCTGCCAGGGGAATGTCAAGGGCCAATTCCAGCAGAAAGGCCTAATAACACTGGGGGACCACTATGGCCCTTCGGCCCCGCGTCTCCAGGACTCCCTGTATAGGAGATCATCCTCCCAGTAGATGTGATGAGTACCAGAATCATCGCCAGCTGCTTGGGCTTCAGCCTGTCGCCTCAGGCCCTTGAGGGTGCATAGTCAAGGAAGTCAACACACTTTTGAATTACTAGTTTGTGGTTGGCCCTAAACTGCTGACAGTATTTCTCAGGGGTCAGGTGAAACTTGCTAACCAGCACAGTCTTCATAGCTGGGTAGCCGGTCTGGTCCCCCGTGCCAAGAGTCAGAGAGGGTGTCCCTCCCCATGGGGGCATGTATTGCCATAAACTACCTCACCAGCTCTCCTCAGGGACTCAGTGTACCTTCAAGGCCATCCCATAGGCGGCTACCCACTTATCGATCTCATCACCCACATGGTAATCATGTACCATATCCTGTGGGATTCGACTTTTACTCTCAATGTTAGACATTGCAGGGACACTGCCACTATTATTTTGATTCACCCCTAGTTGTAGGGCTCTTATGTCCAATTCTAAAAGACTCATCTCATGGGCCATTTTTTCCTCTTCCAGGGGCAGCCTCTTTCAGCTATGCTTTTTTTCCAATTTTGCCATGAGTATAGCATGTTCCTTGGTGTTCCTGGCAAGCTTCACCTTTAACTTCCTTTCTTCCTTCCTGTCTTCTAGTTCCTCAGGGGACATGCTACCTGAGAAGACACTACTACTAGTTGCAGAGGGGCGGCATAGGTCAAGGAACGGAGGGGTCTTCCCCCTCCATCAATTGCATGTCAGGGCCTTCCAATTCCTGCTCGTACTCTGCCCCCCTGACCAGGCTCCTCCCCAATGTACTACCCCCTTGGGTTGGCCTCAGCCCGAGCCCTCAAGGCTTCTTGGAACTCGGCCTTCTTGGCTCTTCCCCTGTAGGGCACCCCCTTTGCCTGGCAGACCTCCATGAGCAGCGTCACCATGTAGGTGTCCAGGTCAGCCAGCTCAAATTCTACCTCTGACATGTTATTAAACTAGGGGAATTACCAGAACCCAAATATGAGTAGGGAACCAACATTTTTAGGTCCTTCCACACCCCAGCTGCCCCACTGTCCCTTTTCAGGGACATCTTAAGAACAAAGGAATGCTTTTACCAAGGTGAAGTCATGATGCTCAGTTGGTTATCGTGTGGTGCTGTCTAATTGCAAGCCCTATCCCACAGCTTGACCACCAAATGTTGGAGGCAACACTTTGTGATTGGCTAAGGTAGGACCCTAGCCAGGTAGAACCCGGCACTACCATCAAAGTTGGGTAATTACACTAACTGAATAACCTGTGCTCACCCTTGGGTAGCTTATCACAGAGCAGTCAGGCTTATCACAGAGGCAATGTGTAAAGCAAAGACACAGCACTTCCCCGCAACAACCACACTGCGTGGCACAAAGGAGAATTCTCACACAGTGTACGTATGAAAAGACTGTATTCAACACATACCTTGTCAACACAGTATGGTTATAAAGTAACTCTGGGCCTATGCCCCAATTTGCAATGGAAGCTACTATGGGCCAGATGTATGAAATGCTTATTTTGCATTTCCTAAATAGCGACTCCTTAGAAATCGCTATTTAGGAAGTGCAAAATGGTATGTACATAAATAGAGGTTCCCTAATAGCAATTCCTACAGTGTAGGAATTGCTATTAGAAAATCACAATTTAGGTAGTACCAAACTGTTAGTTCCTAGGAGAATAAAAGGCTCATAGGTAAGAATGGTTTAGCATTTCCTAATTTGCTATTTCCAATCACAAATTAGTAAATGCTAAAGTAAGGGTGACGTTCAACCTAAGGCCCCCCTTGCTGCACCCCCAAAAAAGTTGTGCACATGTAAAGAGCACATGGCCTAGGGGCATATGTGCACTTTATTGCACTTTAAAAAACACATTTTCAGGTGCTTTTTTTAAATTGCATATTGCTACCATCAACTTGGCGTCGATGGTAATTGCATTTCCTAAATACTCATTTTGTATTTAGGAAATGCTTTGTACATGTGCCAAGAAATCGCAAATAGGAAATGCCTATTTGCAATTTTTCTATTTATGGAATCAAAAAAATTTGATTTCTGCAGGGTAGAAATCACATTTTGTTATTCCCTATAAGAAAAGGCTGTTCTATACTTCTTAACGGGCTGACATTGCGATTCGGCCCATTAAGAAATGTAAAAGGCCTTTATACATCTGGCCCTCAGAGGCCCCACTTTGTTAAATGCTACTACTGTAAGTACACATGAGAAAAACGGTACATTCCCCCCTCGCACCCAAATAATTTTGCAAACGTTGTCAGCACTTGACCCACCCTACAATTCCCCACAATCATTGTAGCGCATAAATTCAGGGTGAACCCACTTCCCAACATCAGCAGCAAAATGTACATACAAGGGATACAACACTTTCGCATAGTACTGCAGCCGAAGCCGCATTAGTATGTCAAAATGCCAACTGTAAGAACTCCCTGACAGGATAAACATGACCAGAATCACCACGGTACTATCTTCGCATTCACCTGTCCTCATTCCCACACATCCACTCCGCCCTACTGTGTGTGGTGCGATGAGTAGCAGCTGGTACATGCACACACTCACTCATAAGCACTCACACCCAGCACTCTAATGCAGTGCCCTGATACCCAGATAGCGGAGGCAGCGGTGTTTGCGAGCACCTGGGGACCCAAACTGCCCCTCACCCACAAACCAGCTTCAACTATCCCACCCCTCCACAAGCCAAAGGTCTGCAAAACAAAGGTGGAGGGTCACTGGGGTTGCTGTTAGACATTGAGGTGCCCAGCCAGATAGTTCAATGTTACCAAATAGTTTGCCAATGTCAGCACCTCCGTAAATGAGAGGCACCATCAGGGCTTGTTAACTTGAGTCGCCCTCAACACTTCCAGTTGCACTTGACAAGTTACTAGGCTTGCACTCCCTGTACAAAGGAGTGCCGCAGTCCAAGGTAGGAAGACTCAGGTGACCTTAGACAGTTACGAATCCACGTCAAAAGTGCTCAGTGCTGTATCTCAGCTAAAAGGAGGCACAACGTGCGTGCAGCGACCTCCCGCATGGGCATGCCCCTGCTATACTGTGGGGTACAGCCAGTTTGTACCAGTCGAAAGGTCTCAGTCTGGTTTTTCTAATCAAGGGGCAGGGAGCAATTAGACTGGTGGTTCTTGGTAGGCTGAGATATTTTTCTGTAGGTCTCTGGCAGTGACTCACCCACCCACCTGGAACTGGAAGGTGAATGGGAAAGAACAGTGTCCCAAAGTACCTGTGTCGGATCATTCACCACCATATTTTCTTTGGCCTTGAGGTATGACACATCCTGCTGCAATTCCTCTTTATAATTTAAAGTGCTGCAAGAATGTGAAACCATTTCACTTTTTCTGATGAATCAGTGTAGAAAATTGGGTTACTGGTTGAGGAGAGTGATCCTTTTTGAGCAGAAGCTACAATTCTTGTCAAGGTGAAACACAAGCAAACCATAAATTAACCTGAGCGTAACCCTCTGGTAGCTTGGCACAAAAGCAATCAGGCCTAACTTAGAGGCAATATGTAAATAATGTATGCAGCACACAAACAATAATAAAGTGAAAACAAAACACTAGAAAAAACCCATACCAATTTAGAAAACTAGAGGAAATTTTAATATTTGACACCAGCATTGCAAAAAGCCATTCAGTAGAATCAGAGATATCTAATTTTGTATGTTTTAAGTAAGTATAGCACAAAGAGCCACTCACGGCTATCTGGTCGTGTGAGACTGGGCAAAATTCATAGGTTCAGGCCAACTGCAATAGAGTGCAGGCTGGATACAGGGATGAGGTTAGCCCCTCAGAAAAAGTTACCTCTGAAAGTCTAGCACAAAGCTTTCCATTTGTAGTGTAGGAGGCTGTGAGGAGAGTGACATGGATGGTCGTCACTATAACGCAAAGATCCTGTGGAGCATTGTGGATGGTTGGTGCTGGAAATTCACTTTGGCAGTCATAGCAGGCTGTTGATGCTGTAGCACAACGTGCAGATCTTGCGTTTCCAGATGTCGCTAGGGGTCTCTGTACATGAAAAGTCAAGTTCACTGGTGCTTTGGATTGGTGGTCGGTGCGGGCAGCAAGATCCTGGGGTGAACAGGCCAAATTGAGGTTGCAATCAGATGAAAACTTCAGGATTTCTCCTTTTCTTCAAGGATGAGCTCCACTGAAGCCACCCCAATGGTTCAGGACCTGAGGGGCACCTCTTGAGGCTCAGGAACTCACTACAGCAGAGGCAGTGTTCATGAAGGTCCAGTTGCAGATCCAGGCAGCAGGTCGCTAAGCAGATGGAAGAAGCCTCTGGAGCTTGCTATGCCCTGTAGTTCAGAACAAGAGGTCAGTCAGCTGGCCCCTGGAGTCATTCCAGCCTAGGATAAAGGATGCACATCCTGTCTTCCTTCTCAGCAAACATAGCTGTCCTTGAGCAGCAGTTCAGCAGGGTTTCCATCTTCCATAGTATCCACAAGTCCAGGAGTTCACTGAAGAGTTGGGTCTGAGCAGGAGGGGGTGAAAAGTTCTGCTCCGCCTCCGGAGTTTGCAGAGTTTGGTACACTCTGTGTTCTGCTTGGATTATGGAGTCCTGGCAAAACTCTGCGGCAGTGTTTTTTTTTCTTCTTGCCCACAGCTCACCAACGTTCAGTTAAATTGAGACTCTGAATCCCCTAGCATGAATTTCAAGCGCTAGCATGCCAATGTGGGTGGTCACTGCAGGTCGCAACCATTTGCATTGAGAAAGGTGCCGCTCAAATAGAAAATGTACACCAGCGACAGAAAGAAGCAGGGCCCTCTGGCATGCCACAAGCTCCCAACACTAAAAACCAGCACAACATGCCCAAATTACGCCTGCTAGTAAAACTTTGTGGAATCTCACGGAGTTCAGCCCAGGCCTAGGTCTGAGGGCTCAATATTATACTAGGTGCCACTTTTGAAGTAGAAGGTTCTGGAGGGTTACACCCACAGAGGTCTTTTGATTTTTCTACCTTCCTGCCCTGGCCCCAGCTTGTCTGCAGGCACAAAAGACTAGTGTCAAATCCTTTGTGAATTTGTTGAAGCAGAGGCTTTGTGATGTACAAGGGTGGTAGGTGACAGCTCTATGCCCCAGCAAGTCAAATATGGCTCATCCTGCCAACACCTGTTCCCTGTTTGTCTCACTATCTGGGAGGCAATTGACAAAGCCGAACTACCAGCTACACCTAGTCATGTGACCCAGACTGCAGGCACCAAATGGTCTGGACGAGAACATGTCATCTTTCTTAAAGTGACATTCAGAATTGTGACTTAACATCCATCTTTACCATTAAAAGGGGTTTAAATGACTATCCTTAGACACCAAACTAAGGCCCTCATTACAACCTCGGCGGTCTTCTCAGAAGACCGCTGAGGCAGCAGGTGCCAGAATACTGCCAGTGCTGGCGGTATTTCTGGCTCTCTATTTCGACTTTTCCGCTGGGCGTCCGCTGGCCCAGCGGAAAAGTCACATCAACATTGCTGCCGGCGGGAATGCTGATGTGTAGCGGGTACAGTAGCACCCGTTGCACATTTCACTGCCCGAAATTTGGGCAGTGAAATGCGCAATGGTGCTATGCCTGGGGGCCCCTGCACTGCCCATGCCAAGCGCATGGGCAGTGCAGGTGCCCCCACGGGCGCCCCAAGTCCCCATTACCGACAGCCTTTCCATGGCGTTGTTTACCACTGTGGCCAGGCTGGCAGTTGGGGATTATGACCGCTGGCGGTATAGTGGAGGGGCCGGCGGTATGGCTGTGGCTATTGCGCCACGGTCATAATAGCTGGCAGAACCCCAGGGTCGTAATGAGGCCCAAAATATTATAACCTGCCCCCATTTGGAAGTGACCCCTCATTGAATAAGGTAACCCAATATTATCCTACGGGAGAGGTCGGATTGGCTATTTTTCTCTACCAGGGCATGTAAAAGTCAAAGGTACATGTCCAGCTTTTTGGAAAAAACTACACCCTCCCCTCTGGACCATTTATGGCCTAAACTAGGGGTGACTTCTGTATTAAAAAGGAAGGTTTAGTCCTAGCAAAATGTTTATTTTGCCAGGTCAAAATGGCAGTTTAAACTGCAGACACACAGGCTGCAATAGCAGGTTTGAGACATGGTAAAAAAGCTACAGAAGTGGGGGGCCTGGATATATATAGTGCCACTGTACTAGGGACTTACAAGCAAATTAAATGTGCCATTTGGATGTAAGTCAATGTTACCAATTTTTAGAGAGTTAGCAACGCACAACTTAGCACTGGTTAGCAGTGTAAAAGAGTACAGACTCCTAAGGCCAAAATAAACAAGATCAGCAAAAAATGGAGGAGTAAAGCAAAAGGTTGTGGGAAAGACTACCCTGAGGCTTACAGGTCTAACAGTTAGAAAGAAGAATCCATCTTTTCTGATCACAGAGAGCCTTGCCATCCATCTCCCTCTAAAGATGAACCATCCAGTAAGTGCAACAACTACTCCTAGAGACTTTGAACTTTGCTAACTGATCTTTTGAATGGATCACTGCAGCAATTGTGCTGCCATGTATGCATCTCCTATCTTTTGCTCTGGCTCCCTGCACTGCCAGGAGACTTGCTAGCAATCGTGCACTCTGTAGTTGTCAGCCTGCACATATCAGCATCCGGGGCAGCTCTTCCATAATAGCAGAGGAGCACCAGCAAAGAAAAATAAAATGCTAATAAAACAATTTTATTATCATTATATTTTTGATTCTGACTGTGCCATGCAAGTTTAGGACAGAGTTGGGCCGGGCCATGGCAAGGTGGAGGAGTGGTGGGTGTTGTAAAGTGTGCATGTTGGTTTGGCCGGCCATCTTAGGTGCATTTACACTTCTCCAACCCAGCTAAGTTACAAAGCCAGGTGGAGAAATGACACAGGCTCCTTGTGCCTGAGCGAGCATCTGATCAGCCCTCTCAGGCCAATCCTGGCACTGCTTTCATGCTTGGTATAGTATGTGAGCAGCTTCTGGATTGGACACCTGTGTCCCAATGACTCTGCCGGAAAGAAAGGTGCAACGGAGGCGGGCGGCAGTGGGATTGGGAGTGACAGCTACTTTTTTTAATTAAGAGCTTGCGCACTAGATGGCTCCCTACTACCAACAGTTACAGGTTGCTTAACAGATCCTTGTGCAATGCTGTTGTGCGCTGTTGATTTCCACTGCTGCTATCAAAGTGATCAGAATCTGGTTTGTGTGTGCTTCAGGCCGAATGTGGCACTGTATATAGTTGCTAATTGATTGACTTTATCTTAGGCTTTATTTGTGATGGGTGGTTTTTGGAACTGGGTATGCAGCTGATGTTGTGAAAAGCCATCCTCCTGAAGTTGCCATGACCTTTCTTTCTACAGCTGCTTGCCGTTTCTCACTCACATAGTGAGGCACTCTCCCCTTCATCCACCCACTTATCATGGTGAGGACATTGTAGATACCAAACTCTGTTCTCCCAAGTGAAACTTAGGTTGCCTACCTCTTTCTGGTCAAGCATCCCCAGTGAGAATTGCCAGCAGAAAACTCCCATTCACGTTCAAGCTGTAACAAAAAACACAATGAAACTGCTACAAGATGGTTTTCTCTGTTTAGAACTTAACATATGCCAAAAGTCCCCAGTAGACACCTACACCAAACCCTACTCTCCTGAGTGGATCTTCGGTTGCCTACTCCTCTCTGGCCAACATATGCATAGAGTTCCTAAGATTTAAAGCAACTCAGCAGCTACAGGATGTTACATACATTGAGCACAGCAAAGTGCCCTTTCTACAATGATGGCCTGCTGCTAGTTTCAAGCCGCACAAAAGGATGATGGACGGAGTGTTGAAACTTTTCAAACACTCACCCCCAGTCACAGATCTGGGTTTAATCCATCATTCTTTTGCTCACCATGCCACCCCTGTTTGGACCCAGCCATATGCAAATCAGTCTTCACCCTGTTCCCCATGGGAACAGTCCAGCCCGAACTGCCAGGCCAGGTCCTCCCTGGATCTGAAACAAGCATCCTAGGACCGGTTTCAGGGTATCACCCTTCATCAGCTAGGCTAGCTTGAATCAGGTGGCACAGTGAGCAAGGGACCCACGTCTGGGCATACCCTTCCCACTTAGGGCAACGTTAGAAACAAAAAAGGATGATGGACTGAGTGTTGAAACTTTTCAAACACTCACCCCCAGTCACAGATCTGGGTTTAATCCATCGTTCTTTTGCTCACCATGCCACCCCAGTTTGGACCCAGCCATATGCAAATCAGTCTTGGCCCTGTTCCTTATGGGAACAGCCCAGCCCAAACTGCCAGGCCAGGTCCTCCCTTGACCGGAAACAAGCATCCTAGGACCGGTTTCAGGGTATTACCCTTCATCAGCTAGGCTAGCTTGAATCCAGTGGCACAGTGAGCAAGGGACCCACATCTGGGTTTACCCTTCCCACTTAGGGCAACTTTAGCAACACAAAAGGATGATGGACGGAGTGTTGAAACTTTTCAAACACTCACCCCCAGTCACAGATCTGGGTTTAATCCATTGTTCTTTTGCTCACCATGCCACCCCAGTTTGGACCCAGCCATATGCAAATCAGTCTTGAACCTGTTTCCCATGGGAACAGTCCAGCCCGAACTGCCAGGCCAGGACCTCCCTGGACCGGAAACAAGCATCCTAGGACCGGTTTCAGGGTATCACCCTTCATCAGCTAGGCTAGCTTGAATCCAGTGGCACAGTGAGCAAGGGAGAGCATGGAGCACACACCAGCGTACTTGAGCGACACATAGTCTCACACTATGGCACAAATGTGAGTGTGCACTGTTCATCATTAGGTTTGTACTAGAAGGATACCCTCGAACTGCAAACTCCTATGTCTGGACAAATAAAGAAGGGCCTGAAAAATTGGATGCATGTTGTGCACTGTAGCACACACACCACCGCAACGTTATTTGAGTTGATAAAAATGCACCTTTCCAGTGCCAAACACATTTTTGTGCAAGATAGTAAATTGCTTTTCTCTGCTTTGTGTCATGCTATGCAAAGCCCAGATAAACGTGGGCCATAGTCTCATAAACTGGGCTTCTGCTATTCCTTCTTTTTGTACCAAACTCTATTAACTGGTACAATAGTACTTATATTATATTCAATAAAAAAATGTCTAGCATGCCGGTACTACAAAATTTGGAATATTAGCAAGGAGAGTCAAATAGAATCTAAATAAGTCACGTCAAAATACAGAAATGAACACAAACTATACAAAGGACAGCCAAAAATAGAAAGATGCACAAAAATCAAAAGGATAGTTAAAATAATAATGTAGACTCCATGCAATTGCATTAATCTCTAGTAATTCATAAATATATTCATTGAATATATCAGTGTTTATTCAGTGTTTAGGTGTCAATGTACCGACTTTTTGAAGGGACTCCATCCACAAGGAGATCCTCAGGACAACATGTGTAATGCCATTCTTGTGTTCCTCCTAACTACTTTAGTCTCATATCTGCTCACGTCAGTGAGCACAAGAAGCAAGGTATAGGGCTGAATTTGTTGAAGCCTCAGTTCATTGGAATTATATTTTTGATATATTCCTGGGGCACACTGGGATGTCCCGTTGGCACATGTAGTCTAAGAGGCTCTATTAATGGTCATTCATTTGTCTCTATTGTCATATCAATGTCAATATCAATGCGAAAATTGCTCTTCACTTCCCAACCCGACATGAGGTCTTTCCTTCTCGAATACCTTCAACTTAAAGATGTTTGCATTCAGTCAAATATTTACATTTTTCAAACATCAGGTCAAAAAGACTACCTCAGCACTTTTTCCAAGCGCAGTCTTTCTAACACCAAAAGGAACTTATATACACAGGGTTATTTTTCTTAAAACAATTGTAAAGTGTAATTTTGTGTTTGTGAATTTTTCCCTGGTTTGTATTTTTTCCCAGTTCCTTCTGACACCTGAATAAATTATACTTGTGCACCCTAAAGCTATAGCTTCATGGTAATCTCTCAGAAGAGTCACTTGCTCTGGTTTTCCTAAGCCCAGTGACACATGGTATATCCATTGTGTATGCAGCAGTGTGGTACCAGGATGTTTCTTTCAGACTGCCGTTTGACATAAATATTGTGTCTTAGCTATGGTCCACAAAATATTGCTCCATTAGAGTTAAATATAGAAGATGTACACCCACGCAGCTCATATTTTTGTAGACAATATTTAGGACAGGAAGAGGCTTTTTTGTGCATGATTTTCTGACATAAAACCAACATTTCAAATGTTGATTTGTGAGACTGGCACAAGCTCATTTCATATGTGGCAGGACGTTTGTATGATAACGAACAGGATAGGCCTGATTGTATCACTGACATTGAAAGCAGACTAAAGTTTGAATGGTAATAGCTTACATATGCTTTGCAAAGAGGAATTGTTTACATATTATTGTAGCAAAACAGAAGCTAAGTATCCCTCCTTGCTCCTTAAGACTTCATTGGTGATAATGGTGGGAAACGTTCTTTGCCATGCAGTCGGATCCACATATTGCCTTTATCAATCAATAAACCGTAGCATTTGTAAAGTGCAGCACCATCACGTCTAAGCGTATCTGTGTGCTAAGGGTGCAGTGTCTCTGCTGAAAAAACACATTTTGAGTCTCCTTCTGAAGTCTGCCAGGGAGGGAGCTGTTCATTGGTAGAGGGGCAGGCTGTTCCAGGACTTGGCTGCAGTGTAGGAGAAGGAGCTCCCTCTGCTGCGCCTGCGATGGATGCAGGAAATATGTGAGAGGTTTAGTGAGGCGGAGCATAGTTGTCTTGCTGGGACATAGAAGCTCAGTCGATGGTTGATGTAGGACTGCCCTAGGTTGTGGAGAGCCTTGTATGCGAGTGCGAGGATTTTTAATTGGTATCCGCTCTGGACGGGAAGCCAGTGGAGGTTTCTGAGGCGTGGAGTGTTCCTTGAGCGCTTGGGGTGGTTCAGGATGAGTCTAGCTGCAGTGTTCTGTAGAGTCTGGAGTCTTTTAAGTAGCTGGCAGGACACTCCTGCATAAAGAGCGTTGGCCAGGGCGCGCATGACCATCTTTCTAGTGTCGGTAGGGACCCATTTGAAGATTTGGCAGAGCATTCGAAGGATGTAGAAGGAGGTGACTAAGTTTACTTGTTGAATCATGGATTCATGGATTGAATCATGGATAGCTGGCAGTTGAGGATGATACTGAGGTTTCAGCCATGGTCTGATGGAGAGGGTGTTGGTCCAAGTTCTGCTGGCCATCAGCTGTAGTCCCATCTGGAGGTGTTCTTCCCGAAGATCAGAAGTTCTGTTTTGTCAGTGTCAAGTTTGAGGCAGCTGTTTTTCATCCATCTTGCTATGTTGGTCATGGCATTTTGAAAGTTGGCTTTGGCATTATGGTGGTCTTCAGTGAGTGAGAGGATTAGTTGAGTGTCGTTGGCATAGGAGACTATATTGAGTCCACAGGATCTGACGATGTCTGTGAGGGGGTCAGGTAGATGTTGAACAGGGTTGGACTGAGAGGTGACTTTGGGTATGCTACAGATGATGTTCTTGAGTGTAGAAGTGAAGGGAGGAAGGTGGATCCAATGTGTTCGGCCTGAGATGAAAGAGGCGACTTACTTAAGGGTGTTTTGGTGAATGCCAATGTTGTGGAGTCTATTGAGGAGAAAGTGGTGGGAGACTGAATCAAATGCTACAGAGAGGTCCGGAAGGATCAGTGCTGCTGACTCTCCTCAGTCGAGGTGGGTCCTGTTGTTGTCTGTGGCAACGATCAGTGCAGTTTCCATGCTGGGATTGGCTGGGAATCCTGATTGTGAGGTGTCGAGAAGGTGGTTTAGTTTGAGGTGGTCAGTTAGCTGTTGGTTGATGTCTTTCTTGAGCACTTTGGCCGGGAAGGGAAGAAGAGAGATGAGTCTGTAGTTTTTGAGGTTGCTAGGGTCAGCAGAGGGTTTCTTTAGGAGGGGTCTGACCTCTGCATGCTTCTATTCGTCCAGGAAGGTTGCCGTGTGGATGGAGGTGTTGTGGATGCAGGTTGGTTCTGTGCTAATAGTGTTGGCTCTGAGGTTGAAAAGCCAATGGGGCTGGAGTTGGTGGGTGCCCCGGAGTGGGTGGATTACAAAATAGCTACAGTGGTCTATGTGTTAATCGGGAACCAGGAGGTTATCCAGTGGTTGGTGTTCGCTGCTTAAGAGATGTTGTCTAGGCTGGATGTGGAGGGTTGGAGGTTAAAATTGTTGTATATGGTGTTGATCTTGCTGTGCAAGTAGTCCAGGAGGGTGCTGCAGAGTTACTAGGATGGCTGGATGGTGGTCTCTGTGGCTTTGTTTACTGTTTACCATGCACTGCCTTTGCCATGCATTGCCCTTATAATTCAAGTCTTTACTAAAAATGTGCCTTTAAACTGCATGCCTTGTCAATGCACAGTAAGTATCTGTGTTGTGTGTGTATATGTAACTATGCATTACCTATTGGTGGCCACCAGTAGGTGGTTATAGTTAGCCATGTTTCCATTGAAAAAGAATTTTTTGACCTGCCTATATCCTTGATGCTGTTTGACGAATCTTCACAACATTTTTTTAAAAAAAAGTGTTCCAGTGAATCTTGTTGTACATGGGAAGTTTCGGAGTGATCCGTCAAGCGGGTGCTGAGTAAAAGGTGGGGGGGGGCAAAAACACATGCCTTTCCCAATATACTTCCCATAGGAATTTCAGACACCACTACAGCTCAAACTGTAGGA
This sequence comes from Pleurodeles waltl, assembly GCF_031143425.1. Taxonomy (NCBI): domain Eukaryota; kingdom Metazoa; phylum Chordata; class Amphibia; order Caudata; family Salamandridae; genus Pleurodeles; species Pleurodeles waltl. Next base: position 1,655,207,106 of record NC_090445.1, read on the forward strand.
CGGAATTAGACCAAACTTGGCAGAAAGGTAGCTCTTGGATGAGAAAGAGTTCTTTTTGTTATTTGGTGTAAATCCATTCAGTTCTTTTTGAAATATTAAAAGAAAACTAAAAATAGATATCTTGAGGCGCAAAGGGTTCGCAAATATTAAAAAGCTTGTGCAAGGAAATGCAGTGCTCCGATTGGTTGCCAACAATTCAACCAGGAAGTATTGGCAGCCATTTTGGGACTCTGCTTCAGACGAGTCCCACAAAAGGGGCAGGTTAGCGTCACCCTGACCCCTTAGCTCTGGTGCTGGGGTCCCAGAGGGACCCGCAAACACGGCAAAGAGGCATTTTTGTTTTAATTTTTGCTGCAAATTCAAGCTGGATGCATGTTTTTAAGAAGCCCCCGGATGGGCCTGGTCCCGGGGGCATTTTGAAATAAAGAGGGTGGCACATGGGGCCCCCCTGGTAGGGTAGTTTGATGACCCGGGAACCACCACTTCCCGGGGCTTATTTGTAATGAATGTGGAGGAGGGCAGCGCAACCCCCGCAGCCTGGGACTGCCTACTCCCCGGAGCTCTCATGAAATATATGCGGGCCGCGTAGCCCCCATGCAGCCCCAGGGACCGCCACCTCCCCCGGGCTGTAATAAAATATAATGCGGGGGCCCTGCAGCCCACCCACAGCCCTGGGGACCAACATCTCCCGGGGCTATTTTACATTGGAGAGGGCCCAAGTGGAGCCACCACACTCCGGGGCCCGCTCCTGCTATGTCCCGGAGTACCCACCCCCAGGACATAGCTGTTTGCTCTGACTTAGTGGGAGCTTTGACATCAGATACTTCACTTTCTGCAAGTTAGAGCTGTCAAAAGCGCTCACTTGCAGAAAGTGAAGTTTTCATCTGTTTCCCAGCACGCAAATATGCGTGCAGGGAAATAGATTAAAATATTGCTCCTGCAAGGAGGGAGCTCCTTTTTAAAGCAGCTCCCTGCTTGTGGGAGCAATGCCGGCTCACGCACAATGTGGGGAGCTGGCTAGGACCATGGGGCCTTCAGTCCACCCCCCGCAGCAGTTCTGTCACTCCCTCTCTCTCTCTTCCATCTCATTGAGAAATTGTTTTTGTAATGGTCTCATCATACAATGACTTCAAAGAGGCAGACTAGCAAGATGTTTGGTAAGAATGTTATAAAAATGCTTGGATGCAGAGCAGAACAGTAATTTCTGGCCTGATGGTTAAGGTCTTGTGTTGTCACTAAATAAGCTGAAAGTTCAAATCCTAGTATCGCTTGTCAATGTCTGTTTATTTTCTGGTGATTTCACTGTTAAACATTCCTAGTGATGGAACGTTGAAGTCTTTTTCCCTCAAAATCTGTGGGTTGAATGTCATAGCTAAGTCTGGACACTGCACAATAAGGAGTCACCTCAGGCCTAGTGGTTAAGGTCTAAGCCATGCACACTAAACATTAGGGTTCTAGTCTCAGTGAGTCTATGGTCATTTCCTGCATTAGTTTCTTTTCAACTATAAATATTAGAGTTACATACTGAAAGGTGATCTCACTCTTTTTAATTGACAGAAACAACTTCCTTTTCGATTTTTCCGGAAATATAACATTCTAATATAATTCAATAAAGCCTAAATCGCTCCTGCTCTCTCGCGCTCTCTCTCTCTCTCTCTCTCTCTCTCTCTCTCATTTTCTCTCTCTCTCTCAGCATTGTGTGGCTGTGTGGGTTTTTTTACTTGTCTCGTTTGACGAATCTTAACAAAATTTTCTAAAAAACAGTGTGCCCAAGAATCTTGTTGTGCATGGGAAGTTTTGGGGTGGTCCGTCAAGCAGGTGCAGAGAAAAAGGGGGATTAAAAAAAGTGAATTTCCCATTTTAATGCCCATAGGGATTTTGAACATGAGTACAGCTCAAACTGCTGGACGGAATTACACCAAATTTGGAAGAAAGGTTGCTTTTGATCCAGATTGATGCCTTTTCATTATTTGGTGTAAATCCATTCATAGTTTTTGAAATAGTAAAAGAAAATCAAATTTGTATATCTGGAGGCCCGAAGAATTTGCAAATACTCCTGATCTTGTGCTGAGATCTGATTGGTTGCCAGCACTTCAACCAGGAAGTGTTGTTACCCATATTGAGACTTTCTTCAGCTGAGTCTCACTAAAAAAATTAAAACAAATTAAAAGGGGGCTAGACACTGTTACCCTATCCTCCTAAACATGGTGCAGTGGTCCCTCAGGGACCCCTCCCACCCCTGGCTTAAAAATATATATATATTTAAAATCATGCACATGCTTTTTGTTTTGCCCCCTGGTGGACCAGGTCCTGGTGGCACTGCCAAAATATAGGAGGAGGCACAAGGGCCCCTCTCCTATGGCTTCTCAAAGCCCCAGGGTCCACCACATCCTGTAGGCACTGCACACTAAGTATGTGGGAAAATATGCATGCAGGGAAAGATGAAAACATTGCTTCTGCAAGCAGGGCAATGCAGACTCCCGCAGAACCCGTGGAGCTGGCTAGGACTGCAGGGGCATTCAGGCTTTGTCAGTCTATGGGGAGACTATTGCAATAACAATAGCCTCGCCATACATTTAAAATGTGACCATAACTACGATGTTCCGGTAACCTTTGGGGGCATATTTATGATCCCCTAGCGCCTCCTTGCGCCACATTAGCGTCATTTCTTTTTTTACACAAATGTGGCCCAACATGGCCAAAATCACTGCGCCAAATTTACAAAGTTGCACAATGCATGCATTACACCACTTTGTAATGTGCCAAGCATAATGTATGCAAGGGGAGTGCTCCTCCATTAAGGGGGGGACGGACGAAAAAATTGTGCAAATAAATCTAAAATATTTCTCTGCATCTCTTTTTTTGCATTTTTATCGCCTGCTCAGAGCAGGCGTTAGAAGGAGGCATGCCACTGTTTTAAGTGCGCCTCTACGTACTGGTCAGAGTTAGCACCTAAATTTTGGCGCTAATCCTGAGCAGTACATCAATAGGGTCAGACATTCTGATGCTATTGCCCTCTACCCTGCGTCATGGTGCACCGTATTTTAAAAACACACCGCCATTGGTTTTTAAAAAATATTTGCCACCAATTTGTAAATTTATGATAAAAAAACAAATAAAAATGTTTTTTTAGCCATGGGGATCCCTCTCGGAGCCCACCACCAGAGCTAGGGGGTTATGGTGTCCCTATCCTGGCCCCTTTTCCTTTTTTTTCACATTTTTTAGAGGGACTCTGCTGAAGCTGAGTCCCAAGATGGCTGCCAACACTTTCTGGTTTGAAGTGTTGGCAGCCAATCAAAGCTGTGCATCTGCTGTGCACGAGCTCTTAATGTTTGCAAAACCATTGCAGCCATAGATATACAAATGTTTTTTTTCTCTTTACTCTCTCAAAAACTACTGAATAGATTTACACCAAATAAGAGAAACGTGATCTGTGTACCAAAAGCCATCTTTCTGCCAAATTTGGTGTAATTCCACCAAGCGATTTGGGCTGTAGTTGTGTCCAAAGGTCCTATAGAAATTAACATGGGAAAAGTAACTTTTTCGACCCCCCCTTTTTCTTGGACGCCAATTGATAGATCACCCCAGAACTTTCCATGTGCAACAAGAATCACCGGGTCACTTTTTTGTCGTGACGATTTGTCAAACAGTGCCAAATATAGAGGCAAGTCAAAAAACGCTTTTGCATTGGAAACATAGTCATACTTAACTACCTAGTGGCGAATGCCACTAGGTAATAAATATATATATATATATATATATATATATATATATATATATATATATATATATATACCTTGTTTTAACTTGATTAAAACTTTGGCAGGTGATAGTGAATCAATCGTCTGTTCTGCCGATAAAGGTGGGAACATTGTACTAATGGACAAACAAAAATATATCGAAGAAGTTATGCGTCAACTTAACAACACACAATTTTATAGGATCATTACCAAAGAGGTTTATACCAACAGCAACTTAGGGATTTGGCAACTGCTAATGGAATTGAAAGATAAAGGTCTATTAATATGGGACAAATATTGTTTTCTTAAAAAAGATTTTCCCAAACTACCGGTCCTATATATTCTTCCCAAGATCCATAAGAACAGGACCAATCCTCCAGGTAGACCTATAGTATCATCTTGTGAAATCGTTTTGGAGAATGTTTCCAAGTATGTTGATTTCTTCTTGAGAGAGTTTGTAGACAATTTACCTTAATTTGTTCATGACACCAAAGACTTCCTGGGTAAACTGGAAGGAATTGTATGGGGAGATGATTTTTTACTATTGACTCTGGATGTCAATTCCCTATATACTATTATTGATCATGACAAGGGTATTGAAGCATGTAGACATTTTTTGTGGACTAGATCTTTAAAATATTTGGCACACACCAATATGATTATGGATATGATGAGATACTGTTTGACTAATAATATTTTTCTGTTCAATGGGGTCCTATATCAACAGATTCTTGGGACTGCGATGGGTATTTGCTTTGCTCTATGTTTTGCCTGCCTTTTTTTAGTTTGGGGGGAAGAGACCATTTTTAAAGATGAGGAACAGTATCCAGAAATAAGTCACGCGATTTTATGGCTAAGATATATTGACAACCTTTTTATTATTTGGAAAGTCACTGAAGAAGAGGCTATACAATTTATTTGTAAATTAAATAGTAATGATATGTACATAGGTTTGACCTATAGTATGAGTAGGTCTTCTATAGAATTTTTGGATACTTTGATTATGATCAGTGATCATAAGATCAGCACAGAACTTTTTTGTAAGATCACGGCAGGCAATAGTTTATTACATGCCTCCAGTGGACATCCAGAGAGCTTGAAATGGAGTATTCCTTATGGAGAATTGCTAAGAGCTAAAAGAGTAAGCAGTACTGATGTAGCCTTTGAAATTGAACAAAGAGAGATGATCAATAGATTCAAACAGCGTGGTTATCCCGAGTGGGTGATCAAAAAAGCAACTGAAAGAATTAAGGGGATAAAAAGAACTGATACCTTGTTTGACAACACTATTAAACAGGAGGTAGATGATAATGAGGGAACCAGACTCATTATGACATACAATGAGGATACAAGACAGATTAACAACATTATCTCCAAGAATTGGAAGATCTTGAAGAGTGGTCCCATTATTGGGAGCTCAATACAGAAAAGACCGCAGATCACTTATAGAAGAGGACGGAGTTTCCATGATATTTTAAGATCTAATGATATTATTACCATCCCTCAACTCAGACAACATAATCCTCAAGGTTTTTTTCCTTGTGGACATAGCAAGGCATGTCTTAATAGTATCATCCGGAAGCAATATATTTTATGTAAACCTGGGAAAGTAAGGCAAATTAATCAATTTATAACATGTAGTACTCCATTTGTGATCTATATACTTGAATGCCCATGTTTAAGACGGTATGTGGGCAGCACCAAACACAGTGTTAAGAAGCGGGTTCTGGAACACATGCGAGCTATCACATCCAAAGACGAACACTATCCGGTAGCAAGGCATTTTAAAGACAAACATAATTCTGATTGTACTCTGCTATCCTATTTTGGTATTGAACATGTGCCTGCATGTCATGGAGAAGGCAATAGAGAATTGGCATTGAGGAAAAAAGAGTCAAAATATATCAGGTAAAGAATTGAACACCCATCTATATGATGATTAATGAGATAATGGGATCCAGCTGAAGTGAGCGGTCCATTTGGTTTTGTGATTTGATCATAGACGTACTTTGGGATGTTGCGAATCATCTAGATGCATAAATAGTGGATTTTAGTGTACCTAATTAAGGTGATGAACTAAAATTTGTTGTATTTAGAAGATGTTTTTATTTGTATATATTCAGAGGTTATTTATTTATTTATTTGTATACTTTTTCAGATGTTGTGGGCTGGATGAAAAACTACTGAGCCCTGCTTGCCAACGGTTTCTCTATATTGCACGTTATTATTGGGTGATGACATTCCTTTTATAGATCCACAGATAAGAAAATCATTATTTTCACATTTTTATAGTTTGTTTGTCGTATTATTATTGACCCTTAATACAAATTTGTAAATACAAATGAATGTTATGATTATTATCAGTACCGTTTTTTTTGGTTGGGAATTCTGGCTTTGAGGGAGTGTTTTTCATTGCTTGTGACTATTTCCATTTGGGCTTAAATTGACAATATTTTATTCGTTATATATTATGGTCCAATGGAGTATAATCTTTGCAATGTTTTTTCTTTGACAATATATATTTAATATTTAATATTTATATATAAAGTGCCAGGATATGATAATTATAGTAGGTATAATATTATGGGTCATATAAGTTAATATTTCTGAATATGTACTGTGGTAGGGGATTGTTTGTCTTTTATGGTTATTTTCCGTCTTATTTCTATGTCTATGAAATGATAGTATTTAGGAAATGTCTATCGGTGGTACTTATCACGTGACCAAGGCTGCTGTGTCAGTCTAAACGCATTGTGTTTGTGATTAAACAAGTTTTGCTTTTCCTTGAGCCCTGAGTGTGCAAACAGCATTCTTTTCTTTGATTTATTAACTACCGGTCTGCTCATTCCGGTTCCTCGCACCACCCCTCACGGGCCGATGGAATTCATTATCGAGCTTTTGGATTCAATATATATTCGCCACTAGGTAGTTAAGTATGACTATGTTTCCAATGCAAAAGTGTTTTTTGACTTGCCTCTATATTTGGCACTGTTTGACAAATCGCCACGACAAAAAAGTGCACCGGTGATTCTTGTTGCGCATGGAAAGTTCTGGGGTGATCTATCAATTGGCAGCCAAGAAAAAGAGGTGTCAAGAAAGTTGCTTTTCCCATGTTAATTTCTGTAGGACCTTTGGACACAACTACAGCCCAAATCACTTGGTGGAATTACAACAAATTTGGCAGAAAGCTGGCTTTTGGTACACAGATCACGTTTCTCTTATTTGGTGTAAATCCGTTCAGTAGTTTTTGAGATAGTAAAGAGAAAAAAACATTTGTATATCTCTGGCCGCAACGGTTTTGCAAACATTAAGAGCTTGTGCACGGCAGATGCACAGCTTTGATTGGCTGCCAACACTTCAAACCAGAAAGTGTTTAAAGCAATGAAATGCGAGGGGACCACCCACAACCACCGGGACCACCACCTCCACGGGGCATTTGTCAATTTGTATGTAGGGAGCCGCTCAGCCCCCAACAACCCTGAAGACCACCACTTCCCCAGGCATTTCCCAAAATGTGTGAGGGCCCCGTTGCCTGCCCACAGTCCTGGGGACCACCATCTTCCCAAATATAAATAGATTGTTGGAGGAGGACACCCTCAAGGAGCCACTCAAGCATCTCCCTCCCTGTGACAGCAATGCAGGCTCCATCAGAAGGCGGGGAGCCAGCTGGGACTGTGGGGACCTTCAGGCTCCCCCCCACGGTCCCCAACATTGTCACAAGGTCATATGGCCGGCCCCTGGGGGATGTGGTCCCTGGAGCCGAGATCGGCCCTGGGGAGGTGGGCCACATGGCTCCCCCATCCCTCCAAAAAAATAATTAGGGTGCGCCCCATTGGACGGTGTCCCAGGGCTGTGATCGGCCTGGGGAGGGGGCTGCGGCCACCGTCCCCCACCAAAAATCTAGGCTGTGCCTCGGAGGATGGGGTTCCCGGGGCTGATATCATCCTGGGGAGGGCCTCCCTCCAAATAAAAAAATGTAATGTTTAGTCCAAGCCCTGGGGGATTGGATCCCTGGGAATGAGATTGGGCTGGGGAGCATGCAGCCCACCCCCCCCCAAAAAAAATTAAATAATAATGCTGGGCCCCAGGATGTGGTCCCAAGGGTGGAAATGGTCCGGGGGCATGTTAGGTTGGGTTGTTGTAGGGGTTGGTCGCAGGAGGGACTGGCCGCAGGCCAGGCCCTGCTGCCAACCACCTGCTGTGCACAGCCTTTGGCCATGTGCAGCGCAGGGTTGGGTGGTTATAGTGGTTAACCCCCGGGTACTGGCTGCAGGCCATGCTCTGCGGCCAACCCTCACTGCACACAGTCAAAGACCATGTGCAGCTCAGAGTTGGGTGGCTATAGGGGTTGGACGCAGGGTTTGGTCACATACCAGGCCCTGCAGCCAACCCCAGTCGCACACGGCCAAAGGCCGTGCGCAGTGGTGGTTGGATTAACATACAGTAATGAAAATTACTTTATGTTAAAGAAAAGTAGAAATTCACTGTAAAAAAAAGAAAGTAACAGGGACGTTATAGTTAGAAATAAATTTAAATTCACTTAAAAACCAAAGGGGAAGTTATGTTTAGGCTCACATACAAAACCAGAGAAATTCACCTGTTATGGTTAGTTATCTCAAGTAATTTATAAACCATGGCCTAAGGTAACTATAACGCGTCCCCCTGCCATGCACAGTTTTTTTGTCAAAAATGCTGCTACAAATATTACATTGATATTATCATGATGTTATCAAAGGTGTCATCAGTGTTGTAATTTTTGAGGTAGATAGCAGTGTATGGCGGGGCGCGGGTTATAGTTACCATAGGGCACCAGTTATATTTGCTTGAGATAACTATAACTATAACAGGTGAATATCTATGGTTTTGTATGTTCAAAATATGAGCTTAACTACACCTTTGTTTTTTCAAGTGAATATATCTGTATAGTTTTGCTATCCTACTTATGTTTTAAAGGCATGCATGGTAAAGGTAGGTGCGTGTTAAAAGATTGCGTTGTAATTGATGCATGTTTACATCACACAACTGATAATGGTATGTTCGGTACCAATGCAGGGGTGGGGTTGGAACATGGACCAGTTGCTATGGGGAGATGCTGAATGACTGCATTTTAGTTGCTATCTAGTGATGTGTGAAATTCATCTCATTTGCTTATGCATTAAACATTTTGGGGAAAATTAAACGAAATGCAAATCCATCATTTAGCTATATATATTAGCGCAAAATGCATCCTTGCATCACCTTTTGACGTTACACATTTTGCAGTGAAACAGGAAGAAACACTATTGGTGTGAACAACAGACACTCGTGCTCTGGTTCTTAGCTCTGTTCACGCACTCGTGACCTATAATTTTTCGATGAACAGTGGCTTACAGTCGTGATGTAATGTAACAGTGAATAATTGGGAAATCCATTCATAATGCCATATGCACAAAAATACTCTGATTACCCTAGTGTAATTTAAATTTCACCCAGGTCTACTGGACCTGATGACAGATGAAGGTGGTCTGGGAAAATACACATTACAGGGCATAATATAGGCTTAGTTAACTAATGCAGCCATATGAATATGATGTCTGACAACGTTTTAAACTCTTCAGATAGGGAATAGGATAGAGGTTGGGGTGTGTGATAAAATATAATGGGGACTTATTTAATATTTGTCCTATTTTGCATGTTATTTATCATTGTCATTCTCCTACACGATTCATAGACAAATATTGTAGATTAAACTGTCATATAAAGGTAAAATCCAAGTGTTGTGTCTGTGTACTGAGTTGGGGATACACAGTCAGAGCTCCATTCTATTAACACCTGCAGTTAAGAGATTTTCTGACAGTTTTAATTGACTCCCTACACTCCCTCTCTCCCAAAGCATAAACTGCTAGAGGAGTAATGAGAGACACCAGCAAGTTCTCCTTTTCTCTTCCATGTGGGGCTAAGAAATTCGACCGGGAGTGGCCCAAAAATAATTGGAGTCAACACAACACATACTAGGAAGGGTGTCTCCAAAATTAATAGGAATTTGCCTATCATGGGAGAAGTCATACATCACTCTATAAAAGATTTGATGAGGCACATTGGCAGAGTGAAGGTGTAATGTGTGTGGATCTAACACTTCTGACTCTACAAAATTTTGGGGGAACGTTTTGGAATATTATCTCTGACAGAAACAATACACAGGGTGTAAGAGGACAAAGTGACTTTATCCTAATTAGTAGCCATGAGGAGACCATTGTACCCTCCGAGCCACCACTCATGGAAACCACAAAAAACTACCAACTTCCCAGGGCACCCATAACCACAATCTCCTGGGCCAACAAAGTCCCTTCACCACACCTAAGCACTTCAACCTCAAATCATGTGCACCATTAGCCACTACCCCACGTACCCACAGAGTAGCATTACTTCAACACACAACAAGCACACCACAAACCAAACTAGTAGCCTATTTCACAAATATATTTCTTACTCATTCCAAAATTCCCAGGAGGAAATCTTAACCTATTCATGGAAATGAAACTGTGTGAATAGGGTCCCATATAACTAAATGTTCAACTCCCTCAGGCACCTGCCGGAAGCTGTGGATGACCCCAATTCTCCTGATCAGAACACTTGTCATTGACTATATTCCAAAACCTAGAGCAGATTAAATTAAAAAATCTGTATCTCTCCTCTCCGGTCATGAGTTTAACATTGTTAAATACCACTCAGCCTTCCGTCCATCCATGACAGTGGTATATGTGTAAAGGAATAAATTCAAGGGCCCAAGGTTTTGCTCAGAAGCCCATGGCCAGTGCTATTGAATGTTGGGGGCCACCTTCCACCTCGTTCCTCTTTCATCCATTACCAGAAATTCCCCAATCTGCACTCTTTCGAGTTATTTTTCATCTCTGCTTTATTTCTCTATTACTGTTTTCTATCTTTTTCTTCATCCTTCTTCCCCCTTTTGTGTTTTAACCTCTCTTCCTCTGGATCACACTCTAATGAGGAAAAATAGGTGTAAATCCCCAAAAATGAGTGCCTGTAGGCCCCACCTGCAACCAACAGCTCAGATTAAGCACCGTTTCATGGTCTTACTTTTAACTTGGGAAATAGTAACTTGGGAAATTACCTCTGATTTGCAGCGCTTAGAAATGGAAACATTGTTACAAAGTGCTATATAAAAAATACCTTATTATTTAATGGTGAGATGCACTTATTGTAATGAATGTTAGGCTATGGCGATAATTTATGGTTAACTCAATTTAAAAAATAAGAATTTGAATATTCAGCATCATTATTTCGCCTTGAAAACTGTGTTAATGGCTATTTAATTGCCAGCCTCTCTGTTCAATCCATCACTGTCTTGAACAGTACCACAAACAATGTTTACGGTTCTTCATACATTAAACTAAAACATGGGTTTATTTGTATCGTATTTCTGTCTATTGAATAACAAACAAAACCATATAATTTCCTTGGATGTAAACTTTAGGATGCAGAAGGTTATGTAAGCTGTTTGGTTGTATATACTAGAGTCTTATCATTAACTCGCAATTTCTGCGGGGATATTTCTAGATGAATTAAGCTGCAAAATCTTTTTTCGGCATCTGCAGCATTGGTAAGGACAAGGTTACCATGGAAACTGCATCCGGCCTATTCAGCGGAGTTTTGTTGATCCTCCTTACGCACACACATGCAGTAGATGGGTGGTGGAAACGCATTCCTTTGTTTTCCCTTGTTGGGGCTGGGAAAGCAAAGTGACCAGAGGGTCACTCTTCTGTCTGAGATTTGGAAACTAAATAAATGCGGGAAAAATAAATTTATATCTCATTCAGATTTCACGATGTAACTCGGAAATGACTGGTATGCAGTATTCCGTTCGTGTAACTTGCAATACCACAGAGAACTTGATACTTCACATTTATGTGCTAAATTGCCTAGGCATAAATGTAATCGCATGCACAAAATGCAGGATTTGTAACTGTTAAAGCAAACTATTATACGAATGTGATCGTAATAGGACCTTAACATGTAAGCTGAATTTGCAGAAATGCAGACATATATTCTAGGGTTTCTTATATTGAAGAGAACTGAACTCCTACTGATCCCTATCTTTTGTAATATAAGTGATGTTTTGTAGCATAGGTTCTAAGCCCTAAGGTGTCAAAGTAGCAAGAGCAGGAAAAAACAAAAAGAGAAAACTTTTGAGTGTTCTCCACAAGGGTGATGGTGAAGGGACGGCTGCCATGGTGGTGGTTGCCATCCCATCTTGGAAAACATTAGGTGGAATTTTAGCAACCACACAAATAATTCGGTAGGATGCAAAGACATGAGGAGACCCTTACACACTCCAAAGCACGACAATTGACAGCCTTAACTTTGTCTCTACAAGTAACCTCAACAACGCTAACATCCCAAGGCAACTACTTCCACTAAGATCACCCATCAACTAAAGAACTTCAGAATGAAAATCATAGGCATTATAATTACCCAATGGAACATCTTAAATAGTAGTGACGATAATCTAATGTTGCCCGAACCTGTGTTTGCGTTTAAAAGAAACTTTAATTTGCAGGATAGACTAGTAAGGGCCAGATTACCAAATCAGACTAGATTTGTACAGAAATCGATTGAGGGCTCTAACCCTATTTTAGGAACCACTGATGTGGACAGTGCCATGCATGTAGACAAGCAATTTGTATCTGATCTCTCTACATATAACAACAAAACGATCCTGCTGAAGGAAATTACCAACTGCCTCAGTTGCAGTGTGGTGTATTGTACCATCTGCCCCTGTAATTTAGGGTATGTGGGAGAAACCAGAAGACAATTTAATATCGGATTTAGTGAACATAAATCAGCTATTCGGAATCGAAGACTCCAAACTCTGTTAATCTAACATTGCTTGGGTTGGAACACAATGAAAGTGAACTAAATGGACTATTTTGGGAAAAGTGACACATACCATCTCTAGACATACAGACATTTATTGAAAAAAGAGATAACTATATTGGATATTTTATTTGGACTAAGTCCAAAAAGGGCTTGGTGACATAATTCCTTGGGAAAATGTGCTGTAGAGGACAGTAGTGGGAGGTTTTGCTGCTTACTTTCAGTGGACGTTTACCCAGGTATTTGTTTCTGTACCATCTACTAGGGTGATTTTTTCTCCCCTAGGTCTAGTACTTTATAATATAGATGTAGGGGTGACAGAATAAGTGGAACCAGCTTTTGTGGGGGTTGATTTTTTCCACTATTGTCTTTTAGGGGTACCTAGGTCCTATGTTTTGTAGAAATGATGCTTTGGTCATAGGGACTATGACATTATAGTGACTATCTTCCTCTGTCGATCCCATCTCCTTAATATAAATGTCATCATTGTGAGCCCCTATTTATCGGTCTCACTTTTCTATCTTTATTTTAAAAAATGTATTATTAGAGGTTTATTTTGGAAGAATAGACTGTACTTTATTTTCGACCATTTCAAACTCCAATAGGGCTGCAGTTTTTTCACTGTTTAACTCCCGAAGTGGGATACCAGCTGAATATGGAGGGAGAGTGGTCTTTTAGTTGGAATAGTATGTTTTTGCATACATGGGAATAACGTGCGATATGATTGGACACAGCGTGCCTTTGGATTCCATAGGATGGAGTATCGAATGTATGTAGTGATTAAAGATGGTGGGGATTCCCTTGAGAAGAAAACTATATACATAAAAAAAGATTTTTTAGAGTGATGAGTGAGTATGTGTCGTCTGACTGCAGTAGAATGATACTTGTCGGGTTAGGTAGTATGATACTTAGGTCCTGTATATCAGAGTCTCATACAATGCATTATTCCTTAGTTATAATCTTGAAAATGAATAATAAAAACAGCTCTGGAAATATCAGAATTCATTTTGTTCTATAATAAAAGTGTTTGAAATTTAGTTAGTATTTTCGACCTACTGACTACATAATTATAGTGTGGGAGTCTACTTGTAGAACCTATTTAGATGTGGGTTTGTCCTTTTGTCTCTTATTTGCTGTCCCTGTTTCACTCCAATAGTTGCTGTTTTCAGGGAATCCTTGTGGTATTTGAAAATTACTTCAACACATCATATATTGGACACAATTTCAAAATCACACTACAAGCCAGATTAAGTCTAATTCGCAAACATTTTATTGATGGGGTGTTTCCTACTTAGTCCCAATAGTCTAGAGAGTAAATTACAACTACGAATTGAAAAGAAACTTTGTGAGCTAACCTTTAACCTCCCCAGGCACTATCTGAACCATTCACTGAATCAAAACTCACCAAGGATTACCATCCATAACAAACTTTAAGCACTTGGGCAGGAGTGGACAGGAGAAGCATCTTGCCACCCCGCCTCAGGCTGAATCTACTGGTTTCAAATATTGTGATGAAAATGTCACAGCGATGCTGTCAATGGTCTATTCTAGCCTATCTAAGAGTATGGATTAAGAAAGTTTCGGTCTTGATAGAGGCATTTGCATAGCGCACACTGCGGTTAGCATGGCATTGTAGTGCTGTCAACATTGAAAACAGTCAAAAGGGTATTTTGGGGCATATGTAGCCGTGAACGCCACATGGGCCGCTATGGGAAAGTAATAGTCATTCTTTGTGGGCTGGGAGGGAGGGGAAGAGGGAGAGAGAGGGAGAGGGAGAGAGAGAGAGGGAGAAGGGGAGAGGGAGAGGGAGAGAGAGACAGAGAGAGACAGAGAGAAGGGGAGGGGAATGGAAGTCACAGAGCCAGATTCTCAAAGGTTTAACGTTACAAAAATAACACTGATCAGATCCTTAACCTTTTTTTACATTCACAAACCAACGCAAATTGGTATTTGCGTTAGTTTGTGTGGTAATGTAACACAAAGTAGGGCAAATCGCTGCTTTGCATTACTTTGCATCAAGGGGGCTTTTTACCTGGGTGGTACATGGGCGTACCCGTGCTACCACCCATGCCATTGATGCTAAGCCCAACTCTCAAACATCAATAGAAAGGTTTAGCACCAAAAATTAACGCTGTTGAAAAGCAGACGTTAAACGAGAAATGTTTTCATCTCTACGTGCTTTTCCGAACTTGCTTGTGTGCTGCACCGTACAGCTTACATACAAATTAGGAAAAGCATTTCCACTTGTCTAGGCATAGTATTCTGTACAGGATTGTACCCTTCTTGTACAAAAGCTATGACAGATTCACGCACACATCCTAGCACTATGGTGCTAAGGTGTGTGCTTGGCGCAGGGCAGCTGAAATTAGCGGCGCTGCGAGGGAGAGGGGAGGAGAGTGCCATTTCTATGCGAATATAACCGCTCTGTGCTCCCTCCCTGTCACACAACATAGCGCAGCATCTTTGGGTGCTGCGCTGCTTTGCTGCCATCTACCAGAATCTGGGCCACAGGCTTACATCTCTGACTTGCGCATCAATATTAGCTACAGTATATGTATATTCTTTTTCGCAGATTATTTCTTGGTTCCTCCCTTTCATTTCCAAAGCATGACATGGTTTGACTTTATTTTTATTACATAATGTAATTGACAATTTGGACTGTATATTGAGTTGTTTATACAATGGGTGGATATGTTAATCATGTTATTATGGGTTGTCTTGATGGGAATTCGAGATATATATGTAAGTCTTGTCTTTTTTATATGTGATGTATGTTTTTGTTTCATGTATATTTTTTGCAGCCTTGAAAAAGTCACGGGGGTATTTACTCCCACGGCGAAACACGTGTTGGCTGTCTTTTGTCTCATATTAAAGATGAATTCTTCACCTCAAGGATTTTTCATCGGATCTTTATTCATATATATGTTTTGTGTGAATTAGGCTATTGGAATTTTGAATTTGAATATCAATAGTCATTGACTACATAGACAGATTATCTACAACGTGTGCCTTAGTCTTTGTGGTAACAATAATGATATATATATCATTTAAATCCCAAGAGGCAATTTAGCTCTGTAATGCTCTATAGAATAGAACACTATTAAATGCAATATACGACTGGACAACTATATTACTTCTCTTTCTAGCAATCATTTATTCTAAAATGTGATGAATAAAATGCTTCATAGAATTTACTTTTTTGGTTGGATAAAAATCAGTAAAACACTGTTTTAAAATGTGATGAATCAAATGCTTCATAGAATTACTTTTTTTTGTTGGATAAAAACCAATAAAACGCTGAAAATCAGGAGACTTCAATTCTTTCATAGTCTGCCACGCTCCCCGTTGACGGCCCTCTATTGCTGCCTCCGTATATATTGCCCGCTATAGATGCTCAGTCTATCAGTGCCTCCGATACCAATAAATTATAACCACCATCGAAACAATTATATTTTAATATATGCCATGGAATAGATAGGAATTTATTTCAGATGGCGGCAGTTACATTTATTATTCCCAATTAATTTCTATGACGTTCTATTATGTTCAATAAAAGCGGATGGTTCTCCTATGGTTCCCCAATCACTACCGTAGACAGCGCCTGACATCTGATGGATGATGATGACATGAAACTCCGGTAATGTACCTTCAGCAGCTCCATTAAATCTAATTAGTTCGTTCAATCCAAGAAGGCCAAGCCCCGCCCCATTAACTGACAGACAATCCAATTACATTACACGCCACATAAGGAGCGTGACACGGCGCGCGATGTGCAGCGCTCCACACTACGGAGATCAATACGTTTGAAGATTTGCCAACAAAACAAATCTGATCAAAGCGATCAAAGTAATACCGTCTCATCAATTTTCTGATGCATTGCGTGTATCCAGTCAATGATGTGACACAGTCGCCCTGACAAAGCCATCAGCAGAACAATCTTTCTGAAATACAAAAAGCAGCAAATCAAGAAGGCAGTCTGCGGTCATGCAAACGCGACATTGATAGAAAATATGACATAATGATTATATATGATTAAATATTTGAGCCACAACCTGTGGTAAGGAAGGTACGTTAAGTCCTTTCTTGAAGAAGTTCACTTCTTAAGATTAAAAAAAAGTTGGCATTTGGTCTAGTGCTGCAACTCTGAGGAATTCAAGCGCTATAGAAACAAATGTGACAAATCGTTTCAACCGCCTCCATTTAGTCGATCTTGGAAGCAGTAAGCGTTCTTCAATCCATACCACCTGGATTCCATCTGTGACTGGCTCTTGACATCAGTGGCTGGCATAAATGTGCAACTGGAGAATTATTTTCTCTCTTTTTTACCACATGCAATTTTCCTTTTCACATGAAGAATTTCCTTCCCTTTATGAACTGAAAAAGGGTCTGCCTGAGGCATGTTTCAACACTCACGCCACTCACCCCTGCTAGAAATAGGCAAATATTCAAAGCAAGCGCAATGACAGTGGAAAATCCATAAATGTTTGAGATTCATAAATTGGCAATTTAATTGGCGTTCACCTCATTGGCAATGCGATTTCCCTTGTCAGACCTGTGGAAACACTTAGGCCTAGATTTAAGAAAAGTGGCACTTCATTACATGAATCTCCACTTTTCTTGAGCCTCATTGTGACCCCTAAAGTCACCATGTGTGCGGCATATTTCACAAATGGCGCACCATGGCGCACGTTAGGAACAATAGCATCATAATTTCTGACACTATTGTGGTTCTTTGCAGGATTAGCGCCAAAAATGTTGGCACCAATCCTGCAAAGTACATAGAGGCCAATTATAAATAAAAATGTGCCTCATGTTAATGCCTGCTCTGAGCAGGCGTTAAACATGATGGTAAAAATGGCACATAGATTCCACTGCGCCATTTTTATGGGCCTCCTTACATGCATTATGCCTGGCATAGGCATAATGTGGCGCAAAGGTTTACAAAGTGGCGCAATGCATACATTGCGCCACACTGAAAACATGGCATGTCGCTTGCGCGAAACTAGCATCACATTAGCATAAAAAAAGGACACTAATGTGGCGCTTGTTGGTGCTAGGCCTTTCTTAAATCTGGGCCTTATTTTCTGCCACTAACACATACACATACTTATGTGGTGATTCTGGCCAACGTTGGACTGGGACAGAAAATAGGCCAGGGAACCAAAATGAAAGTGGCCCCCATTAGTGAATTAGATAGCTAAAAATGTGGCCCATGTTTGGTAATTGGGGCAGGTCTGAACTTGTAAAAATTCACTGTGTAAGTGTTCTGCCTGAAATTGCATGGATTTGAGCTTCATACAGGCAATGTTTGTTTAATGTCAGGGGAATCAGCAGTAAAACAAGCCCAGCAGACCATAAAACAGGCCCACAAATGGCCAAAAACTGACCACACACTGACCTGTCAGACCAGTCCTTCGGGCACTGCCTGGTCTTCCAATAGGCAAGTCTGACAACAATTCTGGCAACCTGGAACTTTTCCCACAGTAGTAAGTGCCACTTAATAATTCACAGACCCTATACTATATGAATAGGCATGTTTTTTTGAGAGTGCAGCTGTAACTGTTTGCATTAGTAGGTAATGTTTACATGTGTAGAACATTTCAAGAACCACACCCTTTATAGTAGCATCTGAACACTCAAATACCCTCAGAGGTTGTGTCCGGGTTTCATTGATCCCTATCAGACAGCATTTCTAAAAGCTCATTTTATGTCAGTTAGAGATGTACATTATTTATTACCTTAAAATGAAACACTTGAGGTTTTTGTCAATTCTCCATGTTTATATTGCTTTGTGTTGATGTTTTGGGGCAGGCCATTCTTATTTACAGAGCCACAGGCCAGATGTACGAAAACTCTATTCAGGCAAAGTGGTCGCACATTGCTCACTGACTTTTTGCTAATCCAATGAGATTGTGCAAACTGACCTATGTACTAATAGGTTAGTTCACAAAATCACCATTCAGAGTTGACAATTCCATCTACCTCACCATTATTGATGGGGTAAGCCGCAAATTGTGACACACTATGACTGGATGCTACCAGAGGGATGAAGCTATGCTGGAATTTTCAGACCACCATGTCTGTTACTCTATTTAAATATTTTTCTTAAAGAAAACTAATCTGCATTTAAGGAAAAAAATCAACCATTTTTAAAAAATGGAAGTGGTTCTCTGGATTACTGGCTACTATCAAACATTTTATTTTACATCCCAAAGGTGAGGGATGGTCTCAATGGGACCCCTTTTCCTTTGCTAATGGTTTACCACCTTGTTTGAGGAGCCTGTAATCTATCAATGGTTTTTGACTAAAATCATTATAAAAAAACATTGATACTTAGTATTTCAATTTGGACGTGACGCCCTAAACATGCTCCATGAAAACTGCGAATCAGGATGCATTTCTAAACCCATTTTGTGATTAAGTAAGTAGTTACTGAATCTTAAAATGGATTTAGCACATTTAAAAAACCCTTTAGCAGTTTCAAACCTAATGATTTACTGAATCACAGGCTTTGCAACCACTAAATGGCTTCTACATCTGGCCCCATAAACCTGGAACAAACTGTTATGACCATTAAAAGAGAATGCAGCATCATTAAGTTGAAGACATTTTAAAAATTGCCACTATTCTGGGAATCACTTACCTGTCTTACTATAGATTTGAAATGACACTTTGGACTTAAATACTGATCACTCCCGTTGCCTAATTTAAGGTTAGTCATATTACAGACCTTTGAAGAAGCAAAGTGTGAGGCAATTCAGAAGCCATCAGATAATGTAACTTGCAAGCTTCACCCAGAATTTGCTAGAAAGCCCTCAACCAGCTGACCTACTTTGCCTTCCTTTGGAGCACTGTTAGAAATGGGGTCTCTATTTAGCAGAGGTATGCACCCTGTCCAAATAGGGATCCCAATCCCAATCAGAGTAAATGAAATTCACAACCTAAATTAACCTGTGCTCACCCTCTGGTACCTTGGCGCAGAGCAGGCAGGCTTAACTTAGAAGGCAATGTGTAAAGGATATGTTAAACGTGCATGAAGATATCACAAAAGACTCCACACGGTTTTAAGAAAATAGACAATGTTTATCTATTTGAAAAAAAGACTAACACGACAAAACTCGAATTAATAATATAGAGGTCTTGTTTCGTTAATAAATACAGCAGTAGCGTGTTAGGAATCAACTGCACGCTATTTAAAGGTAAGACAGAAATGTTGCACTCCGACCAAATGTGGGAAGAGTGGAAAGGAAGCTTCCAAACCGCTCGGGTCTGGTCCAAATACAAGCAAGGAGATATTTGTACTTCACTGCGAGGGGTGCAGGGAAGAATTGTTGGGACCACTTGGGTCTGGTCAGATAGACAAGCAAGGGGTGGTCTGTACCTCACTGCAAGGAGTGCAGGGTCGAAGTATTTGGACTGCTCGGATCCGATCAGGGCTGGTGGGTAATGTGAAGTGCTGCAGCAGTGAAGGCAGGGCTGTATCCTATGCTGTTAACGTCAGTGGACCTTGCACACAGGGCCTGCGTCACAATGGGATGGGTCACAGTCCTGACTGGTCCTCAAGATTTGATGGGGCGCACGTCCTGAGCTCAGGAGTTGCCAGGGCAACCAAGGGGTTCAGTTCTACCTGTAGCGGGAAGTTCAGCTCTCAGGTGAAAAGCTCTGATGGAAGATGTTCCTTCCCTGGCCCTTCAGGGTGGCGAGATGGAGCACTACTCTGGCAGGCAGGTGGGCACAAACATGACAAGCTCACAGTGGTCTTGTCGTGTGAGGGACTTGGATGGGAGCACAATGCTCAATTTGGCAATTTGGCCTACAACACTCCTGCAATTTGAAATTTGAAGTGCAAATCATGGCTGCAATGTGCAAGTTTGGAAACAGGAGGCCTTTGATATCCCTGACCTGAAACCACGGGAGAGAAAAGGAGTCAAGTCAGCAAGCCCTTGGAGACACTCTGGAGATGTTTTTTTAGTTCTTGGGGTGCAGGGCAGAGATCAGCAGGGCAGCACAGAAGGGCACAGCAGCCGTTCCTCGGAATAGTTAGGTCTGGCAGAGTGACGATCCTGGCAAACAACAGTCTTTACTCCAGCAGAGTTTCCTTAAGTCCAGAAGTGTATTGTCTTTAGTGGGTCAGAGACCCAGTACTTATATTAGAAAGTACCTTTGATGTGGAGGGTAAATTCAAAAGATTTCTGTGAAGTGCACAGGTTTCCCTTACAGCTCAGCCCCTGCTCCAGACTATCAGTGTGAGGGAATGACCCACTTTGTGTGGATTCTGGTCAATACGATTTGAAGTATAAGTGTGAGCCCTTCCCAACTTCCACCCCAGGAAGACTCATCAGTATGCAGATGAATGCAGATGCAGTTGAGTATCCTGTGTTGCAGATGTCTGGAAGGAATGCACAAGTGTAGTTGTCGCCTAGCCCATGTAAGAGGCATACTGTAGACATGCTGTAGACACACAGGGCAGTGTAAGCAGAGAAATGCCCACTTTCTAAAAGTGGCATTTCTAGAATAGTAATAGTAAATCTGACTTTATTCGTAAGAGGGTTTATCATTACCAATCCAAGGATACTAAACATGATGCAGCTACTCCTCTCAGATCAGGAACTACAGCTTAAAGACATTCTGAGGAATTCCCAATGCTGACCTATGAGAGGGACAGGACTCCCAGTAATGAAAAACAACGTTGGGAGTTTTTCATTTCCAGTACATGAAAAACGTACAGGTACATGCCCTGCCTTTAACTCACATGGCACCCTGCTCTATGGCCTGCCTAGGGCCTACTTTAGGGGTGACATATGTAAGAAAAGGGGAGTCTAAGGCTTAGTAGGAGGTTTTAAATGTCAAGTCGGGATGGCTGTGAGACTGCTCAAACAGGCTCTGCAGTGGCAGGCCTGAGACCTATTTACAGGGCTACTTGAATAGCTGGCACAATCAGTGCTGCAGGCCTACTAGTAGCATGTCATTTACAGGCCCTGGGTATGGTATACCACTTTACAAGGGAGTTATGTGTAAATGAAATGTCAATTGTGGATACACCAGTGTTATAATATTTTAGGGAACACCAATGCTACCTATCTAGCTGCATGTAAAGCAAACGTTGATGTGCAAATTAATGCATCAGTAGTATCATTGGAAAAATCAAATACATCAGTCCAATATAGTTTCATCTGAAGCAGCCTTTCTTTCCTTAATAGTTCAAATGTTAGTACCATGACAATGCATACAAGTTTTTTTGTACAGAAAACCATTCATGCAATGTCGAATCATGTGAAGTAAAACTGTTACCAGTGAAAAAGTGTCTGTCTAATAGTGTTACTGTTAGAAATGGGGTATTTAGTTGGCAGTCAAGAAAACCCCTGTCCAAGCAAGGACCCTTAATCTAGTCAGGGCAAAGGAGAAACGCACCTCGTTAACCCCACTCACCCCCTTCGTAGATTGGCACGAGCAGGCAGGCCAACTTAGAAGCAGTGGGTAAAGTATTTGTGCCAACACACACAGTAATACAGTGAAAACACTACAAAATGGACACCACACCAGTTTAGAAAAATAGGTAATGTTTATCTAAATCAAACAAGACCAAATGACAAAAATCCAACATACACAAGTTAAAATATGAATTTTCAAAAGAATAAAAGTCTTACTCCATAGAAAACAATGGAAACAACGATTTTGCACAAAGTACATGGATTGCGTCAAAAATATAGTCGCACATGCGAGCGTGCATCAGAAAAGTCAGCGATGCGACGATTCCTTCCTCGTAAGGGAGGCCGTGCGTCACTTCTTCTCTGGACGGTGATGCATCGTTTTTCTCCTTCACAAGAGAGTGATGCTTCGATTTCCAGACAGGACACCTCAGATCCGAGCAGAGTCGGGATGACTTTGACACCCTGAGACGATGCATGGAAAATCTGGCCGCACGGTGTTAGACAACAGCGCTGCATGGTGTTTGCATCGTTACAGCCACAAGCAGGTGCTGCACTTCGTTTCTCCAGCTGTGATGCGTTGATCTCCCAGCCGTGATGCAGGTGGCGTGTCGATTTTAGCCAAGAACCCGGCGGAACGTCATTTATCAGCTGCGTTGCAGATGGTGCGTCAAATGTCCCTGCTCAGCTTTCTGTGTGTGAATTTTCAGCTCTTGTTCTGTCAACTTCACCTTCCAAGGGCCCTGGGACTGGATAGGGCACCACTTGGCAGGGCAGGAGTTTCAGCAGAGAGTCCAGGTGCTGGCAGGGAAAGTCTTTGATGGCCCTGATAGTTCAAAACAAGAGGCAAGCTCAGTTCAAGCCCTTGGAGATTCTTCACAAGCAGGAATATACCACAAAGTCCAGTCTCTGTCCCCTTCCACAGGCAGAAGCAGCAACTGCAGGATAGCCCTACAAAGCAAGGACACAGGCAGGGGCAGCACTTCCCCTCAACTCTTCAGCTGTTCTCCTTGGCAGAGGTTCCTCTTGAATCCAGAAGTGATCTTGAAGAAATCTAAAGTCTGGGGTGTTGGGTCCACTAATTATACCCCTTTCTGCCTTTGAAGTAGGCAAACTTCAAAGGAAAGTCTCTGTTGTTCATTAGATCCTGCTTTGGCCAGGCCCCAGACACACACCAGAGGGTTGGAGACTGCATTGTGAGAGGGTAGGCACAGCCCATTCAGGTGTAAGTGACCACCCCTCCCTCCATTCTAGCACACATGGCTCATCAGGATATGCAAGCTACACCCCAACATCCTTTGTCTCACTGTCTAGAGGGGATTCACAAACAGCCCAACTGTCAAACTGACCCAGGCAGGGAATCCACAAACAGGCAGAGTCACAGAATGGTAAAGGTAAGAAAATGCCCCGTTTCCAAAAGTGGCATTTTCAAACTGACAAATTTAAAAACCAACTTTACCAAAGGATGTATTTTTTAATTGTCACTTCAGAGACACCAAACTCTAAATTTCTATTTGCTCTCAAAGGGAATCTGAACTTTAAAAATATTTAAATTCAGCCCCCATGAACCTATGAGAGAGACAGGCCTTGCACAGTGAAAACCGAATTTAGCAATATTTCACTGTTAGGACATGTAAAAGCACACAAGTACATGTCCTACCTCTAACATACACTGCACCCTACTGATGGGGCTACCTAGGGCCTGCCTTAGGGGTGCCTCACATGTATAAAAAGGGATGGATTATTGGCAGTGCAAGACTGCACACTCAGACACTGCAATGGCAGGTCTGGGGCATGTTTACAGGGCTATTCATGTGGGTGGCACAATCTGCACAAAGTGCTGCAGGCCCACTAGTAGCATTTAATTATAGTCCTTAGGCACCTCTAGTGCACATTACTAGGGACTTACTAGCAAATCAAACATGTCAATCATGGAAAACCCCATCACCAAAACAATTTACACACAGAGCATATTCACTTTAGCACTGGTTAGCAGTGGTAAAGTGCCCAGAGTCCTAAAGCCAACAAGAACTGGTCAGAAGAAATAAGAGGAAGGAGGCAATAATTGGGGATGTCCCTGCAAAAAGGGTCAGGTCAGGTCCAACAGTTACTGAAGTTAGAAACTTCAAACTTCTATCATAATGGGCTTTTTAACCTAATCAAATGTGGATAGCATTGCAATAGGCAATATCCAACACATCACAAAGTGCAAACAGATCACATAATTACAGGTGCCTTTGCTCACTCATGTGCAAAAACTAGTATTGCAAAGGTGACACTATCAGCTGTCTCCTTATCTACACCACATCAACAAAGCTATATGCACACACCAAGTTGTAGAGCCCCTTTTAAGTCCTTAACCTCGTATACATGCAGATTCACCTGGCATGCATGGTCATATTAACCTTGGAAGGTGGAAGAGGTTAAACATAAGAAGGAGTGCCTAGTTAAGGACTACACTCTAGAGCTACATGACATCTGGATCCATTTAGAGATTTAGGCCCTCATTACAACCCTGGCGGTAAATCCCGCTTACTGCCGTGCTGAAGGCTGGCAACATACTGTGGCCCAGCGGAAATCCGCTACAGGTATTATGACCCATATCTCGTAATCTGCCACAATACAGATACCCACACAAGTACGCCACACCAAAGGTCAGTGATAAACTGGCAATACCAAAACCCACACTGTCCTGCCAACAGGAATACACCCACACTATCACAACCCACGAATCAACGTGGCAGTCTTTCAACTGCGGTAATCCATTGGCGGTACACACCACTGCGCTCAAAATACACACACACTTACAAAACACAACCACATTGGACAATTCAAAATACACACACCTGATACACATACACACACCACACCCACACACTCACAACACTATAAAACACACACCCAAATTACCCACAACCCCTTACAACAAATTTTTTGTGAAGAAGCAGAGAGAGAGAATGGCAAACACTACACCAGCGTCCACAAGCACACAACACCATCACTCATGCAACATCCACTCACCTCAAACAACACACCCCAACACAACACATCACACAGCACAACAAACATCACCTCACACATTACCCACACCACATCATGGCACCTCAAAGACACCCCAGGTTTTCTGAGGAGGAGCTCAGGGTCATGGTGGAGGAAATCATCCGGGTAGAGCCACAGCTTTTCGGAGCACAGGTGCAGCACACCTCCATTGCTAGGAAGATGGAGCTATGGCGGAGAATCGTCAACAGGGTCAACGGGACAGCATCCAAGAACACAGGATGACATCAGGAAGATGTGGAACGACCTATAGGGGAAGGTGCGTTCCGTGGTATCCAGACACCAGGTAGCAGTACAGAGGACTGGCGGTGGACCCCCACCTCCTCCCTCACAACAAACATGGGAGGAGCAAGTCTTGGCAATACTGCATCCTGAGGGCCTCGCAGGAGTAGCAGGAGGACTGGACTCTGGTAAGTCAAATCTTCACTACTATATCCCCACCCTACCTGCATGCCATCACATACCCCACCCTTACTCTCACACCCATCACCCCAACAACCCACAGATACCCCACCAACACAACCCACACATCCCAAAAACAAACCCTGCATATACCACCAAAGCATGGACACCCATTACCAAAGCATGTCCAGTACAGATACCCACACAGACCCCAAAACACTAATCACGCAATAGCAAACACAACAATGCAAGCACAGGAGTAGAGGGTAACTCACCCAATGCACAAGATGGCACACACAGATACAATAATTATGCATTTACACCCCAACAGGACCCCTACCCAACGTCACCGGACAGGAGGTGCCAGGCATATCCAGTCCCTCCGACGACAGCAGCTCTGCACGTCTGGATGAAGATGACCAGCCCTTCCCATCAGGGACCTCTGGACAGTCGGTTCCCCTGCCACTGAAACAAACCACCACAGAGCCTCCCCCCTCAGGAAACACCAGCACAGCACCCACCCAGCGGGCCCATCCCTCTGTCCCCAGGACAAGTCAATCAGCAGTGTGTCCACCACTACAGGGACCCAAGGCAAACCCACCAACCCAAGGCAATCAGGGACCTGGGGTCAGTGGCAGTGGGCACACGATTCAGTGGACAGAGGCACAGGATAGCAGGGAAACTAGGAGGACTGCTGTGCGACAGGGGGAGGACAGGCCCAGGGAGCCCACTCTCCATGACTCAGTCTCCAACATCATGGGAGCATACCATCATTCCCAGGAGACCATGGGCACGGTACTGGCCAAGTTTCAGGAGACCCAGCGGCTGCAGGAGGAACACTACCTGGGGTTCAGGGAGGACTTGAAGTCCATCAACACCACCCTGGTCACCATTGCAGGGGTGCTGGCAAACCTGGCCAACACCACGAGGGACACAGTGGCACGCAAACGGGCCCCTGATACTAGCCTGAACGATGAACAGCCCTCCACCTCCGCTGGTGCTATTGGACAGGAGGCCCCGCCACAGGTACAACAGGCCACCAGCACCCCACCCCCTGCAGAAGGAGAACCACCCTGCAAACGGTCGATGAGATCCAGGCACAAGGCAGAGAACATTGCCAAGACCCCCTCCAGGAAAGAAAACTCTCCTGATTGTCACCCTTTGGTCCCACTTTGTCACCCTGACTACTTTGAACTGCCATTACTCTACTTCCTGTGCCCCCTTGGACAATGCACCTGTGAGACCAAGAGAATGAACTCTACCATGGACATTCCTCCACCATCACCCCAGCCCATTGCACACCCCCTTCACTTATTAGCACAGAAATAAACACCCTTGAATCACAAATCAATTTGGAGTCAGTCTGTACTTTCACAAATGTGTAAATGTGTAATTGCACCTCTCAGAAATATAGCAATGCAGATTTATGCAATGTCCTACAGTAGTATGATATGTGAGAAGCAGTGCCATCCTCTTACCTGTGTCTCACTGGAAGTATTGCATGATGATGTTGTTTTGGTTGTCTATATCTTCTTCTTCTGCCTCCTCTTCTTCACTGTCCACAGGCTCCACAGCTGCCACAAGACCAACATCAGGCCCATCCTCCTGCAGAAAAGGCACCTGGCGTCGCAAAGCCAGGTTGTGCAACATACAGCATGCCACGATTATCTGGCACACCTTCTTCAGTGAGTAGTACAGGGAGCCACCTGCCAGATGGAGGCACCAGAATCTGGCCTTCAGGAGGCTGAAGGTGCGCTCTATTATCCTACTAGTTCACCCATGTACGTCATTGTAGCGTTCCTCTGCCCTTGTCCTAGGTTCCACACTGGGGTCAGTAGCCATGACAGGTTGGGGTAACCAGAGTCACCTGCAAATATCGAGGGACAACTGTTAGACATCCTCCAACCCTTAGGGAATCTCTCATACCCAGACGCCTATGTCAACTGTTTTGGAACCTTGGGCTCACCTATAAGCAACACATGGTGCATCTGGAGGTGCCCCATCACATAAGGGATGCTGCTATTCCTCGAAATGTAAGCATCATGCACAGAGCCAGGATACTTGGCATTCACATGGGAGGTGTAATTGTCTGCCAAACACACCATCTGCACATTCATTGAATGGTAGCTTTTGCGGTTTCTGTACACCTGTTCATTCCTGCGGGGGGGACAAATGCCACATGAGTACCATCAATGGCACCAATGATGTTGGGGATATGTCCCAGGGCATAGAAGTTACCTTTCACTGTGGGCAAATCCTCCCCCTTAGTGAACACGATGTAGCTGCGCATGTGTTTCAGCAGGGCAGATAACACTCTGGACAACACGTTAGAGAACATTGGCTGTGACATCCCTGATGCCATGCCCACTGTTGTTTGAAAGGAACCACTGGACAGGAAATGGAGTACTGACAGGACCTGCACTAGAGGGGGGATTCCTGTGGGATGGCGGATAGCTGACATCAGGTCTGGCTCCAACTGGGCACACAGTTCCTGGATTGTGGCACGATCAAGTCTGTATGTGATAATGATGTGTCTGTTTTCCATTGTCAACAGGTCCACCAGGGATCTGTATACTGGAGGATGCCGCCATCTCATCACCTGCCCCTGAGGACGTGCCCTATGGAGGAGAAGGGTGAGCAGAGGGTCATACACCACATAGGTTTCACAAGGCTGTTTAGCACAATCGTGATATAATCGGTGTGTGCCTTTGTCTGTCCGTATTCCTGGGCAAAAGTGCAGTGACGCAGTTAGTTGTCCTGCCATGTGGCCCCCTGAAATGTGTCGTGGATGGAAGAGACAGGGCGGAGGCACAGGCCAGCATGTGAGGATGGTGAGTGTATGTTTTTCTGGGCTAGGGGTGGGAGGTTGGTGGTCAATGAGTAAGAAGAACCGGACGGGGGAGTAACATCCATTCTTACTTCACTTTTCCTCTAGGTCAGCGCCCACCAGAAGAAGGGTATTTGGCGTGCCATCGCCAAGGAAGTGCAGACACTGCGAGTCTACCGTTGACGGAGCACCCACTGCCGCAAAAGATGGGAGGACCTGTGCCGCTGGAGCAAGAAGACGGTGGAGGCCCAGCTGGGGATGGCCTCCCAACCTGGAAGGGGTGCCCGTTGCACCATGACCCCCCTGATGTACCGAATCCTGGCGGTGGCATTTCCTGAGTTGGATGGGCGCTTGAGGGATCACAAAAGCCACAAGGGGGATGAGTACAGTCTCATTTAGCCTACTCTGCGTGCTTCACGAGGTGTCTGGCTGGGCGAAGTGGGCTGTGGGTTCCCCTAGGCCAGGGCAGACGCACCAAGGTAGATCCATTGTTTTGCAGGCTCAGTACCACTCCAACCCCAAAGGTGGTAGTGGCCCTCTACACCTATCAAATGGGTCTAGGCAGAGTCCCCCATGGGCATGTGCTTTACCACTGCACTGTTAGTGCATCGGCTAGTGCATAGGGCTGCTCCCTGTGTGTTGTGTCCGTCAACAGTAGTGGTGTTGCAGGTATTGACCATGTGTCTCTTCTGCCTTTCCCCCCCTTTTTGTTTTGTAGCACTGTCCTTGTGTGCATTAGCATCATCTGGCGGAGGAGCATTGACACCGGAGCAGGAGGGAGCTGCAACCCACATGGCCCAGGAGGGTGAATTAATGGAGTCTGAAGGCACCAGTGGGACGGAGGGCGAGGAGAGCTACACGACAGGGACAGGAGCAGACACCAGCGACAGCGGCGACTCCTCTGATGGGAGCTCCCTTGCGGTGGCGGGCACCTCTGTTCCCACTGCAACAACAGGTACTGCCGCCACCCCCCTACCAGCACTGCCCTCCCAGCAGCCCCTCATCGAGTTTCCCATGCCCGCTCACACAGGAGGGTGGGCATTTCCTTCACACCAGGCACTTCAGGCCCTGCCTCAGTCAGTCCTGCTGCCCTCAGTGAGGAGGCTATTGACCTCCTGAGATCCCTCACTGTTGGGCAATCAACCATTTTGAATTCCATCCAGGGTGTCGAGAGGCATTTGCAGCAAACAAATGCATACCTGGAGGGCATTCATTCTGGCGTGGCAGCCCAACAGAGAGCAATTCAGGTTCTGGCCTCAGCACTGATGGCAGCCATTGTCCCTGTGTCCAGCCTCCCCCCTCTAATTTCCACTACCCAGACCCAATGCCCTGTACCTCAGCCTGTCCCAAGCACACCATCAGCCCAGCATGCACACTCATGAACACACAAGAGTGGACATGGCAAACATAAGCACCACACATCCCACAGGCACTCACACAAGCACCAGACCCAGACAGACACACCAACATCCACTGCCTCCACTGTGTCCCCCTCCTCCACGTCCTCCTCTTCCATCCCTGTCTCGTCTCCACTCTCACCTGCATGCACTACATCCTCAGCCACTACCCCATCACCACACACCACTCACGTGCACTCACCACCCCCACTACCATGCACATGTCCCCTGTGTCCTCTCCCAGCGTGTCTGTGAGCCCTTCTCCCAAACTACACAAACACAGGCACACACCCACCCAACAGCCATCCACCTCAAAACAGCCTCCGGCACATGCACCGTCACCCAAATTCGGCAGACGTACACCTCCTACAACCACTACCTCTTCCTCCACTCCCAAACCCCCTCCATCTTCCCATCCCAGTGTGTCTAAAAAACTTTTCCTGGCTAACAGTGACCTCTTCCCTACACCTCCCCCCCCAACCTTCCCCTATGGCCAGGATGTCCAGGTCCCAGCCCAGCACCTCAGCCACCAAATCCTCCAGCACTGTGGTCTCAGCAAGTCCTGTAACATCGCAGGCGGCACCCATCAGGGTTGCCAGTGTGCCAACTAGCGAGGCCAAGGATCAGCCCATTCCGCCACCTGCCAAGGTGAAGAAGGGGCCTGCATGCCATAGGGAAAAGCCGCACCAGCCACCCAGCAAGGCCTCCTCCAAGCCAAAAGGGACAGTGCCAAGGGCCCAGCAGTGACATCCAAGGTGGTGAAGGGACACTAGGCTAAGGGGAAGTCAGCACAGGGAACGGAGCCTCCGGCTGAGGGACTAGTGTCACCCCTTCTGGCAAACAGAACAGCAACCTGTACGACAGTGGACACCGCCACCTGCACCGCCACCTGCACGTCTGCTGCCTCAGCAGCAGTCCCCAGCATCATCCCCAGTGGGCAGCCATCGGAGGCTACAGGAGACGTCCTGCTGTCTCTCTCCACAGGTTCTGACACATGCACCACGGCAGCATCTCTGCCACAGACACCACCGCAACCACCGCCACCAGCCCTGCTACGTGCACAGACAGCCCCCTCAGAACCAGTGGAGAAAGTCATCCACAACCAGTGGGGAAAGGCATCCACTACCCCAGTCCTTGGCAGGATGAAGCACTCTGGGAACAAAGCCCCCTCCAGAATCAGTGGAACATGTCGCCAACTTGAGAGACTGTGGCTTTGCACTCCCCAGGACCAATCAGTGGGCAACCCACCCACTTGAGAGACTTGAGAGACTGTGGCTTTGCACTCCCCAGGACCAATCAGTGGGTAACCCACCCACTTGAGAGACTTGAGAGACTGTGGCTTTGCACTCCCCAGGACCAATCAGTGGGCAACCCACCCACTTGAGTAACTTTAGAGACTGTGGCTATGCACTCCCAGGACCAATCAGTGGGCATGGAGCCCCCTCATGGAGCAGTGGTGTCGTCCCTTCATCCGGCTGAGGTGCCCCCCTCCCTTTCCCCCTGAGACGCCTGTTTATTTTCTAGCTAATGCCCCAGCGGTGTTCTCTCCATTTCGAGTTAGGTATCATGTGTGGGTTTCACCCATGCATTTTGGGACCACTGGTCCACGGACAATGATTGGACACTATCCGGACTTGTGTAGTTGCTGTACATATTTGTATATACTGATGATTTTAAGTTATCTTGGCCTATCTGAATTTTCGATGATTACACTTGTTACAATCATTTAATTTTGTCCTTGCGTTCTTCCAGGGGGTGACGGGGTGTAAATGTAATGTTGATGCATGTATTGGTGTGTATGTTGTTGTAGTTGAGGGTGGGGGTGGGGGTGTTGCGTGTGTGTGTGTCACTCTCTCTTTCCTCCCCCCTCCCCTTTGTGCTAGATGCAGTACTCACTGTGGTCGTCGCCGTCATCTTTGCTGCTCCTGGTAGAAGAGGAGGAAAACCAACATTGGTAGCACCTGTAACTCGGGCTCCATGGCATCCTGGTTCCTCGTTTGGTGTCGAGAGGTGAGTGGTTTCCGTTCCAAAGACTGTTTCCGCCGTGCTTTTGATGGCATTGGTACCACCCCGGAAAAGGTGGCGGATAGGCCTGTTGTAATACAGTGGGCGGTACATTGTGGTCCGCCTGTCTGTTGGCGGTTACCGCCGCGGTGTTTGTTTCAACCGCCGTGGCGGTCAGAGTGTTAAAGTGGCTGTCTGTGTTGGCAGTTTCCGCCATGGTCGTGATTCAATTTTTTTATCCGCCAGCCTGTTGATGGTATTACCGCCACTTTAACACCGACCACCAGGGTTGTAATGAGGGCCTTAGACTTAAAAAGGACACCATCAATATCCGTCTGCACCTTGTCAACCAATTGTATACCTAGGCAAAAATGCGTTGCAGTATGAATGTAGGGATCAAGCTGCTACCTGCACTACAATATTATGAAATTGAATCCTCACATCGAATTACTAGACACCCAATCAACATACCATACCTAGCAGTCTACAAGGTTGTGTGGCAACTTACTAGTGCACCCATGTAGCATGCCACAGTACCTTCCTCCTGACACCACAGCAGAACAGAGGGCGTTCTGGAACATCACAAATGTTTCCTTGGCCATAGAGATCACTAATTGTCCATGAAAGGGTTCAACAGGCATGCCTTCATCTTTGTCAAATGCTAAGGGCATACCCGATGCACCACCTAGTTTATGTCTGATGCCAAACTAAATTCTAATTGCATCCTGAATTTCTTTCCCATGTTTCTAGAGTGATGCAGCCTTATTGCCAGTGTCTGCAAGAATGAAAAGGCACCATTTCCTGGAAAGTGTAGAGCTCCCATATGTACTCATCACACTGTAACTCTATACAGACCCCCAAGTAAGGAATTGGTTTATTAGCTGAGAAGGTTGGATTCCCTGTTCAAATAATAAACACAGTCCTTGTCAGAGTGACCATAGAAGTTATCATCATCACAAAAGTCAATAAGTTCACCTGTGCTTAACCCTCAGTTAGCTTGCTCCAAAACCAGTCAGGCTTAACTTACAGGTAATGTATAAAGTATTTATACAGCACTCAAACCATAACAAAGTGCAA
The DNA here is from genome assembly GCF_031143425.1 of Pleurodeles waltl. NCBI lineage: Eukaryota > Metazoa > Chordata > Amphibia > Caudata > Salamandridae > Pleurodeles > Pleurodeles waltl. The sequence goes on from NC_090445.1 coordinate 1,655,239,912, forward strand.
ACCTAGTGAGAATCCCAAACCAATTTTACAAAATAGAGAAAATGATGATACATAAAATGACACCAAAATGACAAAAATCCAATCATTAGAACAGGAGTTATGAATTTTCAAAGTTTCAAGTGAAAGTAGCACCAAAAAACACTAAGTGCCACTCGCACTTTTCACACTGGACTGGGGTAAAGTCACAGCTCCAGGCTGACAGATATGGGTCACAGGTCACATACTGGGACTATGCTCTTCCACTGAACAGTTTACTTTATCGAGTCCAAGTCCACTTGAGGAGCTTCTTGCGTAGTTATGTATTTGTGGGTGACAGAGGAGATCGTTGTTGGTGCGAGGAGTGGGTCAGGCATTGAAGCCAGTTGCTTTTGTGGCATGGAGAGCCAGTCATCGCTGGAGCACATTACTGGCAACGTGGACAGTTGTTGCTGACATGGGCTGTCTTGGCTGATACAAAGAACTGTCATTGCTGGAAATTTAGAAAGGTGGGTGTTTGGGGCAGTCATAATTTGACAAAAAGGTTGCAGTTGTGAATAGCCCAAAATGTGAGAAGCTCAGGAATACACTCTGATGCCAGCGAAGGCTTCAGGACCTGGAGGGCACCTCTTAGGGGGATCAGGACTCACTCTATCAGAGTCAATCAGCAGGGCTCAGACAGGTCTATTTGGTACTGGCCAGATCGTCAGTTGCAGGGAGACCTCTGGAAGCTTCTTGTCCTTGTAGCTCAAACAGGAGGCCTGTCTAACCCCTGGGTTCATAGCAAGCAAGTGCAGTCTTCCTTCTTCAGACAACAGGACAGTCCTTCTTCTGAAACTTCTGCAGGTCCAGGCGTGTTCTGATGAGAGGTTCTGAAAGTGCAACTTTTATCTCCAGTGTCTGTCTGTGAGTGGGGAGGAAGGCTGAGTATAACACCTCCCCTCCAAAAAAAAAGATATCCTTCTCAGGAGAGGAACACCCTGTCCCACACTTGAGGCCCTTTTTTCTCCATGTCAGGAAGGAATACACAACACACCATAGGAGAGCTATTCAGTCATGTGATCCTGAACACTGGTATAGGCAGAACAATACCAACATTCAATAAGTGGCATTTTCAGAATAGTGATTTAAAATCTGACTTTACCATTGGAGAGGATATTAAGTTACAACTAATCTGAGTGGATGAAGCATCTGTTTATCCTTTTCCAAACTTAAGTTATTACGTATTCAGTGTAACCAAATAACCCAGTTTTAGTTTATGGGAGAGATAGCCTTACAACAGTAAAAAGTGATTTGGGGAGTTTTTCACTGTCAGCACATGTGAACCTTAAATACACATGTCTCACATTTAAATACCATGCACCCTGCCCTAGGAATGATTAGGGCCTAGCTTAGAGGTGACTTAAAAGAATTAAAAAGGAAGGTTTAGGCCTGCAAAAGGTGCAGCTGCAGTGACAAGCCTTTTTTTATAGTGCTACATTTAGTGGGTGGCACAATAGGTGCTGCAGCCTACTAGTACTGTTTATGTACAGACCCAATGTGCACGTACTACCATTTACTAGGGACTTATAAGTAAGTTAAATGTACCAATGAGGTGTAGGGAATTCTTGTCATGTTTAAGGGAGAGAACACAAGCACTCTAACATTGGTTAGCATGGGTAAAATGTCCAGAGTTCTAATGCCAACCAAAATTAGGTCAGCAAGAACAGAGGAGTGAAGGCAATAGGTCTGGGGGAATGCTACGCCAAGGACATAGGGTTTAACACCTCACCACTTTGACACCAACTTCAATGTCCATGTGGACATGCATACAGTCTGAAAACACGACTGATGGCTCACTACAAGTAGGTAGCACCCAGTAAACACAAGATATACAAGAAAGCATACCTCTTGACACACAAAACCCTTGAATGATTCTTACCATATTCAAATTGAGTTCACATTAGGGCATAAGTAGTTGCCAAATTGAGCCACAGTACGGCTTTCAAGGATAACTCCCAGTCCTGATGACCATGGGCAACCAGCTGGATGGCCATGGAGAATCATTGCAAGGAGCACCACCACAAGCAGTGAAGTACGAAGTGTACAGCCAACAACCATATTGCTGTTGTAATGGTACAACTATTGAATGTAGGATGCATCCCTGATACGTCTGCAGAAGAGAACTGACACCTCAAGGTGCCCTTGGGACCTCCAGGAGTGCTCAGAACGCTTAGGAATCTCCTTGATGTTGCTGCTAGATGTACATACCCTTCCAAGCCTTCTACCATGGATATCTGGCACAATCATAACATCCAGCTCAGCGCAGTGAGGATTATAAACTGCACAGGTAATTTCCAGAAACCTCCAATGAGCTAATGATACAGGCGCTCTTATTGATGCCTGGGCAGCTTGATGCTTGCAGCTCACATGGCCTTTGATTATGAGGCAGACAAACACCGAACAGCCAACACTTGGGACAATGCAAAACATCAAAGGTGCACATAAGTTCATAGACAAGTGGTAAACATCCCTCCTCCTACCACACGCCCCAGGATCTGTGCAGAAGAAAACATTTAGGGCCTCATTACGACCCTGGCGGCCGGCGGTAAGCTGGTGGCAACACCGCCAACAGGCTGGTGGTGTTCCGCCAGCTATTACAACCGTGGCACAATAGCCACGGCCATACCGGCGGCCCCTCCAACATACCGCCAGGCGGATCCCCAGGGCAGCGGTGCAAGCACAGCTGCCCTGGGGATTATGAGTCCCCGACTGTAAACACCGCCATGGAAAGGCTGGCGGTAAGGGGGACTTGGGGTGCCCCTTGGGGGTCCCTGCACTGCCCATGCACTTGGCATGGGCAGTGCAGGGGCCCCCAGGCATAGCCCCATGGCGCATTTCACTGCCCGAATTTCGGGCAGTGAAATGTGCGACGGGTGCTACTGCACCCACTGCACATCAGCATTGCCACCGGCTCTATTATGAGCCAGCAGCAATGTTGATGTGACTTTTCCACTGGGCCAGCGGACCGTAACACTGTTACCGGCCGCTGGCCCAGCGGAAAAGTCATATTAGGGAGCCAGGAATACTGCTGGCACTGGTGGTATTCTGGCTCCCGCAGCCTCAGTGGTCTTTTTAAAAGACCGCCGAGGTTCTAATGAGGGCCTTGGTCTGTGCAACTGAATGAGCTGTGTAGAGATGAGCTGAAAATAATAGTTTCTCTTCCCTAGAATACAATTCCCTCAAAAGATCCACCTTTTCTTCCTTAGAATACAACTCCCTTTAAACATCCAACAACTCCCCCTTTCCTCGCCCTACCTGTGAACCTTTCAGATTCCATTACGTTGGTTTCCAGAGTACATGTCTTTCTGTCTCCTGCTTTATATTTGGTCACAATCATAACAAGGTTGCTGTCTCTCCATTTCAGTAGATCTCCCTCCAGGACAACAAAAAACCATCTGAGGAAATCCAGCTGTTCGTTACCCACGTTATACTCAGTTTCATTTATCACAAGTGCCTCTCCCCCCCTCCCCTTCAGAAAAAAAACCCTCGGTCTAATTTGATGTCCTTTAGTTAGAAGCCCACTATAGCAAAACAAGCCCCTTGTTTCCATCCCTGACGAAAAATGACCGCCCGTTACAAAGATGGCCCACCTACAAAGACCACAGTGAAAGAATCTGTTTTCACATCTCCCACGAAATTAGTAAAGTTCTGTTGCTTAATTGAATCTCTTGACAATTATAGTCAATATCCTGCTTCCCTCTGTCAGATGTAACATTGTGATCATTGAGGCTGCAAGAAGACCACCATCCACCCCAGACCTTGCTTTCAATTAATACAAAGGAGGAAACACAATGACAAATAAACTAACAAGCATTTATTCGTACCTGATAAACATAGAACATGCTTTTTTACAGAGACCCCATTTCTAACATTTACCATATCTACTGATATTTCCATTCAAAACAACAAAGTCAATTTCCTTCATGGTCATGCAGTACCCACTCAAAAGTGCCATTAAATGATGACCTACGAGCAATAGCATCAAAACACAAAACATAAGCCAAGAACCTCCTCTTTGGCTCAGTCTCGATCTCGCCATCCTTAAAAGCCACTCACGATCTCCACGGTATGCATAATAGAAAACGAAAATGAAACATTAATGCAAATTTCCAGCTTTATAGCATTCACAAACGTGACCCAAGGCATGCTGGAAAAAGAATTAATGGGAACAAAGTATATGCAAATAAAATGCAAATAATAATAAAATGCAAATAAAATGCAGTGTTCATACACCACCGTTCTTTGGCACCATTCAATTAGGACTGCTCAGTCAGTGCTAAAAGAAACAGAACTATTTGCCAGTGATGCAGTCCAAAATACCCTACACTTTTTATATCCTGTGTGCAGCGTCTTCTTATTCTGCCTTCTCCTGCTCTTTTCCAGCCACGTCCTCTGCCCCTCTCTTTCTTTGAGCAAGGTCTCTGTTATTTCTCCTTCATCGACTCATCCTGCTCTCCATCAACCAGTGTAACACAGACCATGTTGAATGTTCTTTCCTTTTTTTTTTTTTTTTTTTTTTTATTGACACTTGCAGCGCTCTTTTTGATGATGTGTGATTGTGTCACTCTAACCACCATAGGCCAATAAGGTTTCCATAAAATTTATGTTAGACAATAGTTATGATTTCGATTAATTACGAGCACTGAACATCAATCGATTTTGTAAAAACCGAAGAACAGGTATCCAACCCACAAAACAGAAGCAGGGGTGACTGCCTGCAGATGGTGCCCGTCAGGCCTTCTGCAGTGGTATACCTTTCCTGCAATAGTTACAGTATAACGATTATACGATCATAAAAGTACCAGTAAAAGAGCAAGACTGAGGTGTGGCTGGTCGTGTGAAGTCTAGGTATATAAGCCACTGTATTGTAACTTGAATACTGTTTTGTCTTGCATGCAGGCACAGAATTAAGAATACATATTAGAAAGGTTTATGATGTACCAACTGCATGTTTATGTCTATCAGTTTACATAGAAGGGATTATGGATCACATATACTAACATTTGTGTGTGTGATTACCAAATAACGAGTTTTTGCAAATCACTATTTGGTAATCGCGAATACCAATGTACAAATGTGTGTTTTACACTTTTTGCGATTCCAATGGGCCGCAAATAGACCCACCTGTTGAATATTAGTGACCTTGTTTCGTGACCCATTAGGAATCGCAAAAATCACAGGGATGGTGACTTGCTGGGGCATGTCTGTGATTGCTTTTCAATAGAGCAATCTTTTTTCTGCAGACTGACTTCCTTAAAGGAAAACGGGATGCTTTTAAAAAAGAAAAGATTTCTTTTCATTTTTTAAGAGGACCACTGCCTACTCTTAAAAATATTTTTAGTACCATTCTCAAAGGAGAAGTAGTCCTTCAGGCACCCCTTACCTTTTATACATGGGTTGGCACCTACTTGAAGCTGCTAGCAAAATATTAATGTTTTTCAACTGGATTTTGGTTGCGAAACATTCAATCATGCCACTGCGATTCAGTATTGAGAAGGGACGCCCTCAACACGCTCCTTCCTAATACCGAATCGCAAACCCAAATTGCGATTCGGTGACAGGTTACTGAATCACGGCTTGGGCTTGGTACATACAGTTATGCCTTTTTGTGTTCGCAAAAGGCCCAAGTCTGTGATTTGGGACGTTTGTGAACAAAAAAAAGGTTCATACATGGGACTATTTGCAGAGCAATTTGAATAAGAACAGGCTAAAGGACAGAATTTAAGTTCAAGTGCGTCTTCTCAGTTATCGAGCATTGGCAATCATTTTGAATTTTGTGAAAGATGGACAGGAGTATTGGAAGCTTCTGGTCCACAGATACAGGGAAGATGGAGAGCAAGTCTCCAAAATGAACCCAAACAAGCATGCACATATACACACACACACACACACACACTCTCTCTCTCTCTCTCTGGTGGACAGAGAGAGAGGGAAGGGTGAGGCTGTGACTGAGAAGAGTGTGGGTAGAGGGAAGAGCAGATTGAGGCGTAGAGAGGAGATTGAGGAGAGAGAGAACAAGGTAGAATGAGTGTAGTGAGGCAGAGAAGGTGGCTGACCAGGCAGAGTCAGAGGTGGAGAGAGGAAGGAAGGTGAAGGAGGGTGAAGTGAAGAGAGATAGAGAGTAAGGTGAGTCAGAGAGAAAAAGGAGGCTGGGGTGGTTTTAATTGGTTGAGAGCAGAGTCAGAGAAGGGAGAGGCAATGTCAGAGAAGGTTGGGGCTCACTGTGAGAGGGTTTTATGTCAGAATTGACAACGTAATAGTGACTTAAAATATCATATTCAAAATATTGATCGCAAAAATATTTATTTTGTATACGGAACATTAAAATAACAAAGATTGACAACAAAAATAATGGAACTGATAATACAGACAAAAAATTAACTAAGTATTAAAATGTAGTGTTGGAATAAAAGTAAGTGCATTTAACCAAAATATTGTTTTAAAAGTGTAGTTACCAACAATATTGAAAAAAATGGTTATAAAAAATGTAAATTTAATGTAATAATTTAATTTTAATTATTGTTTAGAATTTTTTCAAACTTACACAACATTAATTTTCTAAATAATCAATATAACATAAATTATATGCATTATAGTGTACAATCATTTTATACAAAGTTAAAAAATGTACGTTCAACACAGTTTCATTCACAAACTATTAAGTTTAAATTAAAGTTATCAAACCTTGATTGAGAAACATATATTTATACAAGAATACATTTTTGCAAACATTAAAATGTACAAAATATTTGCATACATATCTCCTGATAAAAACATTTTACATTACAGTATGCTAATTAAATATATGATTTATAAGTTCTAAAAAATGAACAAAAAAACTCTCAGATTTATTAATGTAAGAAGTATTATCAAATCTATTTTTCAATTGGATTGTACTACCTCACAAACATTAAATTGTATAAATAAAGTCAATGAAATATACTATTCTAATGCCGGTCACACGAACATTGGCGAAACTGCATATTTTGAGCGCTGGTGGTCTCAGAGTTACTATTCCTTTTCCTGTCCCACAAACAATGGAGCTAGTGAATGCATTAGAGAGGATACAATTTATGATTCTAACTCCAATTACACAAACATAGGAGAAAGTGTATACATCTTGGTATGTCAAATTACTGTTTTAATTCCAGTCCCACAAAAATTGGGGGAGCATTCATGATGGCGAGAGAGAGCAGGTTGGGTGGCCAGACTCAGACTTTCTTTCCAAACTTTTTAAACCCAAACTTTGGGAAATGCGTATAGATTTTATGTTGTGAGAGTTACTATTGTAACTCTAGTCCCACACATATTGGGGAAACAATGTTTGGAATTCACACATTTAGGACCATAACTGTTAGTTATAATGCATGTGTATGGAGCGAGGGGCGTAGACTAAATAGATCAAATATTGGGGAATGTGCATATATTTGAAGCAGTCAATTTAACTGTTCTAATTCTAGTCCCACAATCATTGTGGAGAGTGCATATATTTGGGGTAAGGGGACTGGGATTTGCTATTCTAACTCCAGTTCTAAAAACATTAGGGTAAGTGCATACATTTGGAAGGGCATATTTAATATTTTTTTCTTGCATTTTAACAATGAAACCAATATGCAGATATATAGGCCCTCATTATGACATTGGCGATAAATCCCACTTACCGCCATGCTGACTGCCGCCAACATACTGCTGCCCCGGCGGAAATCCGTTCACCATATTATGACACACACACACCAATCCGTCACTATTCAGCCACATACACAATCCTGCAACACCAATGGTCAGTGATAAACTGGCGGTACCCAAACCCACACCGTTACGCCAACAGAACAACGCCCATCACATTATTACCCACGGATCACCACTGCGGATATTCAATGGTGGTAAACCATTGGCGGTACATACCGCCGCGCTCAAAATACACACACACACACAAACAAAACAACACCACATTGGACAATTCAAACAACACACACCTGACACCCATACACACACCACACACACCCACTCACACCACTATAAAACACACCAGCATTACCCGCAACCCTTTACCATTACAAATAATTGCCACCAGAGAGAGACAGCAAGACCACTGACACAACCAGAGCCACATACCACTCACACCTATACATCACACACCCCAACACATCATCCAACACACCCTCACCTACACACCTCACACAAAACCCATGGCACCAGAAAGACACCCCCGATTCTCAGAGGAGGAGCTAAGGGTCATGGTGGAGGAAATCATCAGGGTAGAGCCTCAGCTATTTGGGGCACAAGTGCAGCAGATATCGATAGCTAGGAAGATGGAGCTATGGCGGAGAATCGTGGACAGGGTCAATGCCGTGGGACAGCACTCAAGAACTAGGGATAACATCAGGAAAAGGTGGAGCGACCTACGGGGGAAGGTACTTTCCATAGCAGCAAGACACCAGATTGTTCTCCAGAGGACTGGCGGTGGATACCCACCTTCCCCCCACAACTAACAACATGGTAGGAGCAAGTCTTGGCAATCATGCATCCTGAGGGCCTGGCCGGGGTAGGAGGAGGACTGGTCTCTGGTAAATCAACTCTTTACTACTATCACCCCCCTACAGGCATGCCATCGCATACCCCCACCTCCACACCCACCCTCACCCTCACTCCCATCACTCCACTACCTCCCACACACCCCACCATCACATCCCACTAATTCCAATGCCAAGCCCTGCATGCACTACCAATGCATGGACATCACTTACAGCGGTGCATGGACACCTATCACCAAAGCATGCACACTAGAGAGAATCAGCTAGCCCACCACATACCAACTTACACAATTGAAAGCTGCCAGGGCAAATACAACCAAAGAGGGCAACCCACCGATGCACAATATGTCACACACAGAAACAATAACCAATAATTTACATCCCCACAGGCATCCCAACCAATGTCACCGGAGAAGAGGTGCCAGCACTATCCAGTCCCCCAACTGAAGAGGCCCATAGTGATGACAGCAACTCTGGTTGCCTGGATCTGGATGACCAACCTGGCCCATCAAGGACCTCTGGACAGTTGGTTACCCAGGCCCAGTCACACACCACCACAGAGCCTCCCTCATCTGGAAACAGCACCACAGCACCCACCCAGTGTACCCATACCTCTGTCTCCAGGACATTTCAATCAGCATTGTGTCCACCTCTACAGGGACCCCAGGGCATACCTCATACCCAAGACAATCAGGAACCTGGGTTCAGTGACAGTGGGCAACACGGTTCAGGGGGCAGAGGCACAGGACAACAGGGAAACTGGGAAGACTGCTGTGCACCAGGGGGAGGACAGGCCCAGGGAACCGACTCCCCAAGAGGCACTTACCAAGATCCTGGGAGCCTACTAATATTCCCAGGACATGATGGGCCAGATCCTGGACAATGTGCAGGAGAACAGGCGGCTGCAGGAGAGACAGTACCAGGGGATCAGGGAGGACTTGCAGGCCATCAACACCATCCTGGTCTCCATTGCAGGGGTGTTGGCAGACATGGCCAACATTATGAGGGAGGCATTCTTACACCAGTGGGCCCCTGCCACAAGCCAGACATCAGAACTGCCTTCCATCTCCGCTGCTGCTAGTGGGCAGGAGGCCCCGCCACAGGACTCGCAGGCCACCAGCACCCCTCCATCTGCAGAAGGAGAATCACCCCACAAACTTTCCCTGCAATCCAGGCAGAAACCAGAGACTATTGCCAAGACCCCGCCAGGAAATGAGACTCTCCTGATTGTCACCCTTGTGTACCACCCTGTCACACTGTCCACCTTGAAATGCCATTGCTCCCCTTCCTATATCCCCTTGGACAATGCACCTGTGCTACAAATAGACTGGAACAATACCCTAGACTTTCCTCCATCATCACCCCATCCCAATGCACTTCCCCCTCTTCTTCTTCTTAGCACTTGGAAACAAATGCAAGTATGGTGTATATTACATTTTTAAAGTATGTATTCGTTTAACCAGGTTCAAACATTGCAATTCAAATGTACAGTAAATGTGCACATAGGAACGACCTGTAGTTGGCTGCAGTAATCACACCAGGAGCTATAGTGGGGCACCAACATCTGTAAAATGAATTCCCAAAGGGTACAGTAAATGGGCATGGAAGTGGGAAATGACAGCATGCCAGTGCCAAAGAATTTCAAAATCATGACAATGAAATGTGAATTAACACTATCTTACCTGTGTGTCATTGGAAGTATTGTTGTATCTCTGCTGTTCTTTTGTCCTCATTCTCATCCTCTGCCTCCTCATCCTCACTGTCCACAGGCTCCACTGCTGCCACAAGGGCATCTCCAGCCTCCTCCTCCTGCAGAAAAGGCACATGGAGTCTCAGGGCAAGGTTGTGCAACATGCAGCATGCCATTATTATCGGACAGACGTTCTTGGGTGAATAGCACAGGGATCCACCTGTTAGATTGAGCCACCTGAACCTGGTCTTCAGGAGGCCAAAGGTTCTTTTGATTATTCTTCTTGTTCACCCATGTGCCTCATTATAACGTTCTTCTGCCCTTGTCCTGGCATTCCTCGCAGGAGTCAGTAGCCATGATAGGTTGGGGTAACCAGAGTCACTTGCAAATATCGAGGGACAAGATTAAGCCACACACTATCCCATATGGCACACACCATACCCATACACCAACATATACTGGGTGGGAACCAGAGCTCACCTATTAGCCACACCCTGTGCCTCTGTAGTTGGGCCATCACACTTGGGATGCTGCTATTCCTCAGGATAAAAGCATTGTGCACCAACTTAGCATTTACATGGGAGATGTTCTGGTCCACCAAGCACAGCATCTGTACATTTATTGAGTGGAAACTGTTACGATTTCTAAACACCTGTTCATTTTGATGGGGAGGGGGGACAAATGCAATATGAGTTCCATCAGTCGCCCCAGTTATGTTGGGGATATGTCCCATTGCATAGAAGTCAGCCTTCACTGTGGCCAAATCCTCCACCTGGGGAAAAACAATGTAGCTGCACATGTGTTTAATCATGGCAGACAACACTCTTGTCAGCACTATTGAGAACATTGGCTGACATTCCTGCTGCCAAGCCCACTGTCACTTGGAAAGAACCAGTTGCCAGGAAATGGAGCACTGATTGAACTTGCGCAAGATGGGGATCCCAGTCGTGTGACGGATAGCAGATATCAGGTCAGGCTCCATTTGAGCACACAACTCTGTGATTTTGGTCCTGTCAAGTCTATAGGTGAGGATGATGTGCCTGTCCTCCATTGTTGCCAAGCCCATCGGGGGCTGTACACGGGGGTATGTTTCCATCTCCTATTCATCCGCAGCAGTAGCAATCTAAGGGACAAAACAGTGAGGAGCTGTTACAAACTGAACAATGTGCCTACAACAGTACAATGCATGATGTCAATTTGTAATGGGTCAGTGAGATTTGTCCTGTATGTCAAAATTTTAACTGTGATGCACTCACTTGTTATCTGACCTTCAACAGCAGAGGACCTACACTGCATGTGCTGCTGTGACCTGTGTTTTAAACCTACCATGGCCCGTGTGACTGGGGAACGGGCCCCTGCCTTCACCTCGGCGGAGTTGGAGCGACTGGTGGATGGGGTCCTACCCCAGTACGGACTGCTGTATGGGCCTCCAGACCAACAGGTGAGTACACTGTGGGTACGATGCATGTGGCATGAATGCATGGAGTGGTGTGTGTGTGAAGGCCTTGTGTAGGGGGTTGGGTGGACGTCCTCTGGGTGGCGTATTGGTAGTGTGCTGGGCCATGTGTATCGAAATGGGATGTGAAGGGGTGTGGTGTGCCATAACTGTGACAGCAGGACTGTCTGACTGATACTATTTTCCTGTGTGTATTTCCTCTGCAAGTCAGCACCCATGAAAAGAAAAGTATATGGCATGCCATCACCAAGGACGTGTGGACCATGGGGGTCTACGGCAGGTAGAGCACCCACTGTCGGAGACGGTGGGAGGACCTGAGATGCTGGGCACGGAAGATGGCAGAGGCCCAGCTGAGGATGGCCTCCCAATGAGGGAGGGGTGCCCCTCGAACCCTGACCCCCCCCGATGGCCTTGCATACTGGCGGTGGCCTATCCTGAGCTGGATGGGCGCATGAGGGCATTACAGCAGCCACAAGGGGGTGAGTACAGTTCCCATCATCACAACTTACGCATGGTAGGGTGGTAGCCGGGTGGGGGATAAGTGTCAGTGTGTGCCCCTAGCCCAGTCCTGACATTGCAGAGTAGGTCCCCTAGTAGCAAGGGTCCTGAAGGGATAATCCTGCTACCTAGCTCATAGGCATCCACAACTGGTCAGGGCTGCGTGGGTCCCAGGTGTGCTGCATTTGGCAGTGTGTGCCCCTCCCCATGCCTTGGTGGCTAGCAATATAACTGGTAGTGCAATGCATTGTGCGTAGGGCTGTTCCCTGTGTGTGAGAGTGATGTGTACGCCAACGGTGGTATTGGTGCAGTCATTGACCAAGGGTATCCTTTGTCACCCCCCCCTTTGTGTTTTGTCACCCTGTCCCTATGTGCATTAGCATCATCTGGCGGAGGAGCAAAGGCACCGGCGACAGAGGGAGCTGATTCCCACAGGACCCAGGAGGCAGAGTCCACCTATGGTGAGGGCACCAGTGGGACAGAGGGGGAGGGAAGCACCACGCCGGGGACTGGAGGGGACAGTTCTAATGCAGAAACCTCCTCCAATGGAAGCTCCCTGGTTGCAGCAGACACCTCTGTGACCACCCCAGGGTCAGCCGTCACCCCCGTACCAGCACTGCCCTCCCAGCAGCCCCTCATCGAGTTGCCCGTGCCCGCTCACCCAGGAGGGTGGGCATCTCCTTCACCCCAGGCACCCCAGGCCCTTCCCCAGTTAGCCCTGCTGCCCTGAGTGAGGAGGCTATTGACCTCCTGAGATCCATCTCTGTAGGGCAGTCAACCATTGTGAATGCCATCCAGGGTCTGCCAGCCCAGATGCAACAGACAAATGCATTTCTGGAGGGCATTCACAATGGCTTGGTGGCCCAACAGAGATCGATTCAGGCTCTGGTCTCCTCTCTGATGGCAGCCATTGTCCCTGTTTCCACCCTCCCACCTCCAACTTCCTCTTCCCAATCCCATTCCCCTCAATCCCAACCTATCCCAAGCACACAGGCAGATGGGCATGCACACAAGGCAACACACAAGAGTGGCACAGGCAAACACTAGCACCACACATCTTCCCACAGGCACTCACACAAACACCATCCAGATGCAGACATTCCAACATTCTCAATTTCCACTGTATCCCCCTCTTCCTCCTCCTCCAACTCCCTCCCAGTTCCGTCTACACTCACACCTGCATGCACTACAGCCTCATCCACTACCAGCATCACAACTACACCTAGCGGAACACACACTTCACTTGCAGACACCACTACAACAGCCATTCACATGTCCCCTGTGTCCACTCCCACTGTCTGCCCCCTCCTGAAGTACACAAATGCAAGCACTCAGACACCCAACAGCCATCTACCTCACAACAGCATCCAGCCCATGCACTTGCTCCCAAACTCAGCAGACCTCCAACAACCACTCCCTCTTCCTCCACTCCCAACCTTTCTCACTCTTCGTGCCCCAATGTCCCCAAGAAGCTTTTCCTTTCCACCATTGACCTCTTACCTAGCCCTCCCCCCACCTGTCCTTCATGTCTGGCCAGGGTGGCAAAAACCCAGGCAAGGACCTCAGCCACCCAGTGCACTGGCCCAGTTGTCTCCACACCCACTTGTGGTGGGAAAGGATCCAGGGCACATGTCCAGAGGGTGAAGGAGCCTGCACCAGGCAGTCTCAAGGAAAGGGTGCCTGACCCAAGTGCTGCCCAGAAGAGCAAGGAGCCAGCCCCAGTTGCTGCCAGGAAGGGCAAGGAGCCAGCCCCAGTTGCTGCCAGGAAGGGCAAGGAGCCAGCCCCAGTTGCTGCCTGGAAGGGCAAGGAGCCAGCACCAGCAGGCAGGATGGACAAGCAGCCAGCCCCAGCTGCTGCCAGGAAAGGCAAGGAGCCAGCACCAGCAGGCAGGAAGGACGAGGCGCCTGGGTCTGACTGAGCCCCCTCTACCAACCATGGTTGTGCAGCTGTCCGCGGTTGCAAGGGATGGGCTGGAGCCTCCCCCCCACCAGCAGCAGCAGCACAACCACCACCAATGGACAGCTGTCCGAGGCTGCAGAGGATGGGCTGGAGCCTCCCCCCCCTCCAGCAGCAGCAGCACCAGCACCACCACCACCACCACCAGTGGGCAGCCGTCTGATAGTGCAGGGGATGGGCTGGGGCCTCCCCCCACCAGCAGCAGTGGCACCACCACCACCAGTGGGCAGCCGTCCAAGGCTGCAGGGGATGGGCAGGAGCCTCCCCCCACCAGCAGCAGCCCACTTCAACAAGTCTTTTGTCTACAGTTCCACATCAAGGGCTGTGTTCATTTTCCAAGCCAAAGCGCCATGAAGTTACGGATCGATCTGAGGGCCTTGCTCAGGGTACCCTCCTTGAAGTCCAGTGTTTTATTTGAAAGTGTTAAATGTTCAGACAAGTCTGGTTGTGGAAGTCATTGTAAATCCAAGAGGGAAGAGGCTGGCATGCCCCGGTTAATGTTAAGGCCTGGAAACTTCTTAAAGGTTTCCAGCATGTTCTCAAGTTGCAATAGTGTTTCACAGGTGTTGCATAAATAAATCATGGCATCATCTCTGCATAGTATGATGATATGCCAGCGCCCTGTCACACCTACACCCTAGTCTCTGGCCTTTGCATAAAGCAAACACGCCAACAGTTCAATGGCTAGTGCAAATATCAATGCGGAAAGCAGACATCCCTGGCAGGTGCCACTGCCTATTACAAAGTGAACTTATACGGTCCTACCCATCTTAACTATGGCAGACGGTTATTGAAGAGAGTCCAGATCCACCACAGAAACATGGATGCAGTTGCCTCTTCACAGCTATGTAGGAATTGCGCTACTGTTGTACTTCCACTGTGGAGTCTGGATAGGCTGTAATGGTGGCTTCAACCATGGGCTTCTAGTGCTTAAGACCCACAGGATAAGATTCCGGTCTCCACAATTTAGTAATCTGGCAATTACTGGCTGGGGATTCGATCCAGGTGGTGGCGGATGTCTTGGGTGCAATTTTCCCTTAGGAAGGCACCGTCTCTGACAGCCATTTTTCAAGGAACAGCTTCATGTTCGGACACATGGATTGTTCAGGTATACCTAGGAGGTGTCTATTGTTGCACCTTGAGTGATCTTCTGCTTGTGACTGTAACTGAGTCACTTACATACCCAGTTGGAGTTGTGACTGCAACCCTTATAGTGTGCGCCACATCATGGTGATGGACGATACTGCCTCATCCACTCACTCCACTAATTTTTTATGACCTGCCCAGAGTATATTCACCTTTATGGTTACCGCATTTATCCTGGATTCTAGTGAGCCCCTTGTTTCTAGGATTGCTTGCGAGATCTTTTCAAATTGTCTGGAGTGTTTTTCGAGAGTGGATTCCAGGTTACTCAGTGGGCCATTTGCTATTCAGTGGTCCACTTGCAAGAAGTTCCATGATATCGTTGTTTGCAGTATTGGACTGTTTTCCTTGTTTGAGTTTCACCATTATTGCATATGGATGCGTAGTTCATGAACAATCAGCAGTTTCCACCTCTTTGCCTCCCAGTACCTGTACCTATACAGTACTAAAATATGGGCACAGCTCTTTCGGTTAGAGATCTCAGAGACACGCCACTCCTGGTTGTGATGTAGCAACATGTACCTACTGGAACTCTGACGATGAAGCACTTGCATTTATAAGGCATGAGTAGCCACCTGCCCACTGCAATTGATTCCCTCCCCCACCAGGAGTAAACGGTAGGGGGCAGAAATTGTTCTTAGTGAGTGCACTTGCGTGGTGCGGAGCATCCTCTACAATGCATCCTTCTAGCCCGTGGAATGAATTCATCCTCACACAGGGCCTGGTCTCTGTTCCTGAGTAGACCATTGACACTATATGGTATTGGTAACCAAGGTGCCACATATGTCACACACAGTCACAACTCCCGGTGACAAAGTATGTGTGGCACCTGTGGTGCAGTGAACAGGCCATCCGTCAATCCTTCCACTCACACTTATGAAGCCCCATGGTTTTTGTGGTTCGCCGATGCCTCCACAGGCCTTCAGTCACACCATTTACATGTTTCTTTTTGCACACGGGTGGGGCTTGAGAGCAGAAGGCCTTTGACTGCCATGTTCTTGTGTGCACTGCAGGCCCAGCTCACAGGGCCCCCCTCCTCACGTTTTACAAGGGCAGTCCATAATAGAAGTGGCTGCACCCAATCTAACCACATAATCTACCACAGTCACAAGTTCCCCGACCAACGGCAGCTGACCTAGTTCAGGGCCTGCAACCTGCCTGGGCCTGTTCTCGCTCTGGTCCGCTCACAATCCCAAGCTACACTGTCACTCCCCATTCAGCAGACACTCTTTGCTGCTTGTGTTCTAGGTGCCCCAGCCTCCCAGTTCTGCCTCCCCTTCAGTGAGGACTCAGCTGCTCCTAGGGCAGGAGTTCTATAGGTCAGCTGCTCAGGATACCAGTCTCATGATTATGGTCACATGGGCTTAGGACTCCAGCTTGTGAGTTATTCCACATGGTTCTACAGCATCTGTTGATGTTGGTAGCATGTAGATGGGTGTTAGGACTCACACTCAAATACGCACGCTTCTTGCTGCTCCCTCACAAAAATAAATCAACATGTATGAAAAAAGATGAAATATGTCATCAATGTGTTTACAGCACAGCACTTCCTTGTAACTTGTGAGGAAAATGATCTTCAGTCTGAAGACCGAACATTACATTGCATGTTTGTTTATATTGATAAAAGCAAGTGTTGTCCCATTTGTGAAGTGTGTGCCAAGGGGTTTATGGAGACATCGATTTCCTTCATATGAATCATTAGAAGTGTCTGATGACTCATCACCAGCACAGCATCCACACCCCTCATGATTGATGACTCATCACCAGCATGTGTCTGATGACTCATCACTAGCACACCAGTCTATAAATAGAATTGCCAAGGTGTTTACTGTGCTTTGCTTCGAGTTTTCCTTCGCTCACAGGTGTTCCCAGTTCAGCTGGAGTTCCATGATTCTTTCAGGAGTCGTCTTTTCAGTGCGAGGCTTCATGGGAGCTTCCCTCTCTGGAGCGGATTACTTTCATAGCGGCTGGAGAATTTACGAGCAGTATTCCATCTTCCTCAAATAATCAAAACATTCCAGACGGTTCGTAAGTAATTCCCCCCTCGTCTCCCCGTTTTCAGCCTTCTTGAGGTTAGTGATCTTTTGGTGTATTTTGAACAACATTCGTCGATGCTGAGAAACCCGTGATACAAGACAATTTTCCAAAGACAGCTTGAGAAGTATTTTTAAAAGCAGCATTGAAAGTAAGTGTTGTGAACTCCTGAAAGCATCACTCGATATGTATGCGAACTTAAACATTTATTCTGATTGTTTTTGGAGCTAGTCTATTGTGTGAAAACGAATAACAAAAGACAAATTCATACGTTTGATTTAATAACGATTTTGTTGTGAGTTGTAAAGGCATGCTTAATAGTTGAGCAATCGAGTGCTAATAATTATTGTGACTTTGCTGAAAGACTCTGTGATTTCCCAATCGAATGATAATAAATATTGTTATTTTGCTGGAAGACTCTGTGATATTTGTAGGTCTTTTATTTTTGATTTGTTTTTGGTCTTAGGATTCCTACACCAAGCCCTGATGCAACTATCTTAGAACAACAGTGATACTCCTTCGTGAACCAGTGTTTTGTTTCTCTTCCCTTCCCAAGTCCCTGTTCCCTATCCCTTTCCCTCGGAGGCTATGCGCTCGTTTCCTGTTCATTTCAGATACAAGAGAATAGTGTTTAGGAGTGAGGGTTTTATTCTCTTTGCTCCCGCGGATCCTGGAATTCAGGTGAGTGGACATGGTCTTGTCAGAAAGCCAAGCCCAGGCAAATTAAGTCCGCCTGAGTGAAGATGTCTCAGACAGAGGTCAACATGGAGGATCTAGGGCGGACTCTGACGCAGGTTCAGGCTGAGGTAGCGCAATTGAGAGAGGAAAATTATTCCCTTAGAGAACAACTTGAGAGATGCAAGATTAGAGGGGAACCATGGTTAGGTGCAATTCCTAGAAAAGATAAACCGTTTCTCAAATCACCAACCTTTGCTCCTAATAAACCTACTACACCTGAAGAAGCATCACCACTGTAGTGACGTCTACACCAGTTCCATTGGCTCTGCCAGAAAGATTCACTGGCGATAGTAGTAAATTTGATATGTTCATGAACCAATGTCACTTGCAGTTTTTGTGCAGGCCCGCAGCTTTTCCTGGATGATCCCGCAAATGTTGCATTTGTCCTTTCGTACCTTGCAGGGAATTCTGCTAGTTGGTCTATCCCCTTAGTCCAAAACGGTGACCCTCTTTTGTGTAATTTCCCATAGTTTCAAGCCCAAATGAAGAAACTTTTTTCTCGACACACCTTTATGCAATCCAGTGATACTGAGTTATTAAATTTGAAACGAGGGAATAAAGACCTCTTAACGTACGTAACCACTTTTAATAGATTAGTATCAGAAACCCATTGGCAAGAGAGTAAAAGAATCTCATTATTTTATCGGGGACTCCAAGATGAGATGAAAGACGTTTTGTCTCAGATAGTAGAACCTCCCAAAGATTGTGGCAAATTTATTGATTTAGTCATAAAATTGATCATCGATTAAATGAAAGAAAAGGTGAAAAAGGTAGAGGAGATAATACACGCCTTATTGTTGCACGTGCTAAGAAAAGAGAAGAGACTAAGAATCAGGAAAGTAGTGAACCAATGCAAATAGGGGGTATCCGTTCTCCGTTATCCAGAGAAGAAAAATATAAGAGACGTTCTTTGAAATGATGTCTCTATTGTGGCAAAGCAGCTCATTTTGCGCGAGAATGTCCCACGAGACCCAAGATCAAGGTACCAATACCCAAAGAGACAGTAGCTTCAGTAAACCTTTCCAGTGAAAACTCGAACAAACTAGATAGCCCAAGGAAAAGTGAAGTCTATCCTTTGGGTGAAAGACAAAAGACCTCAAAGGGTTCCAGATATACTCTTTTTAGACCTCCACATTATTTCCTAATAACAGTGACCAAGAATTTCCAAACCCAATTAAGAAAAGTCCAATCTATTCTTCTTGATTCTGGGACAACAGGTACTTTTTTTGATATTTCATTACCCAAAAGATTAGGGATGACTTTTCTCCCCAAACAGGAACCTGAGGCTGTTCGGGCCGTCAATGGTTCTGCATTATCCTCAGGATTAATAACTTATAATTCCGAACGTATTACAATAGTGTGTGGCAATTAACACTCATACTTTTGGAGTTATCTTAGGAGTACCCTGGCTTCAACGACATAACCCAAGGATAAACTGGGATATTAGGACTGTGACACTAAATTCTCCATTTTGTCCTCAGAATTATTACTAAGAGGCAACAAGCTGGGATTCTCCCTTGTTATGTTCGGTCTCATCATCCGCTAGCGAAAGTTTGCTTCCAGAACAATATCAGGAGTTTGCAGATGTGTTCGATAAGGTTCAAGCAACCCGTTTAGCACCTCATTGTAGTTTTGATTGTAGAATTGATTTGTTTTCAGGTGCCACATTACCTTGTAGTAGGATATATCCTCTATCGGAGCCAGAAACAAAGTATTTAAAAGACTACCTAGACGAGCTCTTGGCAATTGGCTTCATTCTCCATTCTACTTCCCCTGCGTCGTCTTCGTTGTTTTTCATTCCAAAGAAGAACAGGGATCTTAGGGTCTGTATTGATTATAGAGCCCTTAATAAGGTGACCATAAAAAACAAGTACCCGCTTCCCTTGATTACGGTCCTTCATAACTAACTTCACAAAGCCACAATTTTTAGCAAACTTGACCTTCGCGGAGGTTACCACCTCATCAGAATCCACGAGGGCAACAAATGGAAAACAGCTTTTCGCACAAAATACAGTCTTTTTTAGTATTGTGTGTAGCCGTTTGGTTTGTGTAATGCCACTGCAGCATTTCAATTCTTTATATATGACGTTCTTAGTGAATTCTTGGATATAGACAATGTTTTAATCTACTCACACAATGAAAAAGAACATGAGAATCATGTTTCCGCTGTGTTACGCAAATTACTTGAACATAATTTGTATGCCGAGTTAGAAAAATGTCAATTTCATGTTCCTTAAGTGGAATTTCTGGGGTTTGTTTTGTCAAAACAAGGGGTCCAAATGGATTTAAAAAAAGATTGATGCTATTTTACAATGGCCACAACCCACAAATGTAAAAGAAATCCAGATTATACTTGGCTTTGCTAACTTCTATCAAAGGTTTATGTCCCACTTTTCTGACACTGTAGCCCCACTTACTCGATTGTTACAAAAAGTAGTACCTTTTAAGTGGACTCCTGAAGCACAAGCTTTTGACTAATTGAAAGGGAGTTTTACAACTGCACCCATATTAAGGCATTCTGACCCCTCTCTACCTTACTATGTAGAAGCAGATGCTTCAGAAGTGGCAGTAGGTGGAATCCTTTCCTAACGAGATTCTGAAACTGGGAATATGCATCCAATAACCTTCTTCTTTAAAAAACTTTTACTGGCAGAACAAAACTATACAATAACCGAAAGAGAACTTCTAGCCATAACACTGGCATTTCAAGAATGGGGACATCATTTGTGGGGAGCACGATTTCCCGTCACTATTTCTCCACATCATAAGAACTTACAATTTTTTAATTCTGCAAAAGCCCTTACCCCACGACAAATGACATGGGTTTATTTGATTTTAGAATTGCTTATAGACCCGGTACACAACAATTTAAGGCTGACGCCCTGTCACTTCTTCAAAACACCACAACACAATCAGATACAAGATATATAACACCGATTCCTATGATTCCTCTAGAAAAAATTATAAGTAGTTGTTCAGACAAGCTCCCATTCCTGGACACACAAAACAAGAACTGCAGAAGGAAAATATAGAATAATGGTTCGCACATCCAATCCAATCAATTTCTGACAGTCTATTTTATCATGATCAGGCTTTGTTAATCCCTAAGAATCTGAGAGAGCTGGTTATTCAACAGTGCCATTCGTCCTTCTTGAGTGGACATCCAGGAGAGCGTAAGACTAAGGACTTGTGCACACAACGGTTCTGGTGGGATTCCCTAGATGCAAATGTAAAGGAGTTTGTACAAACATGTCCCGTATGTGCTTGTAACAAACCTTCACACACCACCCCATAGGAAAACTCATTCCTCTACCAGTACCGTCAGCTCCATGGCATACTGTTAGTATGGATTTTGTAACCAATCTACCGAAAGATAAGGGGAACACATGTATACTAGTGGTAGTGGATTTATTCTAAAAAATGTCCCATTTCATTCCTCTCACTAAAATCCCAACTGCTGAAGAACCATTTGAACCTTTTAGAATGCATATTGTCTGGCTTCATGGCCTGCCAACTGTAATTATCTCTGATCGAGGGACACAATTAGTTCTAAATTTTGGCAGGAACTATGTTCTTCTCTTCGTATTGACCATCGGCTATCCTCTGCACAGCATCCACAAACTGATGGTCAAGTAGAGAACTAACCAAACCATGGAACAGTTCCTATGTTGTTTAATTACTACCTTAACAGGTGTTAATTAGAGTGGCAGATGACGATCTAAGGGATCTCTGGGCAGTGTGGGGTGTGATCATACGCTTGATAAGAGAAGGTCCCCTATCATGAAGAGCTTGATGTACCATACACAAAGCTTTAAAATTAATCCTTTGCTGGATGGGAAGCCAATGAATGGAGGCTAAGGCTGGTTTGGCTGATGCAGTTCTGGGGATGGCCATGAGTAGCAAGGCTGCCGCATTCTGCACTATCTGCAATCTCCTTTATACACAGATGGGAGAACCAAGGAACAGAACATTCCTATAGTCCAAGCAGGATAATATAAGGCCTTGAATAATAAGTCTTTTGGCAAGAAAGAGGAGAGATTTGAAAAAAATTCTGAGCATTCTTAGAAGATTGAAGCAAGAGACCGCTACTTTTTTTGCATGATGTTGCAACGATAAAATGGAGTCCAGCCATACCCCTACGCTTTTTATAGTTTCCTTTGGGGGAAGGGGTCTTTTCAGTTCTTCTGGAATTGAGATGGGAGATTTAGATAGGGGAAAATTGCCAACCAACATTACTTCAGTTTTTTCATCATTTAGCTTGAGCTTACTGTCTGACATCCAATTAGCAATGTCTGTAAGGAAGGAGGATAGCGCTTTTTGATCAGAGTTTACATTGGTGTTAAAAGAATAAACCAGCTGGGTATCATCAGCATAAGATATTAGAGGGACACCATAGGGTTCCACAATTTTAGCCAAGGGGGACATATAAATGTTAAAAAGAGTGGGGCTTAGTGAAGAGCCCTGAGGAACCCCACAGCTAAAGGAATGGATATCAGAAGAGAAAGACCTATCCAAAACCTGAAAATACCTACCCTCTAAAAAGGAAGAAAGCCAGTTAAAAATAATGCCTTTGAGTCCCACTAGAGTAATTCTTTGAAGAAGGATTTTATGGTTGACTGTTCAAATGCTGCATTTAAGTCCAATAAAATAATTGCTGCATACCCACCAGTATCTAGCCGTTGTCAAGTTTCTTCTGTCACTGCCAAAAGGGCGGTTTCCATGCAATGTTGAGGTTTGAAACCCATCTGAGTGGCATGTAGAAGCTTATGTACTTCTAAGAAGCCAGAAATGTGTTCATTGACATGCTTTTCAGCTATTTTGGATGCTATAGGAAGAAGCGCAATAGGTCTATAAATGCTTAGTAGAGATGCATCCAGCTTAGGTTTTTTCAGTACAGGTTTAATAATAGCATGTTTCAAAATTTTGGGTAGACTCCCAATTATAAAAGAATCGTTGAAAATATTAGTTAAAATCAGCGCTATAACATCGAAACCTTGAGCTACAACAGCTGGAGGATCAGGATCCAAAGGAGATCCTGATTTTATTCTTAACAAATAATTTCCAAGTAGATCTCATATAATCGGCTGGGTGACTGAGAGAGAGGGTCTGGAGAGTTGGTATTCAGTCTGAGATAACTTTTTAGGATCTTTAGATGAATCATTAGAAAAGGTTGACTGGATGTCAGAAATGTTATTTCGAAAAAAGCATGCCCAATTATTGCTGTGTTCTTTGGTTGCTTCTGTAAGACTGGAGGCAACAGGTTCCTGGGTCATTTCCTTAAATATGGAGAAAATCTCCTTAAGAGAATTAGAAGATTGTTTTATTCTAGAAGCATAATAAGCTGCCTGCACAGATTTGATTTCCATATGAAAAAATCGGATCAATTTTCTGTATTCCAATTTGGAAACATCATTGTAGGTTTTCGTCCATTTCCTTTCAAGTTTTTTACACTCATTTTTTAAAAGACGCAATTGAGGGGATAACCAAAGAGGCTTTGTATGGCCACCATTTTTAACCATCGTCTTGGTCGGAAATGCATATGCTGTGTCCCTTAAAACATGGTGACATTGGTTTATACCCAATATGCTTATTTGATCTACTTGTAAGTCCCCAGTAAAGTGCACTACATGCCCCCAGGGCCCATAGATTAAATGCTAATTGTGGGTCTGCAGCGCTGATTGTGCCAGCCACCTAAGTAGCCCTCCAACCATGCCTCAGGCCTGCCATTGCAAGGCCTATGTGTGCAGTCCCACGGCCACTTCGACTTGACATTCAAAAGTACTTGCCAAGCCTTAAACTCCCCTTTTTCTACTTATAAGTCACACCTAAGGTAGGCCCTAGGTAACCCTTAGGGCAGGGTGCGATGTAGATTAAAGGCAGGACATGTACCTGTACAGTTTATATGTCCTGGTAGTGTAAAACTCCTAAATTATTTTTACACTGCTGTGAGGCCTGCTCCTTTCATAGTCTAACATTAGGACTATCCTCATATACTGTTTGAGTGGTAGATTCTGATCTGAAAGGAGTAAGAAGCTCATATTTAGTATGGCCAGAATGGTAATGTAAAATCCTGCTTACTAGTGAAGCTGGATTTTATATTACTATTTTAGAAATGCTACTTTTAGAAAGTGAGCATTTCTCTGCACTTAAATACTCCTGTGCCTTCCAATCCACGTCAGGCTAGGTTTAGTTGTGCATTCACTCAGACAACCCCAAACACAGGATGCTCAGTCACACTTGCACATATCTGCATATTGAATGGGTCTTCCTGGGCTGAGAGGGCGGAGGGCCTGACACTTCATGTCAAATGACAGTAGCCTGCCCTCACACAAAGGACTGCCACACCCTGTACTGGGACCCTGGCAGACAGGATGGAACTGAAATGTGACCTTGTGCACTTCTAAGCCACTCTTTGAAGTCTCCCCCACTTCAAAGGCACGTTTGGGTATTTAAGCAGAGTCTCTGACCCTACCAACTCAGACACTTCTGGACAAGATACCACTGCAGAAGAAACCCTGAACCAGAACCTCCAACCTGCCAAGAGGAACTGCCTGGCTGCCCAAATGACTCACCTGACTGCTTTTCTGCAAAGGACTGCTGCCCTGCTGTTGCCCTGCTGCCTGGCTGTCCTCTGGCTCTGCTGAGAAGTGCTCTCCAAGGGCTTGGATAGAGCTTGCCTCTTGTTCCTTGAAGTCACAGGACCAAAAAGATTTTCTCTGCAAAAGAACTCCTTGTGCGGCGAAAATTGATGCACAGTCTGCAAGAAACGATGCACAGCCTGCATTGTGGTGAGAAAAATCACCGCACACTGACTGGAATGACGCAGCCCAGCTCCCTGAAGAGGAGATCGATGCAGCGCCAGCGTTGCAACTGGAAATTCGACGGATGGCCCGCTGGATCGACGCAAAGCCGTACTGGAATGACGCAGCCTGACTTCCTGCGAGAAGAATCGACGCAGCGCCTGCTGTGCAGCAGACATTTCCACGCATCGCCCACCGGATCGACACAGCCCCTGTGACTTAGTCCTGCATGTCTAGTATTTCAACACATCGTCCCCGGGGTGTGAAAAAACCTTGCAACACGAAGAGGATCCCAGTCTACGCGCCAGAAATTGACACAAAGCCTGCCCTGCATGAAAACTCAACAATGCATTGTCTGTGTGCGCATAAAAAAATGGCGCACTACTCCCTATTTTCCACGCATCTCCTCCTCTGCGGCCCTTTGTGGAGAATTTGGGTGCAAACCAGGTACTTTGTGCTTGCAAGAGACATTTGTTGGTTTTTAAGAACTAAAGACTCTTTATATCCTTTCCTAAGTGATATCTCAACGTGTACTTATTGAATCTTGATCATTTTGACCTGCATTTAAACAGATAACTATTCTATATTTTTCTAAACCCTGTGTGGTGTATTTTTTGTGGTGTTATACTGTGTTATTGCACGATTTATTGCACAAATACTTTACATATTGCCTTCTAAGTTAAGCCTGACTGCTCAGTACCAAGGTACCAGAGGTTGGGCACAGGATAATTTGGATTTTGTGTGACTTACCCAGACTAGAGTTTGGATCCTTGCTTGGACTGGGGGGTAACCTGACTGCCAACCCAAGACCCCATTTCTAACAGAACTCCTGAAAGCATCGTTTGATATTTATGCAAACTTAAGCTTTTATTCTGATTGTTTTTTAAGCTAGTCTATTGTGTGATAACGAATAACAAAAGACAAACTCATAAGTTTGATTTTATAACGATTTTGTTGTGAGTTACAAAAGCGTGCTTAATAGTTGAGCAACTGTTTGATTACATTTTTCCTCGAACTAACCCATGGCTTGTTATCACCTGATGACTGCTGCCAGTCTCATTAAGCAAAGTTGCCAGTTGGCTGAGTATTCTCGTATGGGAACACTTATATTCCAGCAAACATTACAGGTAGACCGTGTACCTTTGCACGATTAGGACTCATGATGTTCCCATCTAATTCTGTACCAACTTGCTATCCTAGAGACACTATTAAATCAGGTATTATCCCAATCAGAATATAAAAGCTTCAGTCTTTTCATTGTAGGTGTGTCTGGTTTAACTGTTTATAAGATAAATATGTTAATCCACTTCCATTGCTTTATAGTGATTGATTTTATCATTTCATTATGTTGCTGTGTACAATGCATACCTGATTTGCTTGTAACTTTTTTTTAGGATTTTTTGACGTCGGATGACTGATATATTTCCCGTGAGGGTAGAGATCTCTTTCTCTTTTGCAGTCGAATGGGGTCATCGGCTTGCTGGAATGAGAAAGATGAAGCACCTTACATGCCCTACGATGATGCATTTTTAATTCATTATTTGCTTTGCATTATAATATAGATACATATATTTGCTGTGAATAGAGCAGTGGAGAATCATTTTGGGATTTTTCATTTCATTGCTGTGACTATTTTTAAACGTGTACTTTCAACATGCTAATCTCCTTTTAGGAACCACGCATAGTGAAATAATAAATGTCTTCTTTGGATTAAGAAGTGCATTCCAGAGATTTTTGTCAGCTCATTCATTAGTGAAAAGCAAAACAGACATGCACTGGGCAAGTGTGACTACGATGTCTCTCGTCAAGTACATGAGTGCTACTGTTACACCATTAACAGTTTACTTCAGCATTACTGTAGTTTCCCCCGTGGTGTTCTACTGTTGTAGCAAGTATAGGTGAGGGCATGGCCTGCCATGGCATAGCAGCAGATAATGATGTTGTTACTCTGTGTGTATGTAGGGTTTATATTGACCTATTGCACCCTATCTTTCTCTGCCACCCTCCCTCCCTCTCCACCTCTGTCTTTGTGTGCATCAGCATCATCAGGCGAAGGAGAAGGGGCCCTGGCTAGTGGGGAAGCTGCAGCCTATGGGCCCATGAGGCTGATTAAAGCAGAGCTGTGGGACAGAGGACACGGGGAGAGAGGATCGTCCACTACATCTTGGGATTCCTCCTTCAATGGATGCTCCCTGGCATTGGCATACCCACCTGGGACCATCCCAGCATCATCCTTGTCTGCCACCCACCTTAGCAGCACCGCCTTCCCTGTAGCGCCCCACCCAGTTGCCCGTGTTCGCTCACCCAGGAGGGTGGGCATTCCCTTCTCCGCAGGCACCTCTGCCCCTGCCCTAGTCAGCCCTGCTGCCCTCAATGAGGAGGCTATTAACCTCCTGAGGTCATCCTTGTATGGCAGTCAACCATTGTGAATGCCATCCAGGGATTGGCATCACAGATGCAGCAGTTGAATGCCTACCTGGAAGCCATTCACAGTGCCCTGGCTGCCCTGCAGGGATCCTTTCAGGCTCTTGCTTCCTCATTGACGGCAGCCAGTGTTCCTCCTTCTTCCGTCCCCCCTCCAACTACCTGTTCCCAATCCCACATCCCTAATCCCCTCACCCATCCAAGGCGCATCTTCGTACCAACATGCACACACATCAACAGACCCATATCGCCAGGACAAACACAAGCACCACAAAAGACACAACCGACATGCACACATACAACAGACACATGCAGATACAACAACATCCACTCCCTACACGGAGTCCCCCACCACCTCCCCCCTCACAGACACTACACCACTCATACCTGCAGTCACCACATCATCACTCCCAGATCCTGCCACAAGTGCACTCATTCCCACCATCACCACAATAGCGGACCCTAATGCATGCACCCCATACACCACATGCGCACTCAGCACAATTGTCAACACCCCCACATGCAGCACATCCACCCTACCTGCAAACACCACCACAACATACATTCACACATCCACCCTGCCATCTCCCTGCATCTCCTCCCCCCTCCTCCCACTACACCCAAATGCCACACTCACACTCCCAACAGTCACACAGAGCACACATGACATCCACACTCGCACCTGCACCCAAGACATCTCAACATACACACGTCGCAACCAATCCCTCTCCCTCCACTCCCAAATCTTTCACCCATGACCAACCTTGTGCCCCTAAAAATGTTGCTTGCATGAGTTTTCCCTGTTCCCTCCCACTGTCCCAGTCCCTGTTCCCCTCAAGTGCTTTGTTTCACTCCCCAAGCCCCTGCCTCCCACCTCCCAGTCCTCCCATAGTCCACCTGGAACCAGCCATGCCCCTCCCCCACCTAAGACATCTAACCCCACCAAGCCCAAGGTTACCCCTCCCAAAGCAAAAGCCAAACCCCCTCCCCCAAAAACAAAATCCAGACCTTAATCCCCACCCAACCCAAACCAAAGGACCCCCGCAAACCCAAACCTAAGAACCCCCCTCAAAACACAAGCCCCCACCTCAGCCCTCCCATCACCCCTGAGGTGCCTGCATTTCCCATTGATGCCCCTGCCATGTTGAGGCCACTTTGCAGTCAGGAGTCAAGTTGGGGCCATGAACATTGCCCTGTGTGCCTGGGGCACACCTTCCAGTTGGACTGGCCAGTAGGCCTCTGTTTTTTTGTTTTATTATTTATTGTGATTAATCTTCAATATATCTGCACCAGGGAACCCTTGGTGTCGAGGGTTGTCGAGGGTTACATACTTGTCCTGGCTTTCCATCCACATGTATGTGTTGCATATGTACGATTTGTTGTGTGTGACTGTGTATGTGTGTGTTGGTACGGGTGTTTGTTTGCGTGTGTGCCTGGAAGCCGCTAGCCATACCGGGTATGTGTATGTGGTGTGTGTGTACTAATGGCCTTCCCTCCAGTGTGTGCTAGGTGGGTGTCCTTACAGTTGGTGTCTTCGTCGCAGTCACTGGTTCTGAAGTTCTATGGCCAGCAGGAGCATTGGGAAGACTTCCAGTTCGGGTTCCATGGCGGCTGCGGACTTTTCTGTGTTTCTGAAGGTGTGTCCCCTTTTATGTTGTTTGTTTCGGCCAGGCTTTTCACTGCGGGGCAACAGCGGTGGATAACCTGGGGGTGTGCAACCTCGTAATATGGTCGGTGGAGACATGCTCCCCACCATCCTGGAGATGCCTACCACCGGCGGTAGCTGCGGTATAGACGGTGACTTGGCTGTATTCCGGTCAGAACACAGCCTTGGTCATATTATGGCGGTCTGCTCCGCCGGCCCTGCGGCGGTGTGACCGCCGCCTCCTCCTCCACGGTCCTCTGACCAACTCATAATGGGGGCCTCAGTGTCTCAATCCCTTCTCCAGAAAGTAAGTAATAAAAAACATATAGGGGAGCTGTATAGGGATATCCTACCCCTCCAGACCTGGTGGGGTCCCACAGGGACCCCCTTGGGGCCAAAAACATATATTTGTTTTAAATGTGTTAAATTTTACTGAGAATTTGTGAGGATCCTTGGATTTTTGGTATTTTCTTTAAAAAGTGTTCTTCCTGCCCTTGTTTAAAAAATACCCTTGGGTGGGCTAGGGGCCGGTATTACCCAGCTCCTCCTGGAGGCTTCAAAGGCTCTGAGAGCATCTTTCCCTGGTGCTGCATTACATTTTTAGTGGAGGGTGATGTGCAGCCCTTTTTCCCAAGCCATTTTCAGGCCCTATGGCCCCAATCCCTTGTGTTTGTGATGCATTTTTCAGAGAGGGCCCTCCTCCCCAGGCAACTGCAAGGTCACAGGAACGCCATTCCCTGGGGCTCCAAAACATTTACATATGGCATGGGTGCTCCTATGCCTGCCCAGGATGGCCAAAGCAATTGCTGGACATGGGACCATGGAGGGGCCCAGGGCCCCTGTGCCTCCACCATATACAGTATTGTCCTCAATGATGTAATTTCAGATGTTACAGTGATGTTATCAATGATGTCATAGAGCATGTCATGAGTGATGTAACATGTGAGGTAATTAGATGTGCGTGACCAAAGCATGATTTATAGTTACTTTAGGACATGAGTTATAGTTACGTGAGATAACTATAACTGGTGAATTTCACTGGTTTTGTTAGTTTAAAATGGTATGATCCAGTTGGCATTTTCAGGTAACTATAACACCCTTTTAACCTTTGTTTTTTCGGTGAATTTCTTAGTTTTTTTCTTAATGTAAAGTACCATACTATTACAATTCCTAACTATAACATTACTTTAATCTTTGTTTTTTTCATAGAATTTCTATGTTTATGTCACATGAAGTAAGATCTCCATCACTGTGCTCAGGGTGGGGTTGGCACCTACTAGTGCAACAGAAGAGAAACATGGAAAACCGTAACCATCCCAGGTCCAGAAGCTGTACTCCAACATCATCTCTTGAGTCAAGAGATTCCCCACAAAGACTGCCTATCCCTTTATCAAAAATAAAAAGCTAACACCACAGAAAATAAACTGTGCCCATCGCTGAGAGAAATCAGGACATGCCTATGTAATTTCTTTGTGGCTAAGAAAACAGCACTAAATGCTGGTAGTAATTTGGAGGAAAATCTAAACCCAAGAGCACATTTAACGAGTGCTCACACTCCCTTTTTGTGTTCTGTTGCATTTAGCAATATTTATTAGCGCAAATCCTTGTGTCCAGTTTGAATGTGAGGGGCATTTTGATGCTAAGAAATAGCACTAAACGCAGAATTACTCTTCTTGCATAATTTGAGGTGCAATCTCACAGAATATTTATGATTACGCTACATGGAATTATGCAAATTAATCCCACCCATAATAATTCCCATGGCAGTTGAGAAGTGACAAAACCTGCTTTGCTTACAAAAGTAGGTTAAAAGGTAGAGTTCTTTACTGAATCAAAAAGATGTGATGCTGTGACCTTCTTTAACCAAAGGGCGCTGTTCATGTCTCCACCAATATATTGACTTGGTGGCTCTGAGTGTCTTTACACTGAAACGTAACAATGCCTTTTAAATGGTCTTTACAGAGTCCTTCAGCCCACAGGAAAAGCTCATCCTGCCTAGCAAATGCATCTTTTACTACCTGGGAAGTCAGCGCTTCAACAAAATGGTCTTCAAATTTTGGAATACCCTTTGAGGTGTCTTCACCCTGAGCCTTTTGGAATGGCAGAATTAGGGCCTTACTTTGACTAGCCGTATTCCTTTAATTCTTTGCACATTCCAGGCAACTTGAAATTTAGGCAAATCATAGGATTAAGCCTTCATGTGCACGCTTTCAGTTGCACCCAGAACCTTTGTAATTTGCCTTTTAAGGGCCAAATGTACGAAGCTAAAGAATTGCAAGTCGGAAATAGCGACTCCTTGCGAATCGCTATTTCCGACTCGCAAAACAGGATGTAGGTAGAAATCTCAGTACCATTTTGCGATTTGCTGCGGAGTCGCACCGCAATTTGCAAAATCGCAAATTGCGAGATCGCAAATTGCACAAGGGTGTGGTCCGGAGTCGCAAATTGCGACTGGCTCGCAAATTGCGTGCGGTGCAAATAAAATAGGAGAAAACACACTTCCTGGTTCTGAGTGATGACCTCAGAACCATGAAGTACCCCCCATGGAACAGAGAGGAGTCTATCCAGCACAGACAGCAGAAGCACACCCAGCTGAGAGGAGCAACTACAGCTATGTCAGCTCAGGACAAGGAGACAACCACTGCAGGGAGGAAGAGGAAACTAAAGTTTTCAGAAAAGGAGCTGGAGGTCCTGACTGAGGAGTGCTGCCTGCACCACGATGTTTTGTTCAGCAAGGCATTGATGAGTGTCACTCACACAAAAAAGAAGAGGATCTGGCAGGACATCCTGAGAAAAATCTATGCGATTGGAGTCAGCCATCGCACCATTGATGAGGTCCGCAAAAGGTGGTACAACCTCAGGTCAAGGACCAAAGAAAGGGTGGCAGAGCGGATGAGGGAGGTGCACGGAACTGGAGGAGGACCATCCACAGTACCACCTCCTACAGCCATTGAGAGCATGGTGGAGACCACTCTAGAGCCAGAGGCTGTGGTAGGAATTGGAGACCTGGACAGGGAACATCCAAAAAAAAGTAGCAAAAATCACTTATTTACACCATGCACACAACCACAGTACACAAAAGCATGCATCCTCCAGATTTGCTCCATGCCTATATTGCAACCTACAGAACAATGCATTACGGGCAATATAGTACAGTAGTCCAACTTTTGATGAATAGTTATTGTGATACACCACACATATGAGAGGCACTGACAGTGTATCCCCTGTGTCCCACAGGTCTCCCACAAGTACCCACCAATGACCCTACTGTGCAGGGAGAAGAATCTGCCACCATCGCAGCAGACGAGGCAGCCAGTGTAACAGCAGGGGAGTGCATGACCACACCACTTGTCCACCATGAATGTGAGACCACCGAAAAGGCAGATATCGACACTGAGACAGGCAACCTAACACCAGGGCCACAGATGAGTGTGAGTCGGCCACCTAGGTCAGCTGGGTCTGGGCAGAGACGGCAACGTCAAACACAGTCAGCAGGTGAGGAGGATGTCACCGGTGAACAACTTCTAGGACTGGAGGCATCCTTACTGAGCAGTCACTGCCTGCAAAATAAATATATGCGACTAATGAACAGCAACCTGCACAGACTGCAACAGACACTCTCATAGGGTTTTGACAATGTTGACACACAATTCACTACCATGAACAACAACATGGCAAACCTCACCACCTCCATCAATGACAAATGGTGGCAGATAGGGCCCATGCACGGCACAGAGAGCGCAACACTGCTGCCCGTTTGGACCGGCAGAGTCAAGGCGCACTGTAAAGCTACAGGTGGAACTTGGGCATTTTGCCGGTGATGTAGCAAGGGGACTAGGGCGCATCAGTTATACAGTGGACCTAATAGAGACCACCCAGGCAGCAAGGGGTATTGGCGACACCCCTCAGGATAGTGAGGACATCTCTAGCGTGAGCAGCATTTCTGCCTCAGCTGCACGCATCCTGCAGAGTAGCAGTGCCCGCCAAGGATCAGGGGACCAACCAGGATCGGGGCAGGGTGGCCGTAGTCGCAGGAGGGTGTGATTTTGCTAATCTGGGCTTTGCCTAAGGCACATGATGTAAATGTGTCAGACATTACATTTTACTTTTTTTCTGGCTGTTTAGACGTCAACAGTTCATTATCACACTCTGACATTAAAGGGATTTTTTTTGGGACTGCACAACCTGGCTATGTGTGTCTTACATTTGTAAGTGTTGTCACAGTTGCCACGTACCTGCCAAAGTAGTGAGTTGCAATGTGGTCCCATCTCTGTCTGCCCTCCAATGCGATGCTACCATCCCCAGGCTGTCGGTGTGGTAGCTCTTGCTCCTCATCCTCCGAATCTGTGTCGTCAAGGGTGAGATGAAGCCCACGTCTAGTGGCGATGTTGTGGAGGAAGGCACATGTTTCCACGATCTTGCATGCAGTCTCTGGGGCATACTGGAGTGCCCCTCCACTTTTGTGCAGGCATCTGAAACATGACCTCAACAAGCCAAAGGTCCGCTCAATGACAGTCCTGGTTCGCCGATGTCCTATGTTGTAGCGCCTCTTATTCAGATTGGCAGGTGTTAGGTATGGGGTGAGTAACCATGGCCTCAAAGCATATGCACTGTCACCTGTGTGACAAAAGAGCAGATATGAGCATGGCTTCACATGGTTATGCAGTGACATGTATTTAAGACATCGGATTGTACTACATAGTACCTAATAAATATCCTTCGCCAAACTCCCCACGTTCTAGGTGTCGGTGTATCCCACTGTGCCTGAATATGTATGCATCATGTGTACTCCCTGGAAATTTAGCCACTATGTCAGTAATGAAATTATGGGCATCACATACCACCTGGATGTTTAGTGAGTGGGTAAATTTCCTATTGTGGAACACATATTCCAGATTTGCTGGTGGGCAAATTGGTATATGTGTCCCGTCCACACACCCTATTACATGGGGGAAGTTGGCAATTCTGTAGAAGTCCAACTTGGTGCTGTTAATTTCCACCTCATTTCTGGGAAGGTATATCCTCTCCTGTCTCTGCCTCCTCCTCCTCAGCTGGGCAGCCTGGACTCTCCTCCTCCATGCAAATATGTTTAGTGCAGCCATTTTGAGAAACCCTGATGCCTTCTGGGTCTGCTTTTCAACTTTGGTTCTGGTTACCACCTGTTTGGAATCAGTGCTAATCTGGGTGTGCAAAACGGGAAAATTGCGACTGCCTTGAACATTCGGTTTGCGATTCACAATTTGCGATTTCTTAATTGTGACTCACAATTTCAAGTCGCAATTTTTGCGAATCGGTAATGGGTCGCATCACTATTTGGGACTCCGAAATGGCATTGAAACATACCATTTCGCTTTTTGCGAGGTCGCAAATAGCGCTGCGACCAATTTGCGACTCGCAAAACTTTCGTACATGTCCCTAAATCATTTAGCAAAGCAATTATAAGTGTGTTTCTGCTCTTTTTAATTGTTTTATCACATTGAGTTCAATTCTTCCACCGAACTGCAGTTTATACTTTTTAAAAACCAGCTCATTTGAAAAATAATAATCTTTTCATGTTTTGTAGCCAAATGTTTTAATGTTTATGGCTATTTGACTTTATATAAACGCAGACATTTTCCTAGGAACACTGTTTAGAAAATCGGAGCTATTTCAAGATGAAAAGATGAATGACAGTGGTAATTAGATGCAAACCATCCAGTTTTAGGGCCCAATTACAAGTCTTGCGGCCCGAAGAATGCCAGACTTGTGGTGGAGGACGGACCACAGTGGCTGTGGTGGTCCGACATCCACATTACAACCACCTCCAAGCTGGTTACAACCATGTTCTCTGCCAGCCTTTTCATGGCGGTTCAACCACCATGAAAAGGCTAGCCGAGAACAAGTGCTGGGGCCCCCCGTTTCCCAGCCGGTGGAATGCACACTTTCTGCTTATCATGAAGCCGAGTCCAATGCCGTCACACAGGGGGGCCCCCAGCAAGATCGGAATGCTCACTGCCGTGGGCAGTGCAGGGACCCACTCAGTCCCCAGCACTTGTTCTCTGCCAGCCTTTTCATGGTGGTTGAACTGTCATGAAAAGGCTAACAGAGAAGATAGTTGTGATAAACATTCAGTGCCACCATGGCTGATTACAACCACAACTGTCATCATTCTGCTGGGATCAAAGATCCTGGTGGAGACGTCTGTCTTTTGGTGGTCCGATCTACACGGTCGTAATGTGGCGGTCGGACTGCCATAGCTGCGGCGGTCCAACCTCCACCTCTAGTCTGGCAGTCTTCGGACCACCCCATTCATGATAAGGCCCTCAGTCTTTAAAAATGATCTCCTCCCAACTTAACTTAGCAATAGAATAAATTTAATGAATTCGAAAATGCTTTTTGCAGTTACTTTGGCAGTCCTTATTTGTTTCTTCAGATTGCGTAAAATTTACGAAATGCTATAATTTTTTACAGAATGCAAGGCTGCCTGCAGAAGGATAAGAAACAATTAGACTTGTTCTAAAAAAAAATTACAACTTCTCTTAGGTTGTGTGACCCAGTAAAACTCTGAACTGAATTCATTCTTGAAATGTCACAATTTCCTTTACAGCCAATGAATTCTGTGTAATGAAACTCGGTTGACACCGGTAGGCGCTCAACAACGAATGGCCTAATTTGCATGCACCTGTCTTTTTATGCATACATTTTATGCAAAGTGGCTTTTTTATAGCACAGAGAATTCAGAAATATCAACCGTATTTCTATAACTTTTAACCACTGTGGAGTTAATAAATTGTAAGGCAATGGGAGCTGTTGCTGTGGCAACAAGCGTTTCCCTTGCCAGGCCAAAAGTTAGAAGTAACTCCTTATTTTTCATCTTTGATCGCTCCAGCCCGAAGAAACAGCACAGATTTTGTTGGTTATAGAGCCCAAAATAGTCGATCCTTTTGTTCACAACTTAGCTCTGTTCCGTTTGGTAATAAGGAGTCCACAAAATCTCATTTAGAACTAGACTTCCTTGTGCACATTCTTATCACCGCCGCCCCTTAGAATGTTTGATCTAACAAGGGTTGTCTTAAAAGTACTTTTCTTCCGCACTGAAGGTCTTTGGCCTTCTTGCTATAATGACAAATAGATGTCACTGTGAAGTAACTGATGCCTACGCATATCGCATGGGCAACTCCATTAATCCCACAATGTACAGCTAGCTCTAGGATTCCGGATCTGGGAAGGAAAGAAGCTCAGCGGCCATAAAGACATAAAGTAAAGCACGCATTGGCAAAGCAAATAGGTCTCGCCCAGTAAATCAATTGGTTTTAAACATTGATTTTTCCTAGGTAGCCACTGCAGTTCTGTGCATATGAATGTGCACTAGCCAAATCATAATGATTTTTACTAGAGCAAAAAAAAAAATTCTGAGAAGGCCGCAGGGTAGACATGCACACATACAAAGCCCATCTTTGACTGACATTTCTTTAATTTGGAAAAAATCATTCGAGGATGGGTAAAGTGTGGGCTAACGCAAAAGCAGCAAGCCAACAGTGAGTGAGTTATCTTCAACCAAAAGAAACATTATTCCAAGATGGAAGCCATGTGTGCACGTGTACGCAGCAGTGGCGTAACAGCACTTGGACTCCCCCTGCAAAGTACATGGAAGGACCCCCACTCCCTCCGGACTCCTGCAGAAGCTCTCAGGCCAGGGCACTCTGCTGAGGGGCCCTGTAGAGCTCAGGGGTCCCCTCCGATCCACAGGGGCCTTTATTACACCACTGGTTTGCAGCAGAAATAATTTTGCGTTTGGTTACTTCATGTCTAGCTTACTATTCCAAGATGGTGGATGACAGGATGCACCTGCTGGACATTCGCAAAACAGTAAATTACAAAAAACTTCTAAACAAAAAGACCTGAGTAAGGGGCTGAGAGATGGGAGAAGAACTGATGGCATTGGGAGCATTGACCCAAAAGTGAATGGTCCAGCAGCAGTGTGCACCTGCCCGGCCCTTGCAGAAATAAAAAGAAATTAATATTGAAAACAACGGGAGTGGGAGAAACAACTGCAGGGTGGGCAGCAACAAATAGGGATGTGAGCAGGCCAATCCGCTGCGGATGCCTCTCACTAGCAATATTTAAAATATTTTAAAAAATAATGAAGCATACGTTTGGAGGAGGAATAGATGAGTGAGTGTCTAGAAGGGAGGGGCAGATTTGTTTTTGGCTGAATGGGGGGGGGGAGAGAGAGACCCATATCATACATTCCCATGATGCTTTGAAAAAACAACTGCAAAAATTAGTCCCATCACATCAGCATTAAAATGCTAAATGTATTCCAATCATAATTGATGTAAAGATGGCATGGCAAGCCCAACAATAGGGAAGAAACACTGAATAAGGCAAAGGGATCTGAGATACAATAGAAAGCCATCCTGTCATGAGCAAGGGGTCAACACAAAGTTCACTCTGTATATTGTATTGTGGAGAATAGATCTTTGATAGACATTTGTAGTTGCCTGCAGGTTGAAATCTTAAAAGGGTTTCTGGAAGTCTTCGGTTTTAGACAATGCCATACCTGTCTATTTATGGCTTGTCAACGAAGCAAATATACATCTTTAGCAATGTTGTATCTAAATGATAAGTCCATCATTGGGTGGGCTTAAACCTGGCAATGCAAATCTGTTCTGGAAATTTATGAAATCTATTAGACATGGGTGGTGTTAGCCCTTTGAATCCTTCAGACCTTTCCTCCGCCTTTGTCACTAATGATCACCTTTGATTACACTGTGCGCAGCAAGGGGTTGGGCGCACAGGCCAGGAGCCCAAACGTCCCTCTCCTCGCAGTCCAGGACTTGCGCCCAAGACCCCACAGGCGTTCTCGGGTGACTATGTGAAGTTATGATACAAAGGGTGTCATTTTAAGTAAGGCAGACCTACTGACTTTGTCAAAGTGTCAGAACATCAAAATATAAAAAGCGGGCTTATTGACTACTGAGGGATCAGCACAGCAACATATAAAGCATACCTATTGTTTATTGTGAAAAAACACCAATAATTATAATCAAATGTGTACTCCATTAATTTACACAGTGCAATGTAAATTTTTAATAAAAAACAACATATCTTTAATCCTTCCTCTTAACATTTTTCAGCTAACAGAAAAAAACTACCACAAGAGCACCCTGCACTCTAACTGAAGAGCATAGAGCTCCAGCTTTGAGTGCTTTACGTAATTATTGTGAGCTCTCCTGAGGTGATGGTTTTAATGACCCACAAGGGTTATTGTTTTTTAATGTTGTTAGGGAGGTGCTACAATTTCTGCAGCTTCCACAATACAAAAAGAAAATGCTGGGTGGCGCCCCATGCCAGGCTAAAAAATTCAATCCATTGCAGGGCATTATGCGACACTCCGTACTCAGAGCAGTGAATGATGAATGAGTGACTCCCTATAGTTTTATTTTGCTCCCACTGGGCATGAGCAATTCTACACTGCCCTGCTCATGCCAAAGTGGAAGCACATTAGAATTCCCTGCCTATGCCTTTAAGGGCAGAGAAATCAGGGTGTCTCAGGGTTTGGGGTACCCGGGACACGACAATGGAGCAGACCCTGGGGATGGCTCAGTGAGGGGGACCACATGCTTCATTCCAGCAGTCAACAAATTGACCCCAAGGAATGGGGTCCTTAAAGCCTCTCACATCCTCTTCCCCTCAGTTTAATGCACAGTCCCATGAAATTGGGGTGCCGGGGCCTAGGTATTTGTTTTGAGGAGATGGCCTGTGTCCCTCCTCCCAGAGGCTCCAATGGTCCCTATCCCCCAGGGATGATGGCAGCAATGTCCCAGAGACACCAACCCCTGGGACTCTGCATTTCCCTTCCTGCAAGTGTGGGACCAGGGAGAACTTAAACAATGCAATACAATACAAGCTTTCTGCTCCCGTCAGGCAGGATCAAACAGATGGAGCCAACTCCCACCGCACCATAAATGGTGCAGGCAGGGAGCAAGTAGGGACAGCAGGGGTCCTGCAGCTCCCCCACCCTTTGGCCCCATAGCAGTCAATTGCTGTGGGTGTCCCAGGTGGGCACTGGGTCACGGGGTGAAGGGTCCTGGGGGCTTGGAAATGGCTTGGGATGTGGGGCTGCGCACAGCGTTGGAATTACATGTTTTACTCTGTATTTCAGAGTGTTTTACTGACATAGATGAGGAAGAGATTTGAAAACCCATAGAAAATGTGTCCTCATTTTAGATTTCTAGAGCACTAAACATATTTTCTAGGACAAAAAGAGCACTCCCCACTCATTTTATTCCTTTACTGTAGTCTTCTCTGTAGGTAATGCTTTATGTTTTACAGCTTTGATTCCATGAAGTTTGGTTCCACACTTCTGTCTTCTATCAGAATGTTAGCGTTCTATTTGTTCACTAGAACACTGTGGAAAGCTGCAGTAGAACACTGGGGAATCAACTGACAGACTTCTGCTGTTGTTGGAAGTACATGTTTTAATCATTAAAGGCTAATCTTACATAGCCGGGGAAGATACTGTGAATCTTTTGAAAATGTGATCTAATTTCAGCTTCTGGCAAACCTTTCACAGCACAGCCTCTATTAGTAAATCAAGAGAGAAAACACTTTTCTCTCTAACCTGTTTCATCAAATCACAGCAGAGGGTCAGCATTTTTTACAGGGAAATATAACTTTAGAGCTCACCAGAATTCCTAAAACAAGTATATCATAATGAACTAAGTAATTATTGTGTGGCTTAAAATCTGTTATCACCCTTCATATGTGTTTCTTTTTATGTCCCTCAAAAATAAGCATTCACTACAATGCATTTCAATGGAGACCATACCACTCGCCCACCGAGTTCTGTTATTGCTGCCATATGTTGTCCGTGTTGTGGCCAGTCAGTCAATTGGAGGTCCCTATGGAACCCCACATGCGCCTGTGTGTCCAGCTGTGCTCACGATGCCCCCTTAATTTTTGTTTATTTTCAGGGCATTGCCAAAACATTTTCTTCCTGTTGTCTGCAGCCAATTAAGATGAACTAGTTCTCTTTGAACTAGCCAATCATAGCATATCTTAATGCACCAGATAGACCTAATTTGTTAACTCCTTCATTCCCAACCCAAACCCCTATTTAAACAGTCTCAATCACTGCTGTTCTGACTTTCTTCTGAATGTGGTGTAATTCCATTCAGCTATTTAAAGTTTTGTATGGGAATTAATATGTGAAATAGCCCTTTTGGGACTCATCCCCACTTTTTTCTTAGAGTCCACATGACGAATCAGCCTGAAGCCCAGGAAGAAGCCAAGGTGGGAAATTATTGCAAAGTTTCACGGAGATTCAGCACACGGTGCCAATGTTGTTAGCTATTGAAATTGTCAAGACCATGCACCCCATATATGAAGTGTACCAGCATTGGTCATACTCCCACTGGAGGCAATGAAAGGCTCTCCACTGTGGACATTAGACACCCATGAAGAATGGGTGACTGGGACTAGGTAGAGGTCAGACCCTTCACTCCAGCCTACGCTCTGCACAGCCAAAGGCTAACTGATGATGATGCCCATGGGCCTGACCTGCAAGGCCCTGCAGTTTACTCTTACTGTGCACATTGAAACAATGTACACAGTGCAGATTAGCTGCTGGCATAGGTTTGAGAGCATCTTCTTCATATAAAACCTCTGGTATACTTTGGATACGAGGGCTTACCATAAAAACATGATACACAATCAACCTCTGCTTCATATGTCTACACTAAATGGTTATGTGGTCTACAAACATTTTCCACAGAGACTGCAGCTATTTCCTATTAGACACAGGCAAAATATATGCACAGCAATGGTTAAACTGTAACATAAAGAGGACAAATAATCCCACATTGAATATGTTTAAAGACATAGACATTCAATACAAAATCAAATGTTAAAGGGGTGGTTATGGTTAGGTTGGCTCACAACAGCATAATAAGTTTTAAAAAACCTCAGAAGTTAATTGGAAAAAACATTGGTTATCAATTATGTCATTTGAGATGCCATGAGTGCTATAAAATATGAGGTCATTTGTAGTGCGTGATGGAAGAGCAAGTTATGTTCATATACTGGCAAATTTAAGTGTGTTTTATGTTTATTTTATAACCATAACCGTACTTTAACTGTGGTTCTCTCTATCTCCCCCTCTCTCTCTCTCAAACTGTATATTTTTTTAAAGTCTAAGTTGCGATTGAGCCCTTTTTTTTTTTTTTTTTTTAACTCTGCTGCAAAGACATCGGCAACAAGGACAAATGTTACAGTCAATCTGTTCTTAGTTGGCCACACAGGCTGTGTTTTAAAGAATCTTATGGGCTTAAAGGCACCTGCTGCAGATATCTTTGTGTGCCCATGAAATCTCAGGAGATATTAATAATGGTAAGGTAACTCTGGTAGTTAATACAGTTGATAGAGAGAACTATGTTTTGCTCATCACAGTAGTGACTGATTAGTTAGCATAGAGAGTTATTGTGTATTCTCCAAAGCACATTGCGTAACCTGCAGATCACAGATTTCTATTTTGCATAGAAAAGTAAGTGGGTTACTCTTTGAACATTGATCCTTTTATTA
This sequence comes from Pleurodeles waltl, assembly GCF_031143425.1. Lineage (NCBI taxonomy): Eukaryota > Metazoa > Chordata > Amphibia > Caudata > Salamandridae > Pleurodeles > Pleurodeles waltl. The sequence goes on from NC_090445.1 coordinate 1,655,281,413, forward strand.
GTTGCAGTCATAAGTTGGAATCCTTTTAATATAATCCAGTGAGCTATGAGCCATCATCAAGGAGCTGCATATAAACTGCAAGGCATGAGTATAGAACCCTATACTTTGATGAAACTGTTGTATTTATAAGGCTGCTACAAAGGGTTCCTTTGGGTTGTAACAAAGCCTTATTAGCATAGGGAATGACAAACACAGTGTTACGTTCTAAATCCTGACTTTGGGCCTGGTTTAGATCTTGACAGAGTGGAATACTTTGTCACAGATGTAATGGATATCCCATGCGCCGTTTTACAATCCCAGTATATTCTATGGAAAACGTAATAGGGCGTACGTGATATCCGTCACACTTGTGATGGAGTATTCCATCCGTCGAGATGTAAATGAGGTCCTTTGTGTTTTTCCCGACTATGCACTCTTAACATAAAAAGCCTACCATGAAAGATGATAGGTGACTACTACTATCTGTCACGCTTATTGTCTTATGTAACATTTCCTGTACATTGGTTTTACGCATTTATTGTCTTTGTGAAATGGATGTGTGTGATGTAAAGTGTTCAACACCTTACATTGGGATGAGTAGAAAAAATAAAGAATTAAGTTCAAAAATAGGAAGTGCTTTTAAAATTGTTATATGTGTAACTACTTATAAAGATCAATACCTCAGTCATTCTTACGATGCACGCATATCTCTTATATACAGGGGTTGAACAAAGTGAAAATCTCCCCATTGTATCTCTTCAGTACGTGTGAAGTGAAAACAAGCTGCGTGCCTCTGTTTCCCTCCACTGCATTAACATCCGGGTGATAGGCTCCAAATAGCTCCCAGCCAGAATCATAATCCAATAGAAGGAGGGCTGATGGCCTCTTACAATAAATTTGTCCTTTGTTTTTGGCATAATTTGAGGTGAAAATAAGAAACCCCCTTGACTGTCTGCACATTGCTGCTTCGAAGCAACTCTGGGGATCTTATGAATGTGTCTCAGTGTTGGTGAATTACAACAGGGCACATTCAGCAGATTTCAATGGTTGTAGCTGGATCCTGGTTGTAGCTCTATAAGAGCTGGAAGGTCTGAGATCCAGCTCGATGATTCTCAGTTCCTCCACTGCATGCACCAGTAAATGTTGTAGATGTGCTGTGTATGTGAGGGACACTTGCACTGCTACTACACATTCTGAACACATTCTTTGAATAACGGAGAAGCACATACAACATGTATGTCATATGCTTATCTGAAGAAGCATGAACACCTGCCGCCTACAGAGCATGCTCTGTCAATGCTCTGTGTGTGTGAAGGAAGCCTGCACTGTCGCTGCTGTTATCATCTGACCGGTTCCTGTTCATTTTCCACGGGAATGCTTTGAGTGATTCTGGTCATACTGTATCTCTATTAAGTGTCAGTTACACTTGGTAAAGGCACTTCATTATACAAAATCCACAACTTCTGCCATTGCCAGTGACTCTTATAGTTTGCAATGAGACATATGCAACAGTACATAAACAATATATAGAAGTAATTTATATGTTTATTTCGGATTAACATTAAAATGCATTGAACAATATACAAGTATGCCTATATTAATCAAGGAAAACATAAAAACATGGAATACTCTTGGCTGAAAATGACTGACACAGACAATAGTAAACTCAGCATGTTTGATGGAGACATCTAAAATTTGTTAAGGTATTTGAAGACTTGGAAACAAAAGGGTCAATAAGATCATTTTAGAATGAACGATGTGCCACCACTGCTTGTACAATAGGGTAAAGATGCCTACAAGGGACTTATTTATACCAAAAAAATGTAATTGTATCATAAGTAATTTGAAGATGTTCAAGTAGTTGTAACATCTATACAAAATTAAACAAAAAACATTCAATGTGATCAAATCACAAAGGAACCAAACCACAGGTGTATAGCCACAATAGTTTTTTTTATATATGTTGTGTACAACCAAATCAATAACATGCCAATATTTTAACAAACAGTTTGCAGGGGTACATTAATAACAACATATGTCGTTACAGAGGTATTGTATGTCTGATATTGTCAATATTGCTGATAGTCCATAAACCTATGTAATGAGAACCCACTCATAATGAAAGTCCACAAGAATTTTTCATGTAATGATGATCCAGGGTTCCTCCTTGGAAGAATTAGGAATGAGTTGGGTCACACTGGAATACTACCCAATTCATTCCTAATTCTTCAAAAGGAGGAATCCTTTGTAATTTTATCACATTGAATTACAACCCAGTATGCCTGCTTGGGCATACTGGGTTGTTCCTTTCTATTACCATCGTTTGTACATCAACAAACCACAGGCGATTAGCAAACATTTTTGACCAGGGACCAAAAACTACATTGAAACTCAGAATAAAATCAACATTAGTAGCATTCCACAATCTCCCAGAGATGCAAGCATCAGGTCCAAAGTTTCAGCACTACATAAAGTGTAGTGTCGGAGCCTGAAAAATGCTTCTTGGGGCAAAGGACCCGACATCAGTAGAAGACGGTATTACCCTACTTACACGTCTCATAGGGCCCTCCTCTAAACATGCAGGCAAATGTTTTTTTTTAAACTTTGATACACTTGAAAAACTAAGTTAGGCCAAGAGAGATGAGGGCTCAAGGTGGTGGAATACACTGACCCCAAGCCTGAAAGCAAACATTCTATCTTACCTACTGATGAAGTCCAAGCAAAGCAAGGGGTATGATTGAAGTCTAGTATAGTGTGGCGCTCTATTCCTCTAAATACCAATCTTCATCTCACAGTATGCAGAACGGCAGAACTGCAGCACTGTAAAGTGTTTTGTGAACATATCAAATAAAATAAATGGTACGAGGTCGTTTATAGAATTATTGAACTACCCAACGACTTCCTGTCTGCTTTTGTTGTTTGGTGTGGTGATTCTAATTCTTTATAATGCTTGTTCCTACCACCACCCGCGTCCCTACTCTTCTTTGTCTGAGTGCAGGGTATGTAGATGTAACATGAAAATGAATAATCAATGTGCTGCTTGCAATTTTTTCAAAAGCATTTTAAACAACTCACTATGTCAACCCAAGCTAATTTTCAGCTTAAGAAGAGATGATATTATGCATATCGTGGTTCATTCCTTCAATCTATTGAACTTTATCAGTGCAATAAACATTTCCATCCAATGTTATCAGTCTTTGACTTATGTGAGTGTTCAGAAGAAGATCTGAAAAATGAATACTTCCTCAATAAGGTGAAAAGCTACCCTCCACCCCATAGTTTCATTAACGAAAGATGCTTTTTTATAACACCAATTGTCTCCGGAAATCCACAGTGTTTGAAAGAGAGGTCAGATGGGTTTATGGCAACAGTGCTGAAACCATGTTCATGTGATGCTACCTAAACACACTGTTAATTAAAGCTGCCGAGTCCTGTCATCATATCAGCAGAAGCTAGGACTGGTTGCTCCTCTTGGCCACTCTTTGACTAGGTGGTAAACTGTTTTCATGATATCCATGTCATTAGATTCACCAATTTCTTACCGCCTTTGCGGGCTTCGCTTTCAGGGTCAGAAAAACACACCTTTAATTACCATATCTAGGAAAGGGATCTGTTACTGCTCACACTCCTTTTGTCGCACAATGGATTTGTAGGTGTCAAATCTCTACCATCTTTAATATTCCCAACCTACACTGACCACATGCTGTGCTAATAGGACGATAATTAGGATCTAACTTCCTCTACCTTCATATAGGACCAGTTCTAAATAAACTCCATTCTCCCGCATTTGACTCGTATCTTAATATAATATCTTTAAGTGGTATGATTAGAACAATGGAAATGTATCATTGTCTGGAGAGTAAGGCTGGAATCCATTTTAGAGGATAAATAATTAGTGAATTAAAAAAATACTTAAATAAGCTTTTACATGCCCCTCACAGATGATTTTAAGTCCTGACTGATTTATTACAACCCCCCTACTGCATTTAAGTAGCAAAAGAAGCTTTCTTTATACATGCATCAATGAGATAAAGAGATTAATGAGTATTATTTCGTGTTCGTGAGATGTAAAACCTGACTCTTGCATTGGAATGCTCGCACACCACTGAAAGAAGCATTACATACAGAACAGCCGATGTCATGAGAGGAAAGAGTAATACTCATCTGGTTGGACAGCTGTGCTGTCACTCCACATCTAGAAATGCAGTACAGCTGCTAACTTGAATAGAATTGACTACTCAGGCCTTGTGGGGGCTAAGACACAACTTCATCAAGACTGTGACCTTTCTCCTAACAGATAAGACTCTCATTCCTTCCAGAGCATATACAACACATATCACATTCTCGGCTGATTGACCATCAGAGGAACACCACAACGGTGTCATGCATGAGGAAGCCCTGGGTAGAAAGGTTTAGACTAACGTGTGAGTCTCAAACATTATTTTTACTTCTGATGCTACATTTTCATACATCACTTTGAAGATCAATTTTGATATTTCTTTTTGTGTATTCTTATGCTAGTTGCCCACAGATTTCTTGTAGGCTGTATGGAATATAAGTGAGAAAGTACCTGCTGCTGTAGATAATAAGGATACTGCATGTCACATAGGAGCTCCATAACCCCTCAGAGGAATGAGGCCAAAGGGAGAGTACTTTATAAGATTATGAAACTCAAAGGTTACTTGCAAGAACCTTATCATGTATGCCAGGGGGTACTTTATCCCATATAATACATAGTCACACCATGCCTTCCCCACAAACCACTTACAACCTTGGTTTCTAGCTGTTTCATATGAAAGAGTGAGCATGTTTGCAAACATGAAGAATAAAAATAAAACTTCTAGTGCAAACTTAAACACATCAAAAACTGTTAGTTATTTGTTGCAAACAGATATTAGAAACAGTCATTAGAAACAGTCATTTAAAAAAAGCAGCGCTAGCAAGGATTGTGAAGAAACAAGCTGAGAGATTATAGCTTTTCACTAATTAACCCCTTCGCTGCCAGGCCTTTTCCCCCTCCTGTGCCGAGCCTTTTTTTGGCTATTTGGAGCAGTTCGCGCTTAGGCCCTCATAACTTTTTGTTCACATAAGCTACCCATGCCAAATTTGCGTCCTTTTTTTCCAACATCCTAGGGATTCTAGAGGTACCCAGACTTTGTGGGTTCCCCAGAAGGAGGCCAAGAAATTAGCCAAAAAACAGTGAAAATTTCATTTTTTTAAAACAATTTGGAAAAATGGGCTGCAGAAGAAGGCTTGTGGTTTTTTCCCTGAAAAGGGCATCAACAAAGGGTTTGCGGTGATAAAATCACCAGCTTCCCAGCTTTCAGGAACAGGCAGACTTGAATCAGAAAACCCAATTTTTCAACCCAATTTTGGCATTTTACTGGGACATACCCCATTTTTACGATTTTTTGTGCTTTCAGCCTCCTTCCAGTCAGTGACAGAAATGGGCATGAAACCAACGCTGGATCCCATAAACCGCAACATTTCTGAAAAGTAGACAAAATTCTGAATTCAGCAAGGGGTAATTTGTGTAGATCCTACAAGGGTTTCCTACAGAAAATAGCAACTGAAAAAGAAAAATATTGAAATTGAGGTGAAAAAAACATCAATTTTTCTCTAAGTTTTACTCTGTAACTTTTTCCTGCAATGTCAGATTTTCGAAAGCAATATACCGTTACGTCTGCTGGACTCTTCTGGTTGTGGGGATATATAGGGCTTGTAGGTTCATCAAGAACTCTAGGTACCCAGAGCCAATAAATGACCTGCACCCTGCAGTGGGTTTTCATTCTATGCCGGGTATACAGCAATTCATTTGCTGAAATATAAAGAGTAAAAAATAGCTATCAAGAAAACCTTTGTATTTCCAAAATGGGCACAAGATAAGGTGTTGAGAAGCAGTGGTTATTTGCACATCTCTGAATTCCGGGGTGCCCATACTAGCATGTGAATTACAGGGCATTTCTCAAATAGACGTCTTTTTTACACACTGTCTTACATTTGGAAGGGAAAAATGTAGAGAAAGACAAGGGGCAATAACACTTGTTTTGCTATTCTATGTTCCCCCAAGTCTCCCGATAAAAATGATACCTCACTTGTGTGGGTAGGCCTAGCGCCCGCGACAGGAAACGCCCCAAAGCGCAACGTGGACACATCACAGAAAACAGACCTGTTTTTAGCAAAGTGCCTACCTGTAGATTTTGGCCTCTAGCTCAGCCGCCACCTAGGGAAACCTACCAAACCTGGGCATTTCTGAAAACTAGAGACATAGGGGAATCCAAGGAGGGGTGACTGGCGGGGCTCGGACCAGGTTCTGTTACCCAGAATCCTTTGCAAAGCTCAAAAATTGGCTAAAAAAACACATGTTCCTCACATTTCTGTGGCAGAAAGTGCTGGAATCTGAGAGGAGCCACAAATGTCCTTCCACCCAGCGTTCCCCCATGTCTCCCGATAAAAATGATACCTCACTTGTGTGGGTAGGCCTAGCGCCCGCGACAGGAAACGCCCCAAAGCGCAACGTGGACACATCACAGAAAACAGACCTGTTTTTAGCAAAGTGCCTACCTGTAGATTTTGGCCTCTAGCTCAGCCGCCACCTAGGGAAACCTACCAAACCTGTGCATTTCTGAAAACTAGAGACCTAGGGGAATCCAAGGAGGGGTGACTGGTGGGGCTCGGACCAGGTTCTGTTACCCAGAATCCTTTGCAAAGCTCAAAAATTGGCTAAAAAAACACATGTTCCTCACATTTCTGTGGCAGAAAGTTCTGGAATCTGGGAGGAGCCACAAATTTCCTTCCACCCAGCGTTCCCCCAAGTCTCCCGATAAAAATGATACCTCACTTGCGTGGGTAGGCCTAGCGCCCGCGACAGGAAACGCCCCAAAGCGCAACGTGGACACCACCAAAATTTTGGAAGAAAACAGAGGTGTTTTTTGCGAAGTGACTACCTGTAGATTTTGGCCTCTAGCTCAGCCGGCACCTAGGGAAACCTACCAAACCTGTACATTTCTGAAAACTAGAGACCTAGGGGAATCCAAGGAGGGGTGACTAGCGGGGCTCGGACCAGGTTCTGTTACCCAGAATCCTTTGCAAAGCTCAAAAATTGGCTAAAAAAACACATGTTCCTCACATTTCTGTGTCAGAAAGTTCTGGAATCCGAGAGGAGCCACAAATTTCCTTCCACCCAGCGTTCCCCCACGTCTCCCGATAAAAATGATACCTCACTTGTGTGGGTAGGCCTAGCGCCCGCGACAGGAAACGCCCCAAAGCGCAACGTGGACACATCACAGAAAACAGACCTGTTTTTAGCAAAGTGCCTACCTGTAGATTTTGGCCTCTAGCTCAGCCGCCACCTAGGGAAACCTACCAAACCTGTGCATTTCTGAAAACTAGAGACCTAGGGGAATCCAAGGAGGGGTGACTGGCGGGGCTCGGACCAGGTTCTGTTACCCAGAATCCTTTGCAAAGCTCAAAAATTGGCTAAAAAAACACATGTTCCTCACATTTCTGTGGCAGAAAGTTCTGGAATCTGGGAGGAGCCACAAATTTCCTTCCACCCAGCGTTCCCCCAAGTCTCCCGATAAAAATGATACCTCACTTGCGTGGGTAGGCCTAGCGCCCGCGACAGGAAACGCCCCAAAGCGCAACGTGGACACCACCAAAATTTTGGAAGAAAACAGAGGTGTTTTTTGCGAAGTGACTACCTGTAGATTTTGACCTCTAGCTCAGCCGGCACCTAGGGAAACCTACCAAACCTGTACATTTCTGAAAACTAGAGACCTAGGGGAATCCAAGGAGGGGTGACTGGCGGGGCTCGGACCAGGTTCTGTTACCCAGAATCCTTTGCAAAGCTCAAAAATTGGCTAAAAAAACACATGTTCCTCACATTTCTGTGGCAGAAAGTTCTGGAATCCGAGAGGAGCCACAAATTTCCTTCCACCCAGCGTTCCCCCACGTCTCCCGATAAAAATGATACCTCACTTGTGTGGGTAGGCCTAGCGCCCGCGACAGGAAACGCCCCAAAGCGCAACATGGACACAGCACAGAAAAAAGACCTGTTTTTAGCAAAGTGCCTACCTGTAGATTTTGGCCTCTAGCTCAGCCGCCACCTAGGGAAACCTACCAAACCTGTGCATTTCTGAAAACTAGAGACCTAGGGGAATCCAAGGAGGGGTGACTGGCGGGGCTCGGACCAGGTTCTGTTACCCAGAATCCTTTGCAAAGCTCAAAAATTGGCTAAAAAAACACATGTTCCTCACATTTCTGTGGCAGAAAGTTCTGGAATCTGGGAGGAGCCACAAATTTCCTTCCACCCAGCGTTCCCCCAAGTCTCCCGATAAAAATGATACCTCACTTGCGTGGGTAGGCCTAGCGCCCGCGACAGGAAACGCCCCAAAGCGCAACGTGGACACCACCAAAATTTTGGAAGAAAACAGAGGTGTTTTTTGCGAAGTGACTACCTGTAGATTTTGGCCTCTAGCTCAGCCGGCACCTAGGGAAACCTACCAAACCTGTACATTTCTGAAAACTAGAGACCTAGGGGAATCCAAGGAGGGGTGACTGGCGGGGCTCGGACCAGGTTCTGTTACCCAGAATCCTTTGCAAAGCTCAAAAATTGGCTAAAAAAACACATGTTCCTCACATTTCTGTGGCAGAAAGTTCTGGAATCTGAGAGGAGCCACAAATTTCCTTCCACCCAGCGTTCCCCCACGTCTCCCGATAAAAATGATACCTCACTTGTGTGGGTAGGCCTAGCGCCCGCGACAGGAAACGCCCCAAAGCGCAACGTGGACACCACCAAAATTTTGGAAGAAAACAGAGGTGTTTTTTGCGAAGTGACTACCTGTAGATTTTGGCCTCTAGCTCAGCCGGCACCTAGGGAAACCTACCAAACCTGTACATTTCTGAAAACTAGAGACCTAGGGGAATCCAAGGAGGGGTGACTGGCGGGGCTCGGACCAGGTTCTGTTACCCAGAATCCTTTGCAAAGCTCAAAAATTGGCTAAAAAAACACATGTTCCTCACATTTCTGTGGCAGAAAGTTCTGGAATCTGAGAGGAGCCACAAATTTCCTTCCACCCAGCGTTCCCCCACGTCTCCCGATAAAAATGATACCTCACTTGTGTGGGTAGGCCTAGCGCCCGCGACAGGAAACGCCCCAAAGCGCAACGTGGACACATCACAGAAAACAGACCTGTTTTTAGCAAAGTGCCTACCTGTAGATTTTGGCCTGTAGCTCAGCCGCCACCTAGGGAAACCTACCAAACCTGTGCATTTCTGAAAACTAGAGACCTAGGGGAATCCAAGATGGGGTGATTTGTGTGGCTCGGACCAGGTTCTGTTACCCAGAATCCTTTGCAAACCTCAAAATTTGGCTAAAAAAACACATGTTCCTCACATTTCTGTGGCAGAAAGTTCTGGAATCTGAGAGGGGCCACAAATTTCCTTCCACCCAGCGTTCCCCCATGTTTCCCGATAAAAATGATACCTCACTTGTGTGGGTAGGCCTAGCGCCCGCGACAGGAAACGCCCCAAAGCGCAGCGTGGACACATCACATTTTTTCATTGAAAACAGTGCCTACCTGTAGTTTTTGGCCTGTAGCTCAGCCAGCACCTAGGGAAACCTACCAAACCTGTGCATTTCTGAAAACTAGAGACCTAGGGGAATCCAAGATGGGGTGACTTGAGGGGCTCTGACCAGGTTCTGTTACCCAGAATCCTTTCCAAACCTCAAATATTGGCTAAAAAAACGCATTTTTCACACATTTCGGTGACAGAAAGTTCTGGAATCTGAGTGGAGCCACAAATTTCCTTCCACCCAGCGTTCCCCCAAGTCTCCCGATAAAAATGATACCTCAGTTGTGTGGGTGGGCCAGGTGCCTCCAACAGAATAAGGCCCAAAACTTGTAGAGATACAGGGGATAGTACTGCGAGTTTATAAGGACATATTCTTTTATACATCTTTAGACTGACTCTGCTTTGGGGACCCACATACGTGAGGTGTCATTTTATTTGGGAGACTGAGGGGAACACTGGGGAGTAGGAATTTTGTGCTGGAGTGGTGATCGTACGAAGAAAAGTCAGGAAAATATGCTTTTTTTAAGCACATTTTGAGGTTTACAGAGGAGTCTGGGTAAGAAAATGTTGGGGGATCCACGCAAGCCACTCCTCCCTAGACTCCTTGGGGTGTCTAGTTTAAAAAAATGTCTGGGTTTGGTAGGTTTCCCTAGATGAAGGCCGCACACAGGACCAAAAACATAGGTGCCCTCTCCCCCCCCAAACACAGGTAGTTTTGTAATATATCGTTTTGATGTGCCCACATACGTCCGTGATGTGCCAAACACTAAAATTTTGAAAAGAAACACACTTAGGTTATGTGAAAAAGACCCCTCACCCACCAACCAAGTTGGTGGCATGCTTCATCATCGGGGTCCCACCTGAGGCACCTAGCGTGTCATAGGTGTGCTGCGACGCCTGATTACAGCGGAGCAGGTTTGGTCATTTTTACCACACATACTGGTTGGATTTGGCACGAGGGTGAGTGATGGTTCAGTGGATCAAATTTTACTAACAAGAGCTTTCACAAAAATGAAAAGCACTGTTAGTAACAGAAAGGCAAAAAACTGAACCAATGACTCACAGCTCGTGAGCTGTAAAGCCGCGACAAGGCACCAACCGCTTTACAGTCCATTCACACAACTTTCATACATGACACACACAAGGCCATTCACACCTCCAGCCACGGGCCCAGCACATTACAACACTCACATCGACAGACAGCGCCACTCAAGGGCCCATCACTTACATACGCCCACATGCCTGATACAACAATCACACCAGCTGATGGGAGTGTGTGGACTGGTGTTTGGCTGGCAGTGTGTTGCAGTAGCCAACATCAAGTCAATATGTACAGTCTCAGCCAAGCCCCACTCCACACACAATGGCATCATATATATATATTTTTTTTTTAAACAGAGGAACCCCTAACTAAGTAGAAAGAATTACAAAACAACAAACACAAAAGCTCTAACTAACAACATGACAGAAATGCTAACCATGAAACTAAACACATGAAAATACAAAACAGACATGAGTTTACACTCATGGTTGTTCCCAGAAATTCTTCTGGGTGTGGTAATTCTTAAAACAAGCACCGACACACAGCCCAGGCTTTGAAGGACAATCTGGGCAGTACATTCGAGACTCCCTCCGGATACCTCTTCGAAAACACACTCTACATTTCTTAGCTGGAAAGTCTTTTTTGGGTGTGGGAGGAATGTGCTCAGCAAAGTGGCGATCTTTCAATCTAGCCACATCCTCCACCACTGCTTCTCTAGGAACTCTGGCCTGTTCCACCACAATAAGGCTCTCTATCACTGACTCCTGAAATTTCACAAATGTCATCTTTGAGTCTGGAGACCTATCCCTAAACACAATAAAAGCATTGAAGGTTGCTAAGTGGAAGAGGTGAAGTGCTAACTTCTTATACCAAACATAAGACTTACGAATAGCAGTATAAGGTTCCAACCTCTGGTCAACTCTATCTACACCTCCCATGTGCTTATTATAATCTAAAATGCACACAGGTTTGCGCACTTCAGCAACCTGGCCCCAAACAGTCACAGGGGAAGTACTCTCATCATGGATGGTACTTAGCATGTAGACATCCCTCTTGTCTGAAAATTTCAAAGCTAGCAGCTCCTCGTTCCGCAAGGCACAGCACTGTCCCCTCTCAAGTTGTTTACAGACAAGCTCCCTTGGATAGCCTTTCCGGTTAGAACGGATTGTGCCACAAGCAACTGTGTCCACTCTAAACAATTCCTTGAACAACTGCACACCAGTGTAGAAGTTATCTACATACAAATGGTGACCTTTGTTGAACAGTCGTCTACCAAGATCCCACACTATTTTCTCAGTAACTCCAAAAGTGGGAGGACAACCAGGGGGGTCAATATTGGAATCCCTACCAGTGTACACACGGAAACTATACACATATCCTGTCCTACTTTCAGACAGCATATACAATTTAATTCCATATCGTGCCCTTTTGCTAGGAATGTACTGCCTAAAAACCAAACGACCCTTGAAGAGGACCAAAGACTCGTCCACACTTATCTCTTTGCCTGGAACATAGACCTCCGAAAACCGATCTACAAAATGATCAAGGACAGGCCTAATCTTAAAAAGACGGTCAGAATCTGGGTGATCTCGTGGCAAGGCTAATGCATTGTCAACAAAATGCAGCATTCTAAGAAGAAGCAAATACCGATTACGACTCATGGTAGCTGGAAATATAGCTGTTGCCATCAAGGGACTAGTAGACCAATAAGAAGCCAGTGACGGCTTCCTTATCAACCCCATCAAAAAAGTCAAACCCAAAAACTTTTTTAGCTCCTCCAAATTTGTGGGAATCCACTGGGCAGCTCTAGAGTGTGGCCTAAGTCTAGCAGCGTTGTCCCTCAAATGCTGCTCCGCATACAAATTAGTCTTCTCAACAATCTCTTCCAAAAACACATCATCCATGAATAACTCAAAGAAATTGATAGGCATAAAGTTCTCTGTATTGGCGTTACACCCCGGGAGACCAGTAAAGGCAGGCAACTCTGGCTGCTCCATGTTTGGGGCAACCCAGACATCAGGTCTTCTAACGGGAAACCTTTCAGCCCCAGGTTGCTGCACTATTGGCACATCAATGTCCTCCTCTAAAACAGAACCTTCATCTGCACTGAGTGTGGCTTCATCATCAGAAGATTCCCCTCCAACAGAAACATCACTGCCAGAATCTCTGACTTCCTCCTCTGCCTCAGATGCAGAGTCCGTCTCATAGTCATGATCAGACTGTGACTCAAAAAGCATACCAACCACCTGCTGAGCGGTCATCCTGCGGCTAGCCATGATCTCTCCTGCTAAAATTAACTGGACAAATTCACCACCAACAACCAGCACTGTGTAAGACAAGTAACAAAGTGTAGCTTTGTTAGTAAGAGTTACAAACTCAAAAACTATACCGCTCACTTGCCTGAAAAAGCTTGATTCACCAGCAACTACACAGCAATCACCAATGATATCCCACTAAAAAGAAAGAAAGAAAGGCAAATTAGAAATAAGACAAAACAAATATCATTGTGCACAAACCTAAGGACAATTTCACACACAATCCTGCATTTAGTACACCCCCTACAAACATGTCATTCATGCATGGCAACAATACTCCTTTGGAGTAAATTGTTTTTACTTACCTAAAACATGCAACTGTGCAAACTGCAGGTCAACCACCGCCAAAACCGCAAGGAGCCACAGCAAATAAAGCAAAAGCTTTGAACTAGAACAAAAAGGAGGAAAACATTTTTTATCACAAATGCAAAGACTTCTTCAGTTGACAAACACCCCACCATCAAACATTTTAGAAATTGGTGCCTAAGTGGATTCTGCCATAGGGGCAGATGGGCCTACTAAAAAAATAGGCCTGTCTGCCCCAAGGAAGCCAAAAAATACCTTTAGTACTGTGTCCCCATGGAGAGCGACCCTTGCCAAAGGGGACAGCCCTCAAACAAAAAAAACACACACAACACTATCCCTGGTGCCTAAGTGGCTTCTGCCCCCTTGGGGGCAGGTGGTTCTTGAAAAATAGGCCCATCTGCCCCCAGGGCGGGCAGAAATGGCCAACAGGTCAATGCCCCCCTTGGGGGGGCGCCCGTGCCCAAGGGGACGCCCCCACACAAAAATAAACACATAAAAAAAAATCCCTGGCGTTCTAGTGGTTTCTGCCCCCCTTGGGGGCAGATCAGCCTAAAAATAATAGGCTGATCTGTCTCCAAGGGGTGCAGAAATGGCCTGGGTACATGTGCCCCCAAAGTGGGGGGCGACCCTTGCCCAAGCCCCCCCCCATCCACTAACACACACACACACACACACTATCCCTGGTGTCTACGTGGCTTCTGCCCCCCTTGGGGGCAGGTGGGTCTAGAAAAATAGGCCCATCTGCCCCCAGGGGGGGCAGAAATGGCCAACAGGTCAATGCCCCCCTTGGGGGGGCGCCCGTGCACAAGGGGACGCCCCCACACAAAAATAAACACATAAAAAAAAATCCCTGGCGTTCTAGTGGTTTCTGCCCCCCTTGGGGGCAGATCAGCCTAAAAATAATAGGCTGATCTGTCTCCAAGGGGTGCAGAAATGGCCTGGGTACATGTGCCCCCAAAGTGGGGGGCGACCCTTGCCCAAGCCCCCCCCCCATCCACTAACACACACACACACACACACACTATCCCTGGTGTCTACGTGGCTTCTGCCCCCCTTGGGGGCAGGTGGGTCTAGAAAAATAGGCCCATCTGCCCCCAGGGGGGGCAGAAATGGCCAACAGGTCAATGCCCCCCTTGGGGGGGCGCCCCGTGCCCAAGGGGACGCCCCCCCACAAAAATAAACACATAAAAAAACATCCCTGGCGTTCTAGTGGTTTCTGCCCCCCTTGGGGGCAGATCAGCCTAAAAATAATAGGCTGATCTGTCTCCAAGGGGTGCAGAAATGGCCTGGGTACATGTGCCCCCAAAGTGGGGGGCGACCCTTGCCCAAGCCCCCCCCCATCCACTAACACACACACACACACACACACTATCCCTGGTGTCTACGTGGCTTCTGCCCCCCTTGGGGGCAGGTGGGTCTAGAAAAATAGGCCCATCTGCCCCCAGGGGGGGCAGAAATGGCCAACAGGTCAATGCCCCCCTTGGGGGGGCGCCCCGTGCCCAAGGGGACGCCCCCCCACAAAAATAAACACATAAAAAAACATCCCTGGCGTTCTAGTGGTTTCTGCCCCCCTTGGGGGCAGATCAGCCTAAAAATAATAGGCTGATCTGTCTCCAAGGGGTGCAGAAATGGCCTGGGTACATGTGCCCCCAAAGTGGGGGGCGACCCTTGCCCAAGCCCCCCCCCCATCCACTAACACACACACACACACACACTATCCCTGGTGTCTACGTGGCTTCTGCCCCCCTTGGGGGCAGGTGGGTCTAGAAAAATAGGCCCATCTGCCCCCAGGGGGGGCAGAAATGGCCAACAGGTCAATGCCCCCCTTGGGGGGGTGCCCCGTGCCCAAGGGGACGCCCCCCCACAAAAATAAACACATAAAAAAACATCCCTGGCGTTCTAGTGGTTTCTGCCCCCCTTGGGGGCAGATCAGCCTAAAAATAATAGGCTGATCTGTCTCCAAGGGGTGCAGAAATGGCCTGGGTACATGTGCCCCCAAAGTGGGGGGCGACCCTTGCCCAAGCCCCCCCCCATCCACTAACACACACACACACACACACTATCCCTGGTGTCTACGTGGCTTCTGCCCCCCTTGGGGGCAGGTGGGTCTAGAAAAATAGGCCCATCTGCCCCCAGGGGGGGCAGAAATGGCCAACAGGTCAATGCCCCCCTTGGGGGGGCGCCCCGTGCCCAAGGGGACGCCCCCCCACAAAAATAAACACATAAAAAAACATCCCTGGCGTTCTAGTGGTTTCTGCCCCCCTTGGGGGCAGATCAGCCTAAAAATAATAGGCTGATCTGCCCTCAAGGGGGGCAGAAATGGCCCTAAAAGACATGCCCCCCAAAGGGGAGCGACCCTTGCCCAAGGGGGCGCCCCCCCATCCACTACACACACAATCCCTGGTGCCTAAGTGGCTTCTGCCCCCCTTGGGGGCAGATGGACCTAAAAAAAATAGGCCGATTTGCCCCCAAGGGGGGTAGAAAAGGCCAACAGTTCTCTGCCCCCTTGGGGGGGGCGCCCCTTGCCCAAGGGGGCCCCCCCCCCACATAAATACACATAAAAATAAAAAACCCTGGTGATCTAGTGTTTTCTGCCCCCCTTGGGGGCAGATCTGGCTAAAAAGTAGCCAATCTGCCCTCAAGGGGGGCAGAAATGGCCCTAAAGGACATGCCCCCCACAGGGGAGCGACCCTTGCCCAAGGGGGCGCCCCCCCATTCACTACACACACAATCCCTGGTGCCTAAGTGGCTTCTGCCCCCCTTGGGGGCAGATGGACCTAAAAAAAATAGGCCGATCTGCCCCCAAGGGGGGCAGAAAAGGCCAACAGTTCTCTGCCCCCTTGGGGGGGGCGCCCCTTGCCCAAGGGGGCACCCCCCCCCCAACATAAATGCACAGAAAATAAAAATCCCTGGTGATCCAGTGGTTTCTGCCCCCCTTGGGGGCAGATCCGCCTAAAAAGTAGGCCAATCTGCCCCCAAGGGGGGCAGAAATGGCCTTAACAAATTGCCCCCACAAGGGGAGCGACCCTTGCCCAAGGGGCCGCTCCCCTCCAACAAGAAACAGGAAAGAACAACAAAAAAAAAAAATCCCTGGTGTCTAGTGGGCATTCCTGCTGCCCGATCGCAATGCGATCGGGCAGCAGGAATGCTCAAAGAGACACCGGGGGAAAGGAAAAGCCTTTCCTTTCCCCCGGTGCCTCTTTAGCCCAAACCCCCCACCCACCGGGAAGAGGAACTCACCTCTTCTCCGTTCGCCGCACAGGAAGCAAATGGCTTCCTGTGCGGCGAAATCCCCATAATGAAGTCAGCGCGCGATCGCGCGCTGACGTCATTATGGGGGGGTGGGGGGGTCGGGGGTGGAAGGGGAAGGGCTTCCCCTTCCATCCCTGACTTTGGGGGGGTGGGGGGAAGCACACAGAGGGAGCGAGAGCGCTCCCTCTGGGCTGTGTGCCGAGGACGTAGTGGTTACGTCCTCGGCACAGCAGCACTGTGCCGCGGGACGTAACCACTACGTCCGCGGCACAGAAGGGGTTAAGTAGTGCAAAAAAGAAACATTTTCTCTGCTTGTCATTGTAAGCTACAAAATAGAGCAGAAGAAAGAAAAACAACATTCTGTTTTCACTGCTTTAAACAGCTACTTAAATTATAGTCCTTGACCTGCCTTTCATCTCGGCTGCTGGCTCTGGCAGGGGCATTGTGATGTCAGAACTCAACTGTAATAACTTATAATAGTCACTTTCTGATGTCTGTCCTTTATAATCGGTTTTGGAATCTAGAGTTAAGGATTCTACTAAATTTCCCATTAAAATGCTGCCAGTGCCTTGCCCTTAGTCATCTTAAACAAACAATATGTACCAGAAACTGACCTAAAGACTAAAGGGCACATCAGTGTGTCAGTAAGTATAATTCCCCACTGTCCTTCATTCTAAACGCCTTTGCTCTTTATATCATGGTGGAGGGATCTGACTTTGTCTAATGGACCACAACTGCTGAAACATTTAACTATTGGCAGGACCGTATGGCCAAGACAGCACTGCTGTAATCCATGTGAATTTTTCCAGTTTGATCAACACTACCTTTCCATTATCCCCTTTGGGATTTTTCATCACGCAGTGTGGAAAATATGGCAGGAAAAAGGCTAATAACTGATTAAAGCAGAGGTCTAACTTCACCCGTTTGAACCCTCTCCAATTTATAAAACCGAGACTTTTCCTATGATGGAAATGTATGCTTTCGTCTTCAATCCTGCTTTCATTGGATGATCAGTGAAACAAAACAAACAACTGCATTCTTGGTCCATGACTGTCTTAGGGAATTTGATAATTTGCAATTTCATAGAAAATTGGATCGAATGTTCTAAAACAGCAGTTCTTAACACTTTGACTTGGTGGAGCCCCATTGAATCATTACTAGAATCCCAGCAAGTCATTTTTGGAGGCTTGGGACCCTCCCCTGCCTAAGCAATGTCTATGATTTCATCTTCAAAACAATACACAAAAATACATCAAGCAAGTGTTCAAATATTGAAATATTTAGTGCAAATCACCATCAAATACGTTATTTATGTTCATGTATAATTTGTAATATTATTAAACTTTACAGAAACAGTCATGGATGCCTGAGTAGGACTTGTGGAAACCCAGCGGACCTCAGACCACAGGTAAAAAAAAAATCACGGTTTTAAAACATTTATTAACAATCGGGACACATGTTTATACAATGTACAATATTACAGGTGTTTGCAGAATTATAAAATTTCATTTTGCATAGATTACCACAGACAATTTAACTGAAGTTTTATGAATATTGCGTTTCTATCACATTGTAATTCTGGAAGAATATTGCAATTCCAACAATTCAGCAGCAGTTCCCATTACAATTTCATTGGGAATTTCCATACAGGACACCTTGGAGTGTCCATAGAGTTATTATCACATGGTGTTCTCTTAAAATGTTAACAAATTCTTTTGGTAATGTGTGTTTACTGAAAAAACATGATTTTAATTCCCATGACATTTGCGTAGACTTTATAGAATTTGCCTGCAGAGGGCGAAGTATATATTTCCATCCAATGGAAATAGATATATTCACTGGAGGTACACTTAGTTCAAAATACTCATTTAAGGCTTCAATAGCTAACTTGTACATTTTTATTTTGGTCTGCTGTCACTAATTAGAATAATTAATGCAGCATACCCTACAAGATTAGGATTTTGGATGTTTGCAAATTCTCTTGGAGTGTCATGACCTAATAACGGCCTCCACTTTGCAGCCTCAAGCTCTTCTATAATCACAAAGCTCCTCCCTGTTACCTGTACCTGGAGCATATTTATCTGAGTAAAACAAGAACAAAACAACAAATATCCAATCATTATTTCATAAGTTATGCAGTTTCATAGTAGGCAGTTACAAGTTCGAAGCTCTCTGGTGCGTCTATTTAGGTAGTTATGGTCACGCGCAGGACTCAGCAGTTATCCGAGCTAGGGACTGACAGTTTTGTAGTGCTTTCAAAATTAACCTGTTATTGGCAGGATTGCAGCCAGGCCCTTAGGACCAGGACCCCAAGGTAAGCCAAACTGTCTGTGGGGCCACGTAGAACAACTCCTGAGACCTCGCAGGTCTCGAGCTGCACAGTACCTGTCCTGTAGTCCAGATGTGTTGAGTTGCAGCTCCTAAACAGCTGTGGTGATTTTAGGCAAATCAGGCCAATGCAGCGACCTCTCCTGTTTTGGACACGTGCTGTGATCTTCTTTTGGGGGTAGGCAGGGCTGCATGGACCAGACATGTAGGCTGTCCTCGGGCACTGCAGTGTATTCAATGCAGGCAGGACACAACGCTGCTTGGCAATGGCACAACGACTTCCCTCGGCAAACTCCTTTATGGGGTCAGAATCAGAAGAGGAACAAGAGCGCTAGATCTCTCTCACTCTGCAGCAGGGTGAAGTGCTCCCTCTGCTTCCATCACAAGCAGGATATCAGGAGCAATCTGCTTGTTGTCAAGAGCCCACTGCTGAATGCACAGTGTGCAAAGTCTCATGGCAGGGGCTGAAAATTTGTAGTCTTTAATGACCCTGAGACTTCAGAACAGAAGGCAAGCCAACAAGCCTTTGGACAATGCTTTCAGTCCACACAGCACCAAAAGTAGCAGACAGCAGCCTAGCACAGCAAGGGAGGTCGCAAAGTGGCAGTCCCTCCTGTAGCTTAGCAAGCAGCAGGAAAACACAGCAGAGCAGTTAGCAGAGTGGCAAGCCCGCCTGGAAGCACAGTAGTTCCTTCTGGCACTAGATATCTAGTTACAGGTCCAAAAGGTGTCTGATTAGATAGGGCCAGAGCCCCAGTACTTATATGCAAAAGTGCCTTTGATGTAGGAGTGACTTCAAACAAACTCTCTGAAGTGCACATGGATCCTTTTCAACCCAGCCCTGGCTCCAGACTACCAGCATGGTTGAATCAGCCCTTTGTGTGAGAGCAGGACACAACCTATTCAAATGTAAGTCCGAGCCACTCCCTGCCACCTTCCTGCCCAGGAAGGCTAACAGTATGCAGAAGAATTCAGATGTATCACCCAGACATTTCTATGTGGTGGCTGTCTAGAGGGAATGCACAAAGTATAGCTGTCACACAGGCCAGGCATGTATTGGAAACAGGCTGCAAAGCACACAGTTAATAGCACAGAAAAAAGCCCACTTTCTGAAAGTGGCATTTTTAAGACAGTACAGTGAAATCCCACTTCACCAGTAAAGAGAATTCTTCATTACCCTTCTAAATATACCAAACATGACAAAGCTATTCCTTTCTGATCAGGAATTGCCACTTAAAAGTGTATGAGGGAATTCCCAAAGCTAACCTATGAGAGGAGTAGACCTCACAGTAGTGAACAATGAAATAAGCTGTTTGTCACTACCAGGACATGCAAAACATAAAAGTACATGCCCTACCTTTTCCTTAAACAGCACCTTACCCATAGGGCTACCTAAGAGCTACCTTAGGGGTGACCTTTGTGTAATAAAAGGGGAGTTTAAGGCTTGGCAGGTTGTGTTAAATGACAAGTCGAAGTGGCAGTAAACTAGTAAACTACATACAAAAGCACTGCAGTGGCAGACCTGAGACAGGTTTGAAAGGTCAGTTCTGTGAATGGCACAATCAGTGCTGCAGGCTCACTAGTAGCATTTACTATACAGGCCGTGGGATATGGTGTGTGACTTTACAAGGACTGACAATTAAATCAAATATGCCAAACAGGTGTTAACCAATGATACCATGTTTAGAGGAGATACAGCGCATGCACTTTAGCAGTCTTATAGTGCTCACAGTCCTAAAGCCAACAAAAAGAAGGTCAGAAAAATAGTAGGAGGAATGCACAAAGTTTGGAGTAGCACTACAAAAAGGATTATTTCCAACAGGGTTTACTATGAGCATCTGGCTAATTAACAACAATGAGGTGTGTGATGCTGGCAACACTGAGACCCCCAGCAATGCTAGCAACATTACAGGTAAATTGATGATTTGAGTTGTTTCTTTAGAGTGACAAAAACTGTGTTTAGACCAATGCTGTGAGTTGTAAGCTCAACTAAAGTTAAAACGAATAACTTGATTAAAGATGTATGATAATTAGTAGCAGAATCGACACGAGCTGTAGTAATAATAATAATAATACTAATATCCACCACAACATTGATAACAGCACTTCAAAATGTCTAGCCGTTTACTTTCATACAAAACAACCTAAGCAGAAAAAGAAAGATTGGCAGAGCACAAACACCCAATCAGCTCAGCAGAAAAAGGTGACTAAGTCATCTTGGGAGTATCAGCTGAGAAAAGTCTACAAAGGTACTGATAACAAAGCCTTGGGGAAGTTGGGCATCATGCCCTCAGTGCAGGAAAGTGAATGGTGGGGCCAGAATTTTGTTGTACCTACATTGTGACCAAGATGAAAAGCTTAACAAACCTTATGCTAATCTTAACTTATGTGGAGTGAACAAGCTGCCAGAAATAAGCATATCCCCATACACTCTCTGTAGCACATGAAAACTGTGGGGAACCAAAAGTATTATCAGCACATCCCACAATTACCTCTGAAGGTTGGTTTACATTTGCCTTTGTTAGACTTGGCATCTTTGGAGTGGTCTCCCCTAACTTTTTGCCTCTGCTTCCCAGGTTGTTGATGTGTGCTGGACTTTTTTGCTGTTTTTGATACTCTGAGCATTTACCACTGCTAACCACAGCTAAAGTGCAAGTGTTCCTATGTAAAATGTATGTGTAAATTGGCTTACCCATATTTGGTTTACTAGTAAGTCAATAGTAAAGTGTACTAGAGGTGCCCAGGGCCTGCAACTAAAATGCTACTAGTGGGCCTGCTGCACTAGTTGTGCCACCCACATTAGTAGCCCTGTAAACATGGCTCAGACCTGCCACTGTGGTGTCTGTATGTGCAGTTTTAAACTGCCAATTAGACTTGGCAAGTGTACCCACTTGTCAGGCCTAAACCTTCCCTTTTTATACATGTAAGGCACCGCTAAGGTAGGCCCTAGGTAGCCCCATGGGCAGGGTGCACTTTATGTTAAAGGTGGGACATGTACTGAAGTGTTTTACATGTTTTAACAGTGAAACACTGCCAAATTCAGTTGCAAGGCCCATCTCTCTCATAGGTTAACATGGGGGCTACCTTTAAATATTATTAAAGTGCAGATTCCCTGTGAGAGCAGGTAGAGATATGGAGTTTGGGGTCTCTGAGCTCACAATTTAAAAATACATCTTTTAGTGAATTTGGTTTTTGGATTGTGAGTTTGAAAATGCCACTTTTAGAAAGTAGGAATTTTATTGCTTAAACTATTCTGTGACTGCCTGTTTGTGGATTCCCTGTCTAGGTCAGTTTGACAGTTGGGCTGTTTGCACCTCTCTCCAGACAGTGACAGAAATGGGGGTGGGGTGAAGCCCGCATATTCTGATGAGCCATCTGTGCTAGGAGGGGAGGGAGGAGTGGTGACTCACACCTGATGGGGCTGTGCCTGTCCTCACACAAATGCAGTCTCCAACCACCTGGTGTGTGACTGGGGACTGGCTTGGACAAGAAAGGATCTTACAAACACTTGAAACTTTGCTTTGAAGTTTGCCAACTTCAAAGGCAGAAAGGGGTTTAAGTATTAGACCCAAAACCCCTGAAAATCAGATTACTTCAAGGATTCAAGAGGAACCTTTGCCTGGGGAAGAGCTGAACAGCTGAGGAGCAGTGTTTCCCTGGTCTGTGACTGTGCTATGTTGGGCTATTCTGCAGATTTTGTTTCTGCCTGTGCAAGGGGACAAAGACTGGACTTTGTTGTGCACTCCTACTTGAGAGGTATATCCAAGCGCTTGGAGCAGAGCTTGCCTCCTATTTTGAAGCCTCAGGGACAGCAAAGGCTTCACCACCCAGTTCTGAGTCTGTCTGCTGTGGACTCTAGTTTGCCAGAGGGTGCCATTCCAGTTCTTGGACCCCTGGAATGAAATTCTGGAGAAAAGAAAGTCTAACTACGCTGGACGACGCTGTGCTGTACAGAACCGCGGCGCTGCCTTCCCCGAGGCCCTGGACCTCACAGAAGTGCGACAACCCTGTAGGCTTTGCAGCGCTGCAGCCGCTGATCCCACCCAACTTCGCTGACTTTGGAGTGTCGTAAGTCAGACGTCCGTGACATCCAATGCTATTGCAGTGCCTGCGGCCCTGTGGCATCATCGCAACCCCTTGAGGTTGCCCTGCAGCATCATGACTTCGCCAGACTTCGTGCCTGCCGGAACCAAAGGACTCACTTTGCAACTGACTCCGCATCACCTCTACCGCTCTGCAGTAAGGACCCGATGCCACTGCATGATGCCTCTGCCCTTCTGCCCCATAGCACTGGAACCAACACCACATTGGATCCAGCAATGCCTCGTTCCCCGACTCCATACACTGGCCTGTTTTCTACTTGTTTGCTAAGGTACTGTACCTGGCATTGCATTGTGGGAATCGACTCCGTCACGATGCGTCTTAATACCAACTTGCAGCATTTGTGCCTCTAGGCACTATTTTTGTTCTTTTAAGTGCTAAATTAATGTTTTTAACTGTATTGTGGATTTTTATCATATTTGGTCTTGTTTATTTAAATAAAATATTTACTATTTTTCTAAACCTGTGTTTTGTAGTGGTTCACTGTATTACTGTGTGTGTTGGTACAAATACTTTACAAATTGCTTCTGAAGTTCAGTCTGTCTGCTTGTGCTAAGTTACCAAGGGGGTGAGCGGGGGTTAACTGAGGGTGATTCTCATTTACCCTGACTAGAGTGATGGTCCTTGCTTGGACCATCACTCTACTGACTGCCAACCAAAGACCCCATTTCTAAGAGCCTTCGGCCCGCCACAGTGTTAATGAACACAAGAAGTGGCGGTGTATGCACAGACTATGTCAGCTGTAGACTGAAATATTTTCAATTGAATGTCAAAAAGACCAACCACTATGCACCATAAAAGCAGAAGCACAGATGACATTTGCCTTCTGATCTATTCAAACACATGCTAGCAGCAGTGAGATGTATTCATGTCCATCTACCATGCAAGGTCCCACATATCTTTTCCTTACTGGAAATCATCTGCATGTGTGTCAGGCATTGATGCAAGCAAAAAAGGGTTTTAGGATTGAATCTGTTTTATTGAAATTTTATTGTGTACAACTTTTACCACTGGCCGGTGGATTAAAATAGAATAAAAAACATGTAACAAAATACCATGCCTCCCCGTATCATTCCTATATCCTGCGTTATCACCTGTTCACTCTCTCTCCCTTCACACTGGCCCTCTCCAACTCACGTCGCAACTGTCCCTCTCGCCGGGGCTGTAGTTAAGCTTGTCTAGCGCGGGCACGTCATCTCTCTGAACTCATCTGAAAGGTAAGAGATACAGGGCCCCATACCTTATCAAACTGGGGTAGGGATCCCATGGCCATTGCCATATATGTTTCCATACCCATGACGTCCCACAGCTTGTGTAGCCAGTCCGTCTGTGAGGGCACCAACTCCGATCCCCATCTAGCTAAAAGTAGCTGTTTGACAGCCCCAATCGCAAGTGTAATGGCCCTACCCTTCGGAGCCTTAAGAGGGTATATCTGTGGGTTTGGTAGCCCCAGTAAAACATAGCTAGGGAAACGGGGCATGGCTGTGTCATACATTCTGTCAATAGCGTCCAGTACGTTCTCCCAGAAGGCAGCCAAACGCGGACACTGCCATAGAATATGTGTGAGTGTACCTCTCTGGCCACACCCCCACCAGCAACTGTCTGTGGTGCCCATCTGCCAGCCCGTCACCCACGCCAGAGTGTAATACCAATAGTGCGCTATTTTCAGGAGGAATTCCTTAGTAGACATATTACAGGCTGTTACGCGTGCTCTGTGCAGTACATCCCGCCATTCCGTATCAGTGAAGGCCCACCCACATTCGACCTCCCACCTCTGCCTCCCCCGGAGTCTGGAGGAGATCCAGTCGCGCCAATAGAAAGCCATAGATATCTGAGATAAGCTTCTTATCTGACGAGCGCGTCAGCACCCAGCGCTCGAAGGGAAGGAGGGGACGAGCCCCATGGGATCTTACCGCCGGGGACAATACCCAGTGCCTGAGAGCAAAGTACTGCCAGTAGGCCTCCTGTGGGAGACTGTAAGTGTCCTTAAGTTGGGGAAATTCCAATGTCCCCTGCGTATCAAACAGATCCCCCACCCTTTTACAAATGGAGTTCTGCCAAGATTGGTAGGTAGACCCCATGAGTGCAGGGAGGAAGTCCGGGTTGCCAATAATTATCATTTGAGGAGATATGGGTGAGGACAGGGCCTTATGCGTTTGTACCTTATGCCACACTTCCATAGTTGATCGCAGGACCGGGGACACATATACACTCCTCGGGCGACATACCCTCGTCAGCCAGGGGACCTTCCAAATATGAACCCCACGACTGCCTGTTCAATAAAACACCAGTACTTTTCAGTACTTGTACGAGACCATTCCACCAAGATTCGCAGTTGGGCTGCCTGATAGTACCCCAATAAATATGGAACTCCCAGCCCCCCTCAGACTGCGGCAGGTAGGCCTTTTCCCTTGGCATTCTTGCCTTCTTGCCTGCCCATATGAAATCCCATATCAACCTCTGCATAGCCTCTAGTACGCCCAGGGGTTGTAGTGCTAAAACCTGCTTGATGAACAACACCTTAGGCAAAAAAGTAATCTACACTGCTGCGATACGCCCCAGCCACGAAAGGCCCAGTCCCCTCCACCGGGCCAGAGCCTCCCGTGCCTCGTGAAGCAGGGCAGTATAGTTACGTTCCGCTATAGCCACTGGCGTGGGAAGTATCTGCAAGCCTAAGTATTGTATTTCCTGCAAGGCCCAAACAAATGGCAAGAGGGGTCTCAAGTCCTCCACATCCCTCTCCGACACCATCAAGTTAAGAATAGACGATTTAGACAGCTTAGTTTTAAAGCCTAACACCTCTCCAAAAGCCCGCAACTCATTCAGCACTGTCACAAGAGAGGTCCTCAGTTCCGTTGGATGAAGCAACACATCATCGCGTACAACGCTATTTTATGCGATCTGCCCCCCATTGGGATGCCCCTGATGTCCTGATTTTGTTGAATATGTTCAGCGAAGGGCTCCATATACAGCACATACAACAGTGGTGACAGAGGGCAGCCCTGCCTAGTCCCCCCGGCAATAGAGAAAATCTCTGAAAGTCCACCATTCACACTCACCTGGGCCTGGGGGAGATGATAATTGCTCTGCACCCAGTCACAAAATCTTGGGCCCAGACTGTACTTAGGTAGTACCGAAAATAACAAAAAACTCCAATGCACCCGGTCAAAGGCCTTCTCTGCAGCGATAGAAAGCAATATCGAGGGGATACGGGCCTGTTGTACCTTATCTAGAAGGCAACACAGCCTCTTAGTATTATCCGCACAGGTTAACTCTGGAATGAACCCGGTTTGATCTGGGTCTACTAGGCCCTGCATATAAGGGCCCAGCCTGCACGCTAAGATGCCAGAAAAACGTTTAGCATCCACATTCAATAATGTGATCAGTCGATATGATGCGCACAGAGTTGGGTCTTTGCTAGGCTTCCGGACAACAGCAATAGTGCCTGTACGCATTGACTGGGGCATCAATCGGCAGAAGCAAAACCATTAAACAGCCTTGCCAGCACCGGAGCCAGGAGCTCACCAAAAATCCTACAAAATTCCACCCCAAACCCGTCCTGTTCTGGCGCCTTCCCCACGCAAAGCTGCCTGAGAGCCTCCAGGACCTCCGCGGGAGAAATATCCTTGTCTAATTCACTGGCTAGCACAATAGTCACTTGGGTCAAGGGTATCTTATATAAGTATCTCGCTATTGCCCTCTCATCTAGGAGCTCTGCAGTATATAATGAGGCATAGAAAGTCTCAAATTCTTTCAGGATCAGCTCTTCATCTGTAGTGGTCATTCCCCCTTTGTCTGTAATGAATTTATCCGGTAGTGTACCACCAAAGCGCGCAACCTGTGCACCAGGAGTCACCCTGTTTTGTTTCCCCCAGCATAGTACATTTGTTTAGTGCACAGAAGAGCGAATTCCTCCCCATCCATATCTATTGCTTTCAGCAGTTTACGTGTCACCATCAAATGCCGATCACTCTCTGCGCACCCATAGCCCCATGCTGCCCTTCCAGCTCTCTTATCTGATCCTCTAGCTGCCACCTCTTTTCCCTACGCAGAGTGTTGGCATGAGCCGCAATAGCTATACACTCCCCCCTGACCACCATCTTCATCGCCTCCCAAACCGTCCCCACCACAGTTTCCGGTGTATCAATAATGCTTCAATACGATGTAATTGTACCCCTTATTTCTTGACGTATTCCCTCATCAGCTGGGAGCTTGGTATTTAGCCGCCATAGCCGGAGTCTTCTTCCCGGACCCGGCAGTGTGAGGCTTACTGTGATCGGAGTGTGATCGGACAAAGACGCCACCCCTGTCCCTGAGTGTGTAATTGCGTGCAGCAGGCCCAGGGAGGCCAGAAAGAGGTCAAGTCTCGCATAGGTCTGGTGTGCGGCTGAAAAAACATATATGCCACAGGGTCGGATTCTGTGCACACCAAACATCCGTCATTCCCCCTTCCTCCAACCACTTTCAAAAAACCCCAGAGAACGCCCCCGTATGGCCACTTCGCTGTGCTGACCTATCTACATGGGTGTCAGGGACCAAGTTAAAATCCCCTCCTATAAGGACATCCGCATCCATCGTGGCCAACACCCGCCCAATGGCCTCCCTCAAAAACTCCTCTTGGTGTTCATTTAGGGCCGTATATACAGGCAACCGTAATAGCACGCCCATTGATATCTGTGCGCAAGGAAATGAGTTGTCCGTTCATCTCAGCCTGCAAGCCTAATATCTTCCCTGGGAAATGTGTAGCCAGCAGGATTGCCACTCCCGCCCTCCTCCCTGGCCAAGAAGAATGGCATTGTCTATCAAACCATCGTGTTCTCAGCTTCTTCCAATCTGATCTCAGCAAGTGTAACTCTTGGAGCAAACATATGTCCCCCTTGGCCTCCCTCAGCATCGCTACCAGAGCCCACCGCTTCACCAGGGAATTGAGGCCCCTGACATTGAGGCTAAGTACTTTAACCAACATGCATGTCTGAGGAGATAGCGCCCATGGGCCTATGAAGGACCCTACTCGTACCCAGTGATTCTGCCATTAACGCTGCTTCACCTGGCATTAGAAAGTAAGGCATGGGGATCAAAGTCAAGTTAACAACTAATCAACATATTAAAACACAGTAAACACAATTTGTTCCCCACCTGGGAACTATGTAGAGACCCTCGGGGGATACACCTTGGTGTACCAAGTCTTCACTGTCCCAGACATAATTTCCTCCATAGGAGCTCCATCATCTTCCTTTAGTCATCAATATTGTAGCTTTCAGGTGGCACCCCTTCTCTGAATGTAGAGCACACTCTAGACCCTAAGGCAGGGTGGCCTCAGTCGGTGTCATTATGGCCTCCTCACTTGCCAGCACTGACGAGTTGCTAGGTTCCTTGTCCTGTCTCCGATGGGCCTTCCTGGTGACACAACCTACAGAGCAAGTCCTCTCGTTCTTTCCTGCTCTCTCTGTGTGATGGTTTAGGGGGTTTCTTCTTCTGTTGTCGAACTGCTTGCCCCTGGTGCTCTTGAGCCTCCCACAAGGAGTCCACCGTTTCCCCAGGAGGGCTATCTCTCAAACTCAAGTCCATGCCCAGGAGGGCTTCTGCCTCTGCAAGTGAACGTATATTGCGCAGTTCGTTCTGCCACACAAATTGGAGACAGAAAGGGAGGTCCCATTTATAGCGGATATGCCTTCTCTGAAGTAGTACCGTGACAGGCCGCAGGGCGCATCGGCACAGCAGTATCTGTGATGAAAGATCTTGAAACAGACCTAACTTATGGCCTTCAAAGTCTATGGCATTCATGTCCCAGACCGCTGTCAGAATTTGCTCCTTCTGCTTATAATAGTGAAGGCATGTGTGAATATCTGGGGGCTGGCCTGGAGACTGAGAGGGACGCCCAGTCCGATGTGTGCAATCCAATATTGTATATTGGTGGTCGAGTGCCGGCGCCACATGCTTGAACAGATGGATTACAAATCCCTCCAAGGGGCCATGATGGCCTGCACCGGAACTCCTCTTATGGGAATGTTGGATCGTCTGGACCTATTCTCCAAGTCCTCAAGCCTATACTGCAGGTCCCGGTTGCTGTCCTGTAAAACGATGATCTCTTGCTGGTGGTAGTCCCTATCGCATGTGAGTTCCACTGTATCCACTATTTGGCCCAGCTCCATCACCTCTCCATTCAGTTTCTTGACTGTCGTAGCTAGCTCCTGCCTTAGGGCAGCAAGATCCTCTCTGAGTGTCCCAAATAGTTGTTCCATAAAGGCTTTTGCCACTGGGTTGGCATCCTCACCTACCGTCCCGTCACCGCGGCCGCCTCCGGGATCCGAGCCCAGCTCATGTGTGGGATCCTGCTTCTTCGCCGGGGTTTTAGCAAAGAGTTCTCTCAAGTTGCTGTCCTTCTTGCTCTGCTTTTGGATCAGCATCTTCTCCCGTCCAGGCCCACTGCTCAATCGACCGTGTTGGGCACCTTGTATGTGTTGTCCCAGGGCCCTGCCATCAGTGCCAATACTCCAGCTCCCTTCCCCGGGTCTCCAAGGCTCAACCACCAACCATGGTCTCTCCCATACCGACTGTCATCCAGGGAGGCCCAGCTCTCGTGTGTGTGCTCTGCAGTGTCAGCCCTAAGAAATAGGGCCTCCGTACGCATACCTTGTCCTGCAAAACACAGCCGCTTTCTGCACCAGCCGGCTCGCTCTGCACTCCGCTCACACCTTCCTGCGTATCATGCTGTCCGCCAGCTCCCCACTTCCAGTCGTCTGCTCACTTTATGGGCCAACTCTCTCCCCGGTCTGACCGTTGCAATCTGCAGGGCCACTCCGTCTCCCAGGAGTGCCCGGCAGGTCCCCAGGATCTCGATCCACTTCTTCTCCGCAGGATGCAAGCCACGCCCAACTGCTTGTGATATTCGTTGGTTCCAATCGGGGGAGGGAAGGGAGTCAGCACATCCACCACCTCCTTTCAACCCACTGGGGCCAGCCACAGCTCTTCTCTCCCCTTGTCTGGGGGTTGCAGGGTCACCCCGCCTTCCCAGGTCAAAGCGCCGCTCCTCTCCACACAAGTCCATCTGTGTCTCATCACGCTCGGCTATCCGCGCCTCGGAGCCGCAGCCACCATCTTGTTTACAGCGATGCAGCTCCATCAGGGTCCACCAGGTCTTCCATCTGTCCCCTGCGGGGCCCCAAAGCACCACACCAGCTTCTTGGGAGTCTCCCGCGGCCCCCGGCGGAACCGCAGAGGTGCTCCTACACCACCGCCATCTTGGCCCCGCCCCACAAAAAGGGTTTTAAGGCATAATTTTTGCATAATTTTTGCACTGATACCCAGTTCATGTTATGGACCATTGCCGCCATATGTATTAACCTATAACAGGGAATGGAGGCAGCACTGACTGAGAAGAGGTATGCAATTCCATTGAAGACCATTTACCACAAATCAGAGAAATAGGTAGTCCAGTTTGGAGCTCTAATACCTCCATTGATAAAAGTGAACCACCACATGGACCATTCAGACCTGTGATTGTGAAATGACTGGTCATACCAGTTGAGCATGTGACTCCAGAGAAACCCACCTGATTGCTCCCACAAAGTCAACTGTTAAGTATTTCTCGGCACTCACTCTGGAATATGTTCATCCCTGCTCCATAGGGACAAGATCAGCCAATGCATATGTATAGACTAGTGTACATGCACAGCTTCTTAATAATCATTCTTAATCGTGGGATGTGCATCATCTGCGTTTGTGCTATGCTTCACATCAATAGAGTGATGTTGATCCAGTACCACTCAATACCTGCTCCATTTGAAGTAGAGAACGCCGTGAACATGCAGAAGTGCATGCATGCTACATACTGGCAGCTATGCAGCAAGGCGGTTTCCAAAGACTCTCCTACAATACGCTGATCCTGTTTATAAATCAAGTCTTGTGCATTGCGCCTGTTCTGGCTTAGCTGCACAGCTACCTCAGAAGTAAACAATGGGTAGAGGTAAAAGCGATATGTTTTCAATGCTTTCTAAATTTATATAAATTAGATTCGAAATAAAGAGGAAGAGAGTTCCATGACTCAGCAGCAATGATTGAAAAAGCTCTACTGTCACATATACATGTAAAGGGAGGTTCCAAAGTCGAAATAACATTTGTTAAAGGATGAAGGCACTTATTGAAACGTGCAGGAGATAAGATGGAACCCTGAGGGACACCACAAGTGACATTTCTTGCTTGAAATCACAGATGGTTATAATTTGTCTACAGTCTGAAAAGCAATCAAAGACTTTATCAGCAACGCCTGTGCCAAACAACCTCAACACAATGAAAGAATGAGCAATAGCATAAAAGGCAGGCAATATCTCCATTAGCACCAGAGTACCCCTTCCTGCTTTGTCCACATTTATAGGTAGATCATCAGTAGCTGAAACCTCAAGAAGTTTGGCACTTCTGCCTGGCTGACACCCCCATGAAAGGAATTTGGAACCCAATTTGCTCTGACAAACCCTAACAACTGAGTAAATGGTGTTTTATCTAGGAAGAAAGGAAATAGGATGATGAATGTTTAGTGCTTCTCAGTCTATAGTAGTTTGACTATGGTTGTTTTTCTGGTAGTGGGTACTAAGCCTGTTTCCATTAAACTATCAAAATATGAAGAAACACTTTAGGACTTACGTTTTTCCCATCTAGTTGGACAAATGTCATGGGGATATCTCAAAACATGCATAGCTTCTTCTGCTTTGACTAGAGTTTGTTCTACCTTTGATCTAGAAAAATAGATTTAAGTGTGTTTTTACTCGTAGCTCTGGCTCTGCTTTTCTTTTAAAGAAAAGCTGCACATTTTCACTTAGTTTAGGAGAAGAACTGATTAACCCCTTCGCTGCCAGGCCTTTTCCCCCTCAGGTGCCAAGCCTTTTTTTGGCTATTTGGGGCAGTTCCCGCTTAGGCCCTCATAACTTTTTGTCCACATAAGCTACCCACGCCAAATTTGCGTCCTTTTTTTCCAACATCCTAGGGATTCTAGAGGTACCCAGACTTTGTGGGTTCCCCAGAAGGAGGCCAAGAAATTAGCCAAAATACAGTGAAAATTTCGTTTTTTTCAAAACAATTGGAAAAAGGGGCTGCAGAAGAAGGCTTGTGGTTTTTTCCCTGAAAAGGGCATCAACAAAGGGTTTGCGGTGCTAAAATCACCAGCTTCACAGATTTCAGGAAAAGGCAGACTTGAATCAGAAAACCCAATTTTTCAACACAATTTTGGCATTTTACTGGGACATACCCCATTTTTACGATTTTTTGTGCTTTCAGCCTCCTTCCACTCAGTGACAGAAATGGGCATGAAACCAACGCTGGATCCCAGACACCGCAACATTTCTGAAAAGTAGACAAAATTCTGAATTCAGCAAGGGGTAATATGTGTAGATCCTACAAGGGTTTCCTACAGAAAATAACAACTGAAAAAGAAAAATATTGAAATTGAGGTGAAAAAAACATAATTTATTCTCTACGTTTTACTCTGTAACTTTTTCCTGCAATGTCAGATTTTCGAAAGCAATATACCATTACGTCTGCTGGACTCTGCTGGTTGCGGGGATATATAGGGCTTGTACGTTCATCAAGAACTCTAGGTACCCAGAGCCAATAAATTACCTGCACCCTGCAGTGGGTTTTCATTCTATACCGGGTATACAGCAATTAATTTGCTGAAATATAAAGAGTAAAAAATAGCTATCAAGAAAACATTTGTATTTCCAAAATGGGCACAAGATAAGGTGTTGAGAAGCAGTGGTTATTTGCACATCTCTGAATTCCGGGGTGCCCATACTAGCATGTGAATTACAGAGCATTTCTCAAATAGACGTCTTTTTTACACACTGTCTTACATTTGGAAGGGAAAAATGTAGAGAAAGACAAGGGGCAATAACACTTGTTTTGCTATTCTATGTTCCCCCAAGTCTCCCGATAAAAATGATACCTCACTTGTGTGGGTAGACCTAGCGCCCGG
This sequence comes from Pleurodeles waltl, assembly GCF_031143425.1. NCBI lineage: Eukaryota > Metazoa > Chordata > Amphibia > Caudata > Salamandridae > Pleurodeles > Pleurodeles waltl. The sequence goes on from NC_090445.1 coordinate 1,655,314,279, forward strand.
GACAGGATATGCCCCAAAACACAACGTGGACACATCACAGAAAACAGAGCTGTTTTTTTCAAAGTGCCTACCTGTAGATTTTGGCCTCTAGCTCAGCCGGCACCTAGGGAAACCTACCAAACCTGTGCATTTTTTAAAACTAAAGACCTAGGGGAATCCAAGATGGGGTGACTTGTGGGGTTCTGACCAGGTTCTGTTACCCAGAATCCTTTGCAAACCTCAAAATTTGGCTAAAAAAACACATTTTCCTCACATTTCGGTGACAGAAAGTTGTGGAATCTGAGAGGAGCCACAAATTTCCTTCCACCCAGCGTTCCCCCAAGTCTCGCGATAAAAATGATACCTCACTTGTGTGTGTAGGCCTAGCGCCCGCGACAGGAAACGCCCCAAAACACAACGTGGACACATCCCATTTTTTTAAAGAAAACAGAGGTGTTTTTTGCAAAGTGCCTACCTGTAGATTTTGGCCTCTAGCTCAGCCGGCACCTAGGGAAACCTACCAAACCTATGCATTATTGAAAACTAGAGACCTAGGGGAATCCAAGATGGGGTGACTTGTGGGGCTCTGACCAGGTTCTGTTACCCAGAATCCATTGCAAACCTCAAAATTTGGCTACAAAAACACATGTTCCTCACATTTCTGTGACAGAAAGTTCTGGAATCTGAGAGGAGGCACAAATTTCCTTCCACCCAGCGTTCCCCCAAGTCTCCCGATAAAAATGATACCTCACTTGTGTGGGTAGGCCTAGCGCCCGCGACAGGAAACGGCCCAAAACACAACGTGGACACATCCCATTTTTTGAAAGAAAACAGAGGTGTTTTTTGCAAAGTGCCTACCTGTAGATTTTGGCCTCTAGCTCAGCCGGCACATAGGGAAACCTACCAAACCTATGCATTTTTGAAAACTAGAGACCTAGCGGAATCCAAGATGTGGTGACTTGTGGGGTTCTGACCAGGTTCTGTTACCCAGAATCCTTTGCAAACCTCAAAATTTGGCTAAAAAAACACATGTTCCTCACATTTCTGTGACAGAAAGTTCTGGAATCTGAGAGGAGGCACAAATTACCTTCCACCCAGCGTTTCCCCAAGTCTCCCGATAAAAATGATACCTCACTTGTGTGGGTAGGCCTAGCGCCCGTGACAGGAAACGCCCCAAAACACAACGTGGACACATCCCATTTTTTGAAAGAAAACAGAGGTGTTTTTTGCAAAGTGCCTACCTGTAGATTTTGGCCTCTAGCTCAGCCGGCACCTAGGGAAACCTACCAAACCTGTGCATTTTTGAAAACTAGAGACCTAGGGGAATCCAAGATGGGGTGACTTGTGGGGCTCTGACCAGGTTCTGTTACCCAGAATCCTTTGCAAACCTCAAAATCTGGCTAAAAAAAACAAATGTTTCTCACATTTCTGTGACAGAAAGTTCTGGAATCTGAGAGGAGGCACAAATTTCCTTCCACCCAGCGTTCCCCCAAGTCTCCCGATAAAAATGATACCTCACTTGTGTGGGTAGGCCTAGCGCCCGTGACAGGAAACGCCCCAAAACACAACGTGGACACATCCCATTTTTTGAAAGAAAACAGAGGTGTTTTTTGCAAAGTGCCTACCTGTAGATTTTGGCCTGTAGCTCAGCCGGCACCTAGGGAAACCTACCAAACCTGTGCATTTTTAAAAACTAGAGACCTAGGGGAATCCAAGATGGGGTGACTTGTGGGGTTCTGACCAGGTTCTGTTACCCAGAATCCTTTGCAAACCTCACAATTTGGCTAAAAAAACACATTTTCCTCATATTTCAGTGACAGAAAGTTGTGGAATCTGAGAGGAGCCACAAATTTCCTTCCACCCAGCGTTCCCCCAAGTCTCCCGATAAAAATTATACCTCACTTGTGTGGGTAGGCCTAGCGCCCGCGACAGGAAACGCCCCAAAACACAACGTGGACACATCCCATTTTTTGAAAGAAAACAGAGGTGTTTTTTGCAAAGTGCCTACCTGTAGATTTTGGCCTCTAGCTCAGCCGGCTCCTAGGGAAACCTACCAAACCTGTGCATTTTTGAAAACTAGAGACCATGGGGAATCCAAGATGGGGTGACTTGTGGGGCTCTGACCAGGTTCTCTTACCCAGAATCCTTTTCAAACCTCAAAATTTGGCTAAAAAACACATTTTCCTCACATTATGGTGACAGAAAGTTCTGGAATCTGAGAGGAGCCACAAATTTCCTTCCATCCAGCGTTCCCCCAAATCTCCCGATAAAAATGGTACCTCACTTGTGTGGGTAGGCCCAGCGCCGCAACAGGAAATGGCCCAAAACACAACGTGGACATATCACATTTTTTCATAGAAAACAATTACTACCTGTGGATTTTGGCCTATAGCTCAGCCGGCACCTAGGGAAACCTACCAAACCTGTGCATTTTTGAAAACTAGAGACCTAGAGGAATCCAGGATGGGGTGACTTGTGGAGCTCTGACCAGGTTCTGTTACCCAGAATCCTTTGCAAACCTCAAAATGTGGCTAAAGAAACACGTTTTCCTCACATTTCGGTGACAGAAAGTTCTGGAATCTGAGAGGAGCCACAAATTTCCTTCCACCCAGCGTTCCCCCAAGTCTCCCGGTAAAAATGATACCTTACTTGTGTGGGTGGGCCAGGTGCCTGCAACAGAATAAGGCCCAAAACTTGTAGAGATAGAGGGGATAGCAAAGCGAGTTTATAAGGACATAGGGGGTCATTCTAACCCTGGCGGTCCAAGACCGCCAGGGCTAAAATGACGGGGGCACCGCCAACAGGCTGGCGGTGCCCCGCTGGGCATTCTGACCGCGGCGGTTCGGCCGCGGTCAGAAGTGGAAAACCGGCGGTCTCCCGCCGGTTTTCCGCTGCCCAAATGAATCCTCCATGGCGGCGCAGCAAGCTGCGCCGCCATGGAGGATTCTGACACCCCATACCGCCATCCTGTTCCTGGCGGTTCTCCCGCCAGGAACAGGATGGCGGTATGGGGTGTCGCGGGGCCCCTGGGTGCCCCTGCAGTGCCCATGCCAATAGCATGGGCACTGCAGGGGCCCCCGTAAGAGGGCCCCAAAAAGAATTTCAGTGTCTGCTTTGCAGACACTGAAATTCGCGACGGGTGCAACTGCACCCGTCGCACCTTCCCACTCCGCCGGCTCAATTCTGAGCCGGCGTCCTCGTGGGAAGGTAGTTTTACACTGGGCTGGCGGGCGGCCTTTTGGCGGTCGCCCGCCAGCCCAGTGTAAAACACAGAATAGCCGCAGCGGTCTTCCGACCGCGGTGCTGTATTCTGGAGGGGGGAAGTCTGGCGGGCGGCCTCTGCCGCCCGCCAGACTTAGAATCACCCCCATATTCTTTTATACAGCTTTAGACTGACTCTGCTTTGGGGACCCACATAAAGGAGGTGTCATTTTACTTGGGAGACTGAGGGGAACACTGGGGAGTAGGAATTTTGTGGTGGAGCGGTGATCGTACAAACAAAAGTCAGGAAGATATGCTTTTTTAAGCAAATTTTGCGGTTTGCAGAGGCGTCTGGGTAAGAAAATGTTGGGGGATCCACGCAAGCCACATCTCCCTGCACTCCTTGGGGTGTCTAGTTTAAAAAAAAATCTGGATTTGGTAGGTTTCCCTAGATGAAGGCCGCACCCAGGACCAAAAACACAGGTGGCCCCTCCCCCCCAAACACAGGTAGTTTTGTAATATATCATTTTGATGTGTCCACATACGTCTGTGATGTGCCAAACACTAAAATTGTGAAAAGAAACGCACTTAGGTTATGTGAAAAAGACCCCTCACCCACCAACCAAGTTGGTGGCATGCTTCTTCATCGGGGTCCCACCTGAGACACCTAGCGTGTCTTAAGTGTGCTGCGACGCCTGATTACAGCGGAGCAGGTTTTGTCATTTGTGCCACACATACTGGTTGGATTTGGCACGAGGGCGAGTGATGGTTCAGTAGATCAAATTTTATTAACAAGAGATTTCACAAAAGTGAAATGCACTGGTAATAACTGAAAGGCCAAAAAACTGAACCAATGACTCACAGCTCGTGAGCTGTAAAGCCACGACAAGGCACCAACCGCTTTACAGTCCATTCACACACCTTTCATACATGATATGCACAAGACCATTCACGCCGCCAGACACGGGCCCAGCACATTACAAGACTCGCATCCACAGACAGCGCCAGTCAAGGGCCCATCACTTTCATACGCCCACATGCCTGATACAGCAATCACACCAGCTGATGAGTGTGTGGACTGGCGTTTGGCTGGCACCGCCAGCCAAGCGCCACCCCACCCACACCACCAGCCAAGCCCCACGCACACCGCCAGCCAAGCGCCACCCCACCCACACCGCCAGCCAAGCGCCACCCCACCCACACTGCCAGCCAAGCGCCACCCCACCCACCCACACCGCCAGCCAAGTGCCACCCCACCCACACCACCAGCCAAGCCCCACGCACACCGCCAGCCAAGCGCCACCCCACCCACACCACCAGCCAAGCGCCACCCCACCCACACCACCAGCCAAGCGCCACCCCACCCACACCGCCAGCCAAGCGCCAACCCACCCACACCGCCAGCCAAGCGCCACCCCACGCACACCGCCAGCCAAGCGCCACCCTACACATACCATCCCTTTTTTTGGTTTTTAAACAACAAAGAAACCACTAATCATAAATAAGTACAAAACTACAAACACAAAAGCTCTAACTGAATACATGACTAATGCCAACCGTGAAACCGAACATATAAAAATATAAAACAGCAGTTTACGCTCACGGAATTTCCCAATAATTCTTCTGTGTGTGGTAGCTCCTGAAACAGCCACCCACACACAGACCAGGCTTTGAAGGACAATCAGGGCAGTACATCCTAGTCTCCTTCCTGATACCTCTTCGAGCACAGACTCTACATCTCTTAGCAGGAAAGTTTTTTTTGGGCCGTGGGAGGAATGTGCTCAGCAAAGTGACGATCTTTCAATCTAGCCACATCCTCCACCACTGCTTCTCTAGGAACTCTTGCCTGTTCCAGCACAACAAGGCTAGCTATGATAGACTCCTGAAATTTCACAAATGTCATCCTTGACTCTGGAGAACTATCCTTGAACACAACAAAAGCATTAAAAGTTGCCAAGTGGAACAAGTGAACCGCTAATTTCTTATACCACACATAAGACTTACGAGCAGCAGTGTAAGGTTCTAACCTCTGATCTACTCTATCAACACCACCCATGTGCTTATTATTGTCTAAGATGCACACAGGTTTGCGCACTTCGGCAACCTGACCCCAAACAGCCACAGGTGAAGTACTCTCATCATGGATGGTGCTTAGCATGTATATATCCCTCTTGTCTACAAATTTCAGAGCTAGTAGCTCATCATTCCGCAAGGCACTGCACTGTCCCTTCTCAAGTTTTTTACAGACAAGCTCTCTTGGATAGCCTTTCCGATTAGAGCGGATTGTGCCACAAGCAACAGTGTCCACTCTGAACAACTCCTTGAACAACCGAACTCCAGTGTAGAAGTTGTCTACATATAAATGGTGACCTTTGTTAAACAGTCGTCTACCAAGTTCCCACACAATTTTCTCACTAACTCCAAAAGTGGGTGGACAACCAGGGGGGTCAATATTGGAATCCCTACCAGTGTAGACCCGGAAATTATAAACATATCCTGTACTACTTTCTGACAGCATATACAATTTAATTCCATACCGTGCCCTCTTGCTAGGAATGTACTGCCTAAAAACCAAACGACCCTTGAACAGGACCAAAGACTCATCTACAAATATTTCTTTCCCTGGAACATAGATCTCTGAAAACCGATCTACCAAATGATCAAGGACAGGTCTAATCTTAAAAAGTCGGTCAGAATCAGGATGATCTTGTGGCAAGGCTAAAGCATTATCTACAAAATGCAACATCCGAAGAAGAAGCTCATACCGGTTACGACTCATGATGGCAGGGAATATAGCTGTTGCCATCAAGGGACTAGTAGACCAATATGAAGACAGCGATGGCTTCCTTATCAGCCCCATCAAAAAAGTTAAACCCAAGAACTTTTTCAACTCTTCCAGATTTGTGGGAATCCACCGGCTAGCTCTAGAGTGTGGCCTAAGTCTGGCAGCGTTGTCCCTCAAAAACTGCTCTACATACAAATTAGTCTGCTCAACAATCTCTTCCAATATTATATTGTCCATAAACAACTCAAAAAAGTTGACGGGCAAAAAGTTTTCCGTATTAACTCGACACCCTGGAAAACCAGTAAACGCAGGCAACTGTGGCTGCTCCATGTTTGGTGCAACCCATGTGTCAGGTCTTCCAATGGGAAGCCTTTCAGCCGCTGGCTCCTGCACCATTGGCACATCACTGTCCTCCTCTAAAACAGGCCCTTCATCAGCACTGAGAGTGGCTTCATCATCAGATGATTCATCTCTGACAGAAAACTCACTTCCAGAATCCTGCACTTCCTCCTCTGCCTCAAATGCAGAGTCAGTCTCATATTCATGGTCAGAAGATGACTCAAAAAGCACACTAACAACCTGCTGAGCGGTCATCCTACGGCTAGCCATGATCCTTCCTACAAAAATTAACTGGACAAATACACCACCAACAACCAGCACTGTGTAAGATAAGTAACAAAGTATAGCTTTATCACTAAGAGTTATAAACTCAAAAACTATACTGCTCACTTGCCTGAAAAAGCTTGACTCACCAGCAACTACTCTGCACAGCCACAGCAATCACCAACGATGTCCCACTAAAAAGAGAAAAAAAAAAAAAGCAAATTAGACATAAGACAACACAATAATCATTGTGCATAAATCCAAGGACAATTTCACACACAATCCTGCATTCAGTACACCACCTACAAACATGTCATTCATGCATGGCAACAATACTCACTTGGAGTAAATTTATTTACTTACCTAAAACATGCAACTACGCAAACCGCAGGACAACTACTGCCAAAACTGCAACAAGCCACAGCAAAGTCAGAAAAAGCTTTGAACTAGAACAAAAAGGAGAAAAACTGTTATTATCATAAAAGCAAATACTTCGCCAGTTGACAAACACTCCGCCACCAACCATTTTTTAATTTTCCCTTGTGTCTAGTGTTCTCTGCTTGGGGAAGATGGGCCTAAAAAAAAATAGGCCAATCTACCCCCAAAGGGGGGGGGGGGGGGGGGGCAGAAATCGCCCAGATTACATTGCACCCTTTGGGAGGGCGACCCTTGCCCAAGGGGCCACACCCCCACACAAAGCACACACACACACACACATAGTATCCCTGGCGCTATGGGGATTCTGCCTAAAAAAATAGGCCTATCTGCCCCCCAGGGGGGCAGAACTACCCAATAATACATACAGGCCCCTGGGGGCGACCCTTGCCCAAGGGGCCGCCCCCCAACACAAAAAACAACAACAACAATTAAAACCCTGGTGTCTAGTGGCTTTCTGCCCCCCTTGGGGGCAGATCGGCCTAAAAATAAGGCCAATCTGCCCCCAAGGGGGGCAGAAATGGCGATAAATACATTGGCCCCCCCAAGGGGAGCGACCCTTGCCCAAGGGGCCACACCCCCACACAAAGCACACATACACACATATAGTATCCCTGGCGCTATGGGGATTCTGCCCCCCTTGGGGGCAGAAAGGCCTATAAAAGGATAGGCCTATCTGCCCCCAAGGGGGGCAGAACTACCCAATAATACATACGGGCCCTGGTGGTGACCCTTGCCCAAGGGGCCGCCCCCCAACACAAAAAGAAAACCAACAATAAAATCCCTGGTGTCTAGTGGCTTTCTGCCCCCCTTGTGGGCAGATCGGCCTAAAAATAAGGCCAATCTGCCCCCAAGGGGGGCAGAAACGACGATAAATACATTGCCCCCCCCAGGGGAAGCAACCCTTGCCCAAGGGGCCACCCCCCAACACAAAGCACACATACAAACATAATATTTCTGGCGCTATTGGGATTCTGCCCCCCATGGGGGCAGAAAGGCCTAAAAATAATAGGCCTATCTGCCCCCAAGGGGGGCAGAACTGCCCAAAATACATTTGCCCCCAAAGGGGAGCGACCCTTGCCCAAGGGGTCGCTCCCCCACACAATAAACAAGCACACACACACACATACACAAATCCCTGGTGTCTAGTGGGCATTCCTGCTGCCCGATCGCATCGCGATCGGGCAGCAGGAATGCTCAAAGAGACATCGAGGGAAAGGAAAACCCTTTCCTTTCCCTCAATGCCTCTTTCAGAGGCATCCCCCCCGCACGAAGGTGAAAAACTCACCTTCTCCCTTAGACGCGCTGGAAGCAAATGGCTTCCAGCGCGTCTTTCCCCCTTTCGCGCGCTGACGTCATGGGGGGGGGGATGAAAGGGGAAGGGATTCCCCTTTCAGCCCTGGCCTGGGGGGGTGGGGGGGAGGCGGCCCTCGGGGGAAGCGCTAGCGCTTCCCCCGACTGCCAGTCCCAGGACGTAATGGTTACGTCCATGGCGCCACAAGGGCGCTGCCATGGACGTAACCATTACGTCCGTGGCGGGGAAGGGGTTAATGTCCTATTACTTACTGGTAATCTGTATTACTCCTGGTCCTGTTGTACTCCTCCCATTCATTACTAGTGAGATAACTCTATCTTGCAGACATAAAAAAAGAACAAAGGAATGATGGAACCCGTCCCTTCCCACTCCCACTGGGAATACTTAGAATGAATTTACCTAGCATTCCCTCTGAACTTCGAAGCCACACAATGAAGGCTGGCCATCCGGGAGGGAGGGGCAAATGAATGGGGTGAGGAAAACAGGCCCAGGAATAATGAAGATTACCAGTAAGTAATAGGTCATTACCACCTGCCCACACAATTCTCATCCCATTCTTTACAAGTGAAAATACCAAAGCTGAGAACCCGCCCTTCATAAGAAAAAAAAAATGGCCCAATAAAGGAGGCCACCCCAAAAGCAGCACACCATGCGACAAATCCAGACAGCCCTGACCACCGGAGGAGGAAAAAGCCCTGCAAACCCCTCAGTCAAAAAATAGATGTAACCCACTGTGCAGGCAGGGAAAGACAAGGGACAAAGAGAAGCCCAAGTAACAAACAAACAGCTGACAGGCGACCACGGCAGAACCCCACCCATAGGAGGAGAACTAGACAAAAACATGCCAGCACTATAAACCACCTGGGCCCATTGCCAGGAAAAGCAAGGGCAGCAAAACCCAGGTAGGAGTCCCCAAATGGAACAAACAAGAGACCACTGGAAAAAAACTTCACAACCACACGAGAGCAAAAAAGCAGGAGCCAAAGCCCTTCAGACCACGGATCAACCCCAGTGGAACTAGAAACTGACCCATACTGGAAGAAACCTCACCAGAAACCAGGAAACTATGACATCCCAAGGATCCGAGAAAGGCACACAAGGGCAAAGCCTAAACAAAGAAGAGGAATAAATGAACCAATAAACTGGCCACAGAAGAGAGTCCCAACCAGACAGACCTGAATCCCTCCCACTGTGACCAAAGGCCAATGAGAGGGACAAGAGACACGAACAACTGCTGCCCCAGGCGTTTTGTTTTGCAGAAATTCATGCATTTCTTAACATTTTATCTAATTCTTTTGGCTTATTTGAACCTGAAACCCATTGTCATGTTTTTTAGTCGTGCAGGCACGTTTCACTCCAAACAGATAAAGACAGGACCTCCCTTAATCATAACATGGTTGTAGCCAGTTTTATTTCCAAAACATGGACACAAGGACTATTGCCAACTTTAAATTGTATATGGTAAACTTGAGTGCATACAGTTCACAGATGCCAATTGATGAGCATCATGTACCAGCACTAAATGTCCCTCCTTTTCGAAGGCTTAAAGAAAAAAGGGAAGTAGCCGAGTGAGTGTAGCCCACTCTGCATGAACGAAGGAGTGGAACATGTCTTGGGTAATACATTACTATGGAATGTTCCCTGTGTGTTCAGCCCTCGCCGCCGACGAGGGGGCTTATTTGGAGTTTGGTGGACGAGATACTGGGTCACAAAAGTGATGAATTTCGTATCTGCCGTGTTACTGTGCCATATCCTCTAATGTACTTATAATATGGCAAACAGGATATCTACCTCGTTTGTGAAGGAGAATCCTAACCAACAAACTGTAAACAAGACCATAAATCATTGCTTCCATTATTCACACAGTGCAGGGTTCATACACATATTGTTAACATAAACTCACCCACTATTGCCTGTACCTTTGCATAGCACTCTTTAAAATCTTGTATTGTAATTGCTGAGCATAAAGTTATCTTACACCAAGCTTTTTAATCATTGGCTCCCCACTTTGCCAGCATTAAATTCTAGTTCGAAATAAACCAGAACTTGTGGTATGATTCATAAGGCACAATTCCTGCCAGACGCCATTGCTGCTGTATTTGCCAATAGGTGCGAAAAACTTTATTAATCTGAATTTTGGCACAAAGTCTTAGAATTAACCCTCTATAGGATGGCCATTCCTACAACTGGTCAATTTAGAAAAATAGTGTTCATCCTCCTCTCGTTCGCAGACATCAATTCTGCCTTGTGCTTTCCATTCCACTGTGCAATTTAAGGGGTTGCTGAACATTCTAGTGGCTGCATGGTTTGTAGTGTAGGCCATTTGCTTTTCAACATGTCACCAATCAGTAAAACTCATGGTCTTCATTAAGCATTCTAAATTGCAAACATGGGTGCAAATTGCTAGACAATATTCTTAATCGAATTATACTACTTTTGAAAATCATTTTCCCATCTGCTTTTTCTACTCTGGTGGCAGCAGCTTTTTATTGTCTGGCTTGATAGCACAGCTGTCTCTAGATAATTTTATGATAATCATCAGGAGAGGGGCTTTGGCTCCACCCACATGTTGGAAGCCAGAAGTACATGTTTTGATTGGGCAGACGTTGCGTGCTTTCACAAAAAAGTGCTTGCCTTCCACACTGCTGTGATCGAGTTTTGTTTGTGGAGCTGCCTGTGCTTGAATGTTCACTGGCACACACATGACATTGTAATGATATTAGAGTATATAAGCTCAGTAGATAATTTGTGGTGCAGAAGCACAGATGCGAGCAGGTCCTTAACCTACATGGATTTTTAGGTCTGGCTTGATATGGCAACAGTCACCTGACCTTTTCACCTACACCAATATTATTGTTTCCATATATACACATATCCATCCCCATGCTATCTATGTGTACAGCCTCACATTAACATACACCAATGGTTTCCTGCAGATCCATAGCTCATACTCGGAGGGCCTGCATCTGCTTTGAAAGTTAAATAATACCAACTGAATAATAAAGTGTATAAATTTTTTTTTTTTTTAAATGTACAATTGAAAATGTTAAAATATTCCATAAATTTGAAGGAATTTGAAATTTGAGGCTAAAAATTAAGTTGACATTCTTAGATTGATTTGTGGGACCAGTGCAAGCGAATCAAACTGAATATAGTATGATTGACCTCAAATTGAATTTGTTTGTGAATTAAATAAAAAATAGATAATTATTCGTTCATTTTTTAATGAAATCTTGGTTCTGTATTTTTGTGTGTAGTTTTGAGGTTGAAATGATCAAAATTGCTTAGGCCAGGGTATCTTGCTTCGATTAACCACTCAGTGGGAATCCCCAGGTTCCAATGACGAGCCAATAGGGATCCCCAGGTTCCTGAAAGGAATAAGCGAGAGTCCACAGAAGTCAAACAGTTAAGAGCCGCTGCCATACACTATTTTCTTAAAGCCAAACCTATTGGCATTGCCAAACCGTGTTTAAAGTGTGACAACCAGATTTCACCTTCCTGCCGCCGACTAAACTTTTTTTTAATTCGAAAAGAAAATATGCAGAAAGCTGATCAGCGGTCGTGAAATCTCTTTCCCGTCAGATAAAACGAAAATCCCTCTGCAGGCCGGATAAACGTACCACACACAAAGCAAGCATCTTTCTGTCTTTAAGGTCATGGAAAAATGACGGCAGTCCTTTCCTACTTGAACCGCAAAAGGAACTTTCACGAACTCCCAAAATACTGTCCCTGTTCAAGCCAGAAATAAACCCTTCTAGATAAAAGCCCCCTGCTGACCAGCTTGACTGTGAATGTTTGGCATGTCAAGCATGGCTGCCCCTTTCCTAGGAAACGGTTTTTCCAGGGAGAGGTTTATACAAAGCTGTATTTCTCTAAATACAGACAAGCAATAGCGGCTCCTTTCTAGCTTGTAGTGGGTTCGAGATCATCCCAGGTGTCTATGCATTGCCATATTCTTATTTTGTTGCATAACTTCGGAGATAAAGTTCCATCTTATGGCAGTCTTCTACAGACAAAACCTGGAGTCGCCATTTTAAAATAGGCCCTAATATGGGTTAGTGCACCTGACTAGTAATGTAGGCATTCAGATGTCCCAGTGCATGTGTGTGTTGTACCTACCTTCCAAATGGGAGAGGCAAGTTTGTGGCCTTTGTAAACAGACCTAAATAACTGAGAGCTAAGCTCATGCATCGTGAATGTATTGTGAAGTCCATGATCTGAGGGAACGGAAAGTGGGGTGTTACTTGATTGGTTAGGGGTGACCTTCTACCTAGTGATGTAATAACAGCCCCTGTAGTCCCCGCGGTGTGCTCTGGGGTCCCCGCGGTGTGCTCTGGGGGGGCCCTTTGGCATTGTGTAAGGGCGGAAGGACCCTGGCTAAATGCTCCTGACTTGATCTGGAGTGTGGCGGGCCACCTCCATGTATTTTGCAGGGTTGGGGCCCTCAAGATTCGCTACACCACTGCTTATACCCTCAATATAGCTCAGAACATTTCTGCCAGCCCGCAAAAGGTGGAGTCTGCCTTCTGACACACACACGCAACACGCAGCACCCCCACCCCCACCCTCACCCACAACAACATACACACAAATACATGCAGCAACAGTACACATACACCCCCGCCCCCCCCCCCCCCACCCCCTGGAAGAACGCAAGGACAAAAAGAAATGATTTGAACTAATGTAATCATGTGAAATCTCATTATCGAAGTTAAAAATCCAGTAAATACAATTATGCACACCAACTACACAAGTCCGGATAGTGCACCTATCATTGTCCGTGGACCTCTGGGCCCAAAATGCATGGGCGAAGCCCACACTAGATACCTGAATGGAAACGGAGAGAACACTGGAGGGGCATCAGATCGAAATGAAACAGGCACCTCAGGGGGAGGGGGGGCAACTCAGCCAGATGAACGCATGACGCCACTGCTGCATGAGGGGGCTCCATGCCCACTGCTGCATCCTGGGGAGTGCAAAGCCACAGTCTCTCAAGTCTCTCCAGTGGGTGGTTTGCCCACTGCTTTATCCTGGGGACTGCAAAGCCACAGTCTCTCAAGTCTCTCCAGTGGGTGGTTTGCCCACTGCTTTATCCTGGGGAGTGCAAAGCCACAGTCTCTCAAGTCTCTACAGTGGGTGGTTTGCCCACTGTTGCATCCTGGGGAGTGCAAAGCCACAGTCTCTCAAGTGGATGTCATTCTCCACTGGTTCTGTAGGGGGCCTGGTGCCCAGAGTGCTTCATCCTGCCAAGGTCTGAGGTAGTGGATGTCATTCTCCACTGGTTATGGAGGGGGCCTGGTTCCCAGAGTGATTCATCCTGCCAAGGACTGAGGTAGTGGATGTATCTCTCCACTGGTTCTGGAGGGGGTCTGGTGCCCAGAGTGCTCCATGTGCAGTGTGGCCGGTACAATTCACTCACCTGGGTGTGCGTGCCTCGACATTGGCAAGGTACAGGTAGCATGATACGCCATGGAGGCAGCGACATACCCCACACTTCTGCGGCTTTGCATTCCACCTGCAGGTGCCAACAGTGATGACAGCAATGCTTCATGGAAGCTGCCCAGGGTCCTGGAACTCACCACCAGCCTCAGACGACTGACCACTGGGGATCGTAGGCATGTCAGCGGTGGTGCCACTATCCGATGATGTCGCGGGGCCGCTGGCGGTGCTTTTGGCGGTGTCTGTCGTGGCGGGGTCTGTGGTGTCTGTCGTGGCGGGGTCTGTGGTGGCAGTGCTGGCGGCGGGGTCTGTGGTGGCGGGGCTGGCGGTGGAACATGTGTCAGCACCTGCTGAGGGAGAAAGCAGGATGTCTCCTGCAACCTCGGACGGATGCCCACCGGGGAAGAGGCTGGGTACTGTTGCAGCGGCTGTAGACGTGCAGGTGGCGGTGCAGGTGGCGGAGTTTGCCGCCGAACAAGTTGGTATGGACGTGGACAGAAGGTGTGACACTGGTCCCTCAGTCTGTGCCACCATGCCCTCTCCTGACCTGCCCTTCTGTTTTAGGCCCTTCCCCACCTTTGATGGTGGCACAGTTGTCTTTCCACTATCCCCTTTCATTTTCGCTGACCCCTTGGTGGCTGGTGGTTACGGCTTCTCCCTCTGGGATGTGGGCACCTTTTTCACCTTGGCAGGTGGCGGAATGTCCTTGCCCTCGCTTCTTGGCACACTGGCAGCCCTGATGGTTGGCGCACTCCATGACCCCGCAGTTGCTGGCACCAATGTGCCTGGGGATGTGGTGGCTGAGGTGCTGGGCTGGGACCTGGAAAGCCTGACCCTAGGGGAAGGATGGGGGAGGTGTAGGGAAAAGGTCAATGTTAGCCAGGAAACGTTTTTTAGACACACTGGGACGGGTAGATGGAGGGGGTTTGGGTGTGGAGGAAGAGGTAGTGGTTGTAGGAGGTGTACGTATGCTGAATTTGGGTGAAGGTGCATGGGCTGGAGGCTGTTGTGAGGTGGATGGCTGTTGGGTGGGTGTGTGCCTGCATTTGTGTACTTTGGGAGGAGGGCTCACAGACACACTGGTAGAGGACACTGGGGATGTGTGAATGGTAGTGGGAGTGGTGATTGCACGTGAGCGGTGTGTGGTGATGGGTGTGCTGGTGATGGAGGTAGTGGCTGAGGATGTAGTGCATGCAGGTGTGAGTGGAGACAAGACGGGGAGGGAGACATGGAGGAGGGGGACAGAGTGGAGGAAGTCGATGTTGGTATGTGTGCATGGGTATGTTGCTTGTGTGAGTGCCTGTGGGATGTGTGGTGCTTATGTTTGCCTGAGCCACTCTTGTGTGTTGATGTGTGTGCATGCTGGTCTGATGGTGTGCTTGGGATAGGCAAAGGTACAGGGGATTGGGTCTGGGTGGAGGAGGTTGGAGGGGGAGGCTGGACATAGGGACAATGGCTGCCATCAGTGCTGGGGCCAGAGCCTGAGATGCTCTCTGTTGGGCTGCCTGGCCAGAATGAATGCCCTCTAGGTATGCATTTGTTTGTTGCAAATGCCTCTCAACACCCTGGATGGCATTCACAATGGTAGACTGCCCAACAGTGAGGGATCTCAGGAGGTCAATAGCCTCCTCACTGAGGGCAGCAGAGCTGCCTGGGGCAGGGCCTGAGGTGCCTGGGGCGAAGGAGATGCCCACCCTCCTGGGTGAACAGGCACAGGACAGACGCTGAGGGGCTGCTGGGAGGGTGGTGCTGGTAGGGGGGTGGCGGCAGTACCTGTTGATGCGGTGGGGACAGAGGGGCCCGCCACCGCAAGGGAGCTCCCATCAGAGGAGGAGTCACTGTCGCTGGTCTCTGCTCTGGTCCCCGCTGTGGAGCTCTCCTCGCCCTCTGTCCCACTGGTGGCTTCAGACTCTGTAGCTTCACCCTCCAGGGCCAAGTGGGATGCAGCACCCTCCTGCTCCGGTGCCAATGCTCCTCCGCCTGATGATGCTATTGCACACAAGAACAGGGAGACTACTAAAAAGGGGAGGGAAAGACAGAAGAAAGACATGTTCAGTGCATGCAGCACCACTATCGTTGGCAGACACAACAGACAGTGAGCAGCCCTCTGCACTACGCCATGCACTTATAGTTCCTAGATTTCTCACATGCCCATGAGGTACGAGGCCTAAGCCCAATTGCTGCACACCTGGAAGTCACAGGAGCCTGACTAGGAGTAGATGGCTCTTACCACTTGTGGGGTTGGGGTGCCACATAGCCTGCCTCACAAGGGACTTTGCCTACCAAGTTCGCCCTGGCCTAGGGGAACCCACTGCCCACCTCCCCCACCCAGACACCTCGTAAGGCTCGCAGAGTCAGCTGAATGAGAGTGTACTCACCTCCTTGTGGCTGCTGTGATGCCCTCAAACACCCATCCAACTCCGGATAGGCCACCGCCAGGATCTGGAACATCAGGGGGGTCATGGTGCGACGGGCACCCCTCCCACATTGGGAGGCCATCCTCAGCTGGGCCTCCGCCATCTTCTTGCTCCAGCGGTGGAGGTCCTCCCATCTTTTACGGCAGTGGGTGCTCCGTCTGTGGTAGACCCCCAGGGTCCGGACGTCCTTGGCGATGGCACACCAAACAGCCTTCTTCTGTTGGGCGCTGACCTAAAGGAATGGTACAGGGGGAAAGGACATTACTCACCCGGCCGGACCGTCATACTCATTGCCCACCAGTTCCAACCCATGCCATGACGCACATACACTCACCATCCGCACATGTAGGCCTCAGCCCCCCCATGTATCTTCCAGCCACACCACTCAAAGCAGGCATTGCCCATTCAGCATGCTCACAGTTTACTCACCTGTTTGGTTACTGGGGCAGGACCCCATCCACCAGTTTCTCCAACTCCTCCGAAGTGAAGGCAGGGGCCCTTTCCCCAGACACATGAGCCATCGTTGCTTCCAGACACAGGTCACAGCAGCACGTGCAGTGTAGGTCCTCTCCTGTTGAAGGTCAGGTATCAAGTGAGTGAACATACAGAAAATGGCGGTCACGTCTGCGACAGTGCGTACCGTCACTGCCGGCGTACATCGTGATTGGCTCCCCTGACCCATAGGGCCCATTGTTAACCAATGCTGAATAGCACCGCAGTCTTCAACCACCTACCGCGACGGTGTACAACTCCAGCGCAGTTACCTCATATCTCCTTGTCCCACCTTACAGGTCAGGCAGCCGCCATTTCAGGGGGCCACATGGCATTGATAATAACTGCGTCACACCTATCTAGGCCTGGAATACACACAATTACAGGCACATTACGGATTAATACATTTCTGCAAATGACATTTTGTGATACCTCAGTGTTGGCTGACTCTCTGCTCGCTGTTCTCCTCCATAGGGCACGTCTGCTGGGGCAGGTGATGAGATGGCAGCATCCTCCGGTGTACAGACCCCTGGTGGACCTGTCGACAATGGAAGAGAGACATATCATAGTCACATACAGACTTGATCGTGCAACAAACCAGGAACTGTGTGCCCAGTTGGAGCCAGACCTGATGTCAGCTATCCGCCATCCCACAGGGATACCCTGTCTAATGCAGGTCCTGTCAGTACTCCATTTCCTGGCAAGTGGTTCCTTTCAAACAACAGTGGCCATTGCATCAGGGATGTCCCAGCCAATGTTCTCTAACGTGTTGTCCAGAGTGTTGTCTGCCCTGCTGAAACACGTGCGCAGCTACATCGTGTTCCCTCAGGTGGAGGATTTGCCCACAGTTAAAGGTGACTTCTATGCCCTGGGACATATCCCCAACATCATAGGTGCCATTGATGGGACACAAGTGGTATTAGTAACCCCACGCAGGAGGGAACAGGTGTCCAGTAACCAGAAGAGTTACCATTCGATGAATGTGTAGATGGTGTGTTTGGCAGACCAGTACATCTCCCATGTGAATGCCAAGTTTCCTGGCTCAGTGCATGACGCTTACATTTTGAGGAATAGCAGCATCCCTTATGTGATGGGGCAACTCCAGAGGCACCATGTGTGGCTAATAGGTGAGGCCAAGGACCCAATACAGTGTGAATAGGTGTCTGGGTATGGGGTTGTCCCTAAGGGTTAGTGTGTGTCTAACAGTTGTCCCGATATTTGCAGGTGACTCTGGTTACCCCAACCTGTCATGGCTACTGACCCCAGTTAGGAATCCCAGGACAAGGGCAGAGGAATGCTACAATGAGGCACATGGGCGAACTAGGAGGGTGATCGAACGCACCTTCGGCCTCCTGAAGGCCAGATTCCAGTGCCTCCATGTGCCCGGTGGTTCCTTCTACTACTCACCAAAGAAGGTGTGCCAGATAATCGTGGCCTGCTGTATGCTGCACAACCTGGCTTTGTGACGGCAGGTGCCTTTTCTGTAGGAGGATGGGCCAGCTGGTGGTCTTGTGGCAGCTGTGGAGCCTGAGGACTGTGAAGAAGAGGAGGCAGAAGAAGAGGATATCGACAACCGAAACAACATAATCATGCAATACTTCCAGTGAGACACAGGTAAGAAGATGTCACTGCCTCCCACATCTGATACTATTGTTGGAGCTAGCATAAGTCTGTCATTGTGTATGGACCCTGACTTGTCACTTTGCCTTTCCATTTCACAGATGTGGGTCCCACTTTGTGCCCTCTGCTACATTTCCTCCTGGCCTATAGCTGTGTTACATTGGTATGTGAACAAGTAAAATGACATTGCTATATTCCATGGTTATTGCAATTGCACATTTGTGAAAGCACAGACTGACTCCAGATTGTTTTGTGATTGAAGTGTGTTTATTACTGTGCTAATAAGTGGAGGGGGTTGTAAAATGGGCTGGGGGGATGGTGGAGGAATGTCCATGGCAAAGTCCAGTCTATTTGTTTCACAGGTGCATTGTCCAAAGGGGCAGAGGAAGTGGAGCAATGGCAGTTTAAGGATGGACAGGGTGGCAAAGTGGGACAGAACTTCTGATTTTAAGTAGATCTCCTGAAAAACACGATCTCACCCTGTCTCTTTTAACACATTTGACCTCTGCAATTCCAGGCCTCTCGCGGCTCAAGAAAGAACACACTACTAAGCTCAACTAGTATCTAACCCAGCACCTGGACTTTCCTAAGTGAATCCATGCGTGCAGTCATGGAGCCCCCATCCAAGTCGGACTTCTCCATTTGTATCGTGAATGGTGCTTTAAATCAGCCTTTTTAACAAAACAAAATACATCTTTCATAATTGATGAAATACGCCCCGATTTAGGCATTTTAGTTGGATCCCTCCATGTTCTGTGAAGGGCTAGTCAAGACATCAATCACCCTGTTTTTTGTGTTAGTCAACATGGGGCTCTCCGCCCTGACCAACAGTGCACCAGAACTGATCCCATCAGCTGGTCTTGTCAGTTGTGTAACTCTTCTCTGTCCTGTTCTCCAACAGTGTCTGGCACATTTCTGTTAGGTGTATCCTGTCATCTGGGTCTGCTGGTCCTGTGCTTGGTCTGCAATTGTAAAGTAATAAGATCTGCTTCTTTGAATTATTTGAAATTCAGCTGGGAAGAGAATCATGTAGGTAACCTGCACGTCTCTGTTTCCCTTCGTCCTATTCTGAAAGGAGCAGCTCATTATCTGGACCTGGACAGTGTAGTCCGGAAACACCACCTCAGCGCTGTTCATATGTATCACCTTTCTCTTTTGTCAATCAATCAATCAATCTAAATAATTTATAGAGCGCACTACTCACCCGTGAGGGTCTCACGGGGCTTGGGGGGGGGCAAGGAGGGTCACTGTTCGAACAACCATGTCTTGAGGTTCTTTCTGAAGAGCAGGAGATCTTTGGTTTTGCAGAGGTTGGTGGGGAGGGAGTTCCAGGTTTTGGGGGTGAGGTGGGAGAAGGACCTGCCTCTAGTGGTGGTGCGTTGGATGCGGGGGACTGTGGCTAGGGCGAGGTCGGCTAGTTGGAGGTTGCGGGTGGGAGTGTGGAAGTTCACTCTGTCGTTGAGGTAGGTTGGCCCGGTGTTGTAGAGGGATTTGTGTGCATGGATGAGGATCTTGAATGTGATTCTCTTGTCTATGGGGAGCCAGTGAAGGGATTTGAGGTGTGGTGAAATTCGTTTGTGGCGGGGGAGGCCAAGGACGAGGCGTGCGGCTGTGTTCTGGATTCTATGGAGTTTGCTTTTGAGTTTGAGTGTGGTGTCGGCGTAGAGGGCGTTACCGTAGTCTAGTCTGCTGCTGATGAGTGCATGGGTGACTGTCTTCCTGGTCTCTGGGGGAATCCTTTGAAGGATTTTTTTAGAGTGCGGAGTGTGTGGAAGCAGGAGGAGGTTAGAGCATTGATTTGCTGTGTCATGGAGAGGGAGGGGTCCAGGATGATGCTGAGGTTGCGTGCGTGGTTTGCGGGGGTGGGTGCGGGGCCTAGGGCGGTGGGCCACCAGGAGCCGTCCCATATGGTTTTGTTGGGGCCAAAGATGATGATCTTGGTTTTGTTGGAGTTAAGCTTGAGGTGGTTAGTTGTCATCCAGTTGGCGGTGTCGAGGAGAGCAGCGTATAGGTTGGTTTTGGCGGTGGTGGGGTTGCGGGTGAGGGAGAGGATGAGTTGGGTGTCATCTGCGTAGGAGAGGATAGTGATTCCGTGTGATCGGAGGATGTTGGCTATGGGGATCATGTAAATGTTGAAGAGTGTGGGGCTTAGAGAGGACCCTTGGGGGACTCCGCAGATGATCTTGGTAGCGGTGGAGTGGAAAGGTGGAAGGCGGACTCTCTGGGTCCGGTCGGTGAGGAAGGAGGTGAGCCAGTCTAAGGCTTTGTGGTGAATTCCTATGTTGTGGAGGCGTGTGCGGGGTGTGTGGTGGCAGATAGTGTCAAAGGCTGCGGAGAGGTCTAAGAGGATGAGTGCGACGGTCTCGCCTTTGTCGACTTTGGTCCTGATGTCGTCAGTGCATGCAATGAGGGCGGTTTCCGTGCTGTGGTACTTGCGGAACCCGGATTGTGAGGGTTCAAGAGTGTTGTTTTCTTCGAGGAAGTGGGACAGGCGGGTGTTGACTAGTTTCTCAGCAACCTTGGTAGGGAAAGGGAGGAGGGAGATGGGGCAATAGTTGGGGAGGGTCTCCGGGTTGGCTTTGTTTTTTTTTAGAAGAGTGGTGATTTCCACGTGCTTCCAGGGGTCTGGGTAGGTGGTGGAGTCGAAAGAGGAGTTGATTATGTTGCGGAGTATGAGGGCGATGGTTGGGTTGGCTTTGTTGTAGATGCGATGTGGGCAGGGGTCGGAGGGGGATCCGGAGTGGATGGCGTTCATGGATTTTTCCGTTTCTTCGTGTGTGGTGGGGTCCCAGGTGGTGAGTGTGGTGGGGGGTCACGAGTGGGGGTTGAGTTGGGTGAGTGAGGGGTGTGTGTGGTGGGTGTGTGGTATGAAGCTGTTGTGGATGTCCAGGATTTTGTGGTGGAAGTGGTTGGAGAGGGCGTCACATAGGGGCTGTGTGTGTGAGGGGTCTATGTTGCTGGCTTTGGGTTTGGCTAGTTTATTAATGATGGTTCTTGCAATAGGGCACAATTATACTTTTTTGCACCGCATTTGCGCCGCTTTTTGACGCAAAAACGGCGCAAACTTACAAAATACAATTGTATTTTGTAAGTTTGCGCTGTTTTTGCGTCAAAAAGCGGTGCAAATGCGGCGCAAAAAAAGTATAATTGTATTTTGTAAGTTTGCGCCGTTTTTGCGTCAAAAAGCGGCGCAAATGCAGCGCTAAAAATTTATAAATATGGGCCCTAGTCTCTTGGGCTTTAACGTATGTTGAAAAACTTGAATCTCTTTCAAAAGGTCGTGGATGATGTAATTAAGCGAGTGGCTTAAGAACGCCCAAGCTAAAAATCTGTGCTTGGCACGGTGTGCGGCCCGACTGGTATTTTGCTGCTTTTATCTGTCATTGCATCCATATATATAATGCAGCAAGTAACATTACTCCTACAAGAAGCCAGAACTATTGGCTTGGTCAGTGGTTGTCAGTAGTGTAAGATAAATAAGGAACAGCTTCTTTGCATAAAAAAATAAAATGTTTCAGTTCTGAAATGATGAGACCCTGAAAGAACTGGAACAGTCTCTTTGAAGTTACATCACAGGCAATGAAGGGTGGTACTGATTCAGAGTTAAGATTTTTTTTTCACCCCGAGGCCAAAAATAGAGAGCCCGATCGGGACCCGTTGCAGCACCTGCTTTTTAAAACTGCCGGTGCTGAACACAGGCAGGACTCGGCCCACTTAAAGCCCTGCCTGTCTCTGTAGTTAAGCAGTCGGAATTCGACAGTCCCCAGAGAGGCCTCTGGGAGATGTGTTGCTGCTGGTATTCTACACAAAAAACAGTCTGAGACACTCCTTCCCTGTTTTTTTCACAGAAACCTGCAAGAAGCATGATATTCCATCAGCATCTGCCTTCGGCATCTTCTGCTCTGGATTCCAGCATTCTTGTTCTTTGTTCGAACTCCCCTTGAATTGACAGACCTAGTGCCTTGAAGCCAATTTTAGGCTCCTTTCCATTCTACATAAATTTGTAAAATCATGCATGTAGCTTAAGGTGCAAATCGACTTGAAACGAGTCAGGCTTCGAAGATGGAAAACGACATTTCTGCAACTCAACTTAGAAACACAAAGAGGCATAAATAAATAATTAATAAAAATGGCCTTCC